>NW_012114833.1:512894-514294 GCF_000951035.1 Colobus angolensis palliatus | reverse complement strand
GAACTCCTCACCTCAAGTGATCCGCCCGCCTCTGCCTCCCAAAGCGCTAGGATTACAGGCGTGAGCCACCATGCCTGGCTGAATATTAGTTATTTTTGAGAGACTTCTTTATGACTTTGGGAAATTAGCTAGCAGTCACAAGGATCGGGCACTGAAGGAAACCTCAAATTTAATTAAGTGTAAACAATAAAAATTTCTCCTTATCTAGAATTTGAGCCTGAAAACTTTTTAAAGTTGTGACAGTAACAGAGGTGTAAAAAAATTTTTTTAGAGGCAGAGGTTGCAGTGGGCCAAGATTGTGCACCATGTCAGCTCACTGCAACTTCCGTCTCCTGGGATCAAGCAATTCTCCTGCCTCAGCCTCCCAAGTAACTGGTGCCCAACACTATGTCTGGCTAATTTTTGTATTTTTAGTAGAGATGGGGTTTCATCATGTTGGCCAGGCTGGTCTTGAACTCCTGACCTCAGGTCATCCCCCTGCCTCGGCCTCCCAAAGTGCTGGGACTACAAGCGTGATCCACCGTGCCTGGCCTAGTTTTTATATTTTTAGTAGAGACAGGGTTTCACCACGTTGGCCAGGCTGGTCTCAAACTCCTGACCTCAAGTGATCTGCCCACCTCAGCCTTCCAAAGTGCTGGGATTAAAGGCATGAGCCACTGCGCCTGGCCAAGAAAATATTTATCTGTAGTTATATTTGATCCTTTCTCCCAAATGTTACTATTCTCTGCTTTTCCAGTTCTCATGCTGAATGTGTGAGGTGTGAGAATAGATGCTATTTAAAATATTATTTCAAGTTAACACTTCATGGAAAAGCGAGAGTGACTGAGTTCTGTTCCAACCCAAGGACTTTCATCTACTAACTACATGGTGCTGACAGCAACCTTACAAGAGGCTGAAAGAATACATGGAAACCACATAAAACACCCAGCAAGACACCCGGTCAGGTCAGGGTACTCCATGAGCAGAAGCTTCCATTCTTCATGAGACTGTAGACACCTGTTATCCATCCCATTCTGTGAAAAAAGCCAATAGAGCTGTCACCGACAGATTCTGGCATGTGTGTGGAATGACTTCCATAAGCTTTTCCAAGGCTACCGGAGCCTGTGTAAAGTGACAGCACAGGTCAGTGACATACAGGCTCCTACAGATCCCAAAGGTCTCTGGTGAGCTAATGCAATGAAACCTTATTGGCTCCAGCCCCAGAGGGGTTGGTGGGATTTTGCTTTGTCCCACCTGTGGCTCTAAGGTGCCCCTAGCTGGAGGCCCCAAAATACCCTGGTGGAGAGCCAAGCCCACTGTTTCGACCATGTTCCTTTTCCTCGATTAGCCACAATTCTTTTTTTCTTTCTTTTCTTTTTCTTTTTTGAGATGGAGTCTTCCTGTGTTGCCCAGGCTGGAGT
>NW_012114833.1:504772-505929 GCF_000951035.1 Colobus angolensis palliatus | reverse complement strand
CCCCATCTACTAAAAATACAAAAATTAGCTGGCTATGGTGGCACGTGCCTATAATCCCAGCTACTTAGGAGGCTGAAGCAGAACTGCTTGAAGCGGAACCTGGGAGGCGGATGTTGCAGTGAGCTGAGATCGCTCCACTGCACTGCAATCTGGGCTACAGAGTGAGACTCCGGCTCAAAAAAAAAAGAACATCACAGAAGTGATGTTGGTTCTCCTCATGGTGTCCTACTGGGGGCAGTGTCCTATCAGGAGGCACTGTCCTATCATGGTGTTAGGGTGCCTCATTCCTGGGGGCAAACTTCCATCACCTGGTTTGGGTGGATTCTGCCAGGTTTCTCCACTGTGAAGTTACTATTCCACCTTTGTAACTAATAAATATCTTGTAGGGAAATACTTTGAGACTATGTAAACATTTGTTTCTCAAACATTTAGCCACTAGCTTTAACATCCATTAATGATTCCTGCTTGAGATAATTATTATTGCGATGGTTGCCAAACAGTGCTTTTTCTATTTCCATCATTCCATCTTTATTAATTAATTGGAATTCTGTAAGACCTTTCTTTTCTCACTTTTAATTCAATTACAGTGAAAGGATACAAAGAAAATCAGTAAACGGGCTCATGGGTATTTGTTTTATTCTATGGGTACTATAGGTTGCTGCAAAAGTAAGTGTTGAATAATTCATCACTATCATTTATTTTAAGCTCAAACCATCCCATACTTGGCCACTGGGAGCCCCTTCAAGTTAGCTGCTGTGTCCTTCTGATATATCCCCAAAATTTTCTGAGCATTTGGTCACAAATTGTTCTAGGCACATCTTGCGTTTTTCCTTCTCCTGTCCTGGAACAGCCATTTCTCCAAGGAATCTTGGCTCCTTTTATTGGAAAAAAGTATTCAGAGCCAAGACTAGGTGTGCTTATTGCTACAAGGTGTCTGTCATTACTTCTAGGCCCAATCTTATACACTCATTTATACACATATTTCCATCTCTATGTGTCTGTATTAAGAACCCCATGTTGGCCGGGTGCGGTGGCTCAAGCCTGTAATCCCAGCACTTTGGGAGGCCGAGACAGGCAGATCACAAGGTCAGGAGATCGAGACCATCCTGGCTAACACGGTGAAACCCCATCTCTACTAAAAAATACAAAAAATCTAG
>NW_012114833.1:502097-503507 GCF_000951035.1 Colobus angolensis palliatus | reverse complement strand
AAAAAAAAAAAAAAAAGAAATGGCTAAGTCCTACCCCTGTGAGAAACAAATTTACTAATATTTTCTATGTTTTTTTCCTTTAGTCTTTAAGAGGATATAGTCGAATTAGTGTTTGCTAAAGTAATGTGGGCTACCTGCCTCATTGGTTTTGTTATTCATTTGTAATACAGTTAAGACTCACTTGTTATAGTTTCTATTCAGCTTTGGGCCCATGTCACATCCCTGTTGTCTAGTTAGTTATTTTTCAAGTATGAAATTAGAACTATACCAAAAGATGTACTTACAGAAGTGCCAGTTCCTCCTACCCTTTCTGTTCCATTTCCATTCCCCCATTCTTTCAGTATAGGTAATCAAATACATTAGTTTGTGGTCTATCCTTCCCATATGTACTTGTGTATAGATTTTATACAGATGAGCAGATACTTCAATATAGGCTTATTTCCTCTTCTTTCTTCCATGTAAAGGGTAACACTATAGATATTGATTTGCATTTTTTACTTAACAGTATATCCTAGTTTACAGAAGCGAGTCAACAGAGCAGGCCTGAGAAAAGTCTACTTGCAGGGTCAGGCTTGGTTAGCATCTGGGAACTAGAGTTTGGGAGTTTCCACCATTCCCTAAATAAGAGTGGCTCACTGTGCCTACACTATAATGTGGTTTATGCTAAACACCTGCTTTCCTTCTAGGAGTCGGAAATTTTGCTATGTGCCAGGCAGAGGATGTCCATGCAACCAGTCCCCAGTAAAATCCCTGGGCAATGACCCACTAACAAACTCCCATGGTAGACAACAGTTCATATGCGTTGTCACAATTTGTTCCTGAAGGTGGTTAAGTGTGTACGACTCCACTGGGAAAGGACTCTTGGAAGCTTGCACTGGATTTCCTCTGGACTTTGCTCTATGCCTGCTTCCTTTTTGCTGATTTTCTTTGTATCCTTTCACTGTAATAAACTGTAGCTGTGAGAACAATTAAATGCTGAGTCCTGTGAGTTTCAGCAAATCTCAAAACCTGCAGGCGGTTTTGGGGACCCCTGACACACCTGGAAATCACTTCATATCAGTATACACAGATCTTCCTCATTATTATATCTGGATAATACTCCATATGTATGGACATACTTTATGCCATAATTTATTCAATCTCTCTCCCATATATGGGCATTTAGGTTGTTTCCAATATTTTGCAATTATAAACTGCTTAAAAGAACAACCTTGTGTATATGTATTATTATACTGCTAGAAGTGTATCTTTTTTTTTTTTTGAGACAGAGTTTTTTGCTCTTGTCACCCAGGCTGGAGTGCAATGGTGCGATCCTGGCTCACTACAACCCTTTCTTCCGGGTTCAAGTGATTCCCCTGCCTCAACCTCCCAAGTAGCTGGGATTACAGGTACCCGCCATCACGTCCGGCT
>NW_012114833.1:499528-501272 GCF_000951035.1 Colobus angolensis palliatus | reverse complement strand
CAGCCAGGATGGTCTCGATCTCCTGACCTCGTGATCCGCCTGTCTCGGCCTCCCAAAGTGCTGGGATTACAGGCTTGAGCCACCATGCCCGGCCTAGAAGTGTATCTTTTAAGGCAGGTTTCCTTGAAGTGCTGGGTCAACAGGTCAAGGCAAGAGCAGTTTTGTTAAATGTTGCCAAATTCTTCCCCAGAAAGGTTGTATCAGTTTGCATTCCCACCAGCAATGTGTTAGAATATCTGTTTCCTCATAGCCTCCCTAACCAGACACGTTGTCATACATTTTCATTTTCACCCATCTGATAGTCAAAAAGTGATACCCTTAGATCAAAGGGAAAAAAGTGGTATCTCTGCATTTCTTTGAAAAACTTTGCATTTCTCTAATTACATGAGGCTGACCATCTCTTATGTTTAATCACCACACACACAAACACATGCACAGTTCATTATCAAGTCTTCTCATTTTTCTTTTTCTTTTTTTTTTTTTTGTGAGGGAGTCTTGCTCTGTCGTCAGGCTGGAGTCCAGTGGCACAATCTCAGCTCACTGCAACCTCCGCCTCCTGGGTTCAAGCAATTCTCCTGCCTCAGCCTCCTGAATAGCTGGGACTAAAGGCGTGCACCACCATGCCCAGCTAATTTTTGTATTTTTAGTAAAGACGGGGTTTTACATGTTGGCCAAGATGGTCTCAATCTCTTGACCTCATCATCCGCCCACCTCAGCCTCCCAAAGTACTGGGATTATAGGCGTGAGCCACCATGTCCGGCCAAAGTCTTCTCAGTTTTCTATTGGGCTTTGGTTCTTCATTCCTCAATTTAAGAGTTCTTCATATATTACAGATACAGACCCTTTATCTCTGATACACATTGCAAATACGTTCTCTCAATTTGTCAGTTGTCTTTTGACTGTGGGATATTTTGCCAATCTAGCAAGAGCTCTTATAAATTGAGATCAGGGGATGCCCGAGGTTTGCAAATCTGAAATGTTATGCAAATGGTATGTCTGTTTTTCTGAAAGGTCTGCAGTGTTCAGATTTCCAAAGGGTCCTGTGACCTGAGAGTGATTAGGAGCTGCTGCTGCCCCACATCTTCCACTGGCCTAACTGTGCCCCACAGGACCACTCCTGCTGAATGACCTCTAAATTGTTGAAGGCATCTCTCACGTCTCTTGACTGTTCTCTTTCACAAGTTAGACACCCAATGACCTGGCTTCCAGACGCATATTTTCAGGTTGTGTCATTAGTGTGAACACTTATCCATGAATGCACTCCTGGTTTTTTATACCTCTCACACACATGACAACAACAGGAGAGTATAATACTCTAGCTGTGGCCTGACCAGCACATAAGGAACACGACCACCACTTCTCAGTCCAGATAACACATTTCCCTTAATTATTTTAAGAGCAAATTGGCTTTTCCTGGCACAAAGTCAATTCTAATTGACCTGCTAAAACATGCAGGTCTTCCGTTTCCCCTTTCCCCGTAAGTACTTCTGTTTCTTTTCACTTGTGGAGATCACTTTTTGAAACCAACTACAAAATGTTAACATTTATATCAATTAAATTTCATTCTGCTTTATACAATTCAAGATGGAATATACACCTGGTGGAGCTGGGAGAAAAGGGATGATTTTAAAAAACAACAGGGAGGCCGGGCGCAGTGGTTCACGCCTGTAATCCCAGCACTTTGGGAGGCCGAGGTGGGCGGATCACGAGGTCAGGAGATCGAGACCATCCTGGCTAACAGGGT
>NW_012114833.1:494459-498643 GCF_000951035.1 Colobus angolensis palliatus | reverse complement strand
AGGCGGGTGGATCACCTGAGGTCAGGAGTTCAAGACCAGCCTGACCAACATGGTGAAACCCTGTCTCTACTAAAAAAATACAAAAAAAATTAGCTGGGCATGGTGGCGGGTGCCTGAGTCCCAGCTACTCGGGAGGGTGAGGCAGGAGAATGGCGTGAACCCGGGAGGTGGAGCTTGCTGTGAGCTGAGATCGCACCATTGCACTCCAGCCTGGGCAACAAGAGCAAAACTCCATCTCAAAACAAAGCAAAACAAAACAAAACAAAAGATAGGGCATCACAGCGTAAACTCAAATATCATGTTTAAATGTTACTTAATGCTTCATTCATTCCTAATCATAGTCACTGTATGAAGCCTACTAACAACAATTAACTGCCCTTTATCTTGTGTAAAGAAATGATGTATGTTATCAAGAGCAGGATGAGAGCGTAGCCCAGGCAGCCCAAAGAATATGAACTTGTTGGGGGTTTAGAGCAGGGGTTGGCAAATCACAGCCCTCAGGCCAGCAGTCTGTGCTAATAAATAAAGTTTTATTGGAATACAGTCACTTTCACTCATTTATGTGTTGCTTCTGCCCACTTTATGCTACAATGGCAAAACTGAGTTGTTCCAAAAGAGACCACATATGGCCTGGCATGGTGGCTCATGCTTGTAATCCCAGCACATTGGGAGGCTGAGGTGAGTGGATCACAGGTCAGGAGTTCAAAACCAGCCTGGTCAACATAGTGAAACTCTGTCTCTACTAAAAATACAAAAAAATTAGTCAGGCGTGGTGGCCGGCACCTGAAATCCCAGCAACTCAGGAGGCTGAGACAGGAGAATTGCTTGATCCCAGGAGGCGAAGGTTGCAGTGAGGCAAGATCACACCACTGCAATCTGGCCTGGGAGACAGTGCAAGACTCCATCTCAAAAAACAAAAAACAAAAAGGAGACCACATGACCTGCAAAGCCTAAAAGATTTACTATGTGGCCCCAACAGAAAAAGTTTGCTGACCCCTGGCTTAGAAAACCATCTAGTGGAGAGAGTCCGCTGGGCAGGTACATTTCTTTAAGAATCTGGAAGGCCCGACCGGAGGCGATGGCTCATGCCTGTACTCAGCATTTTGGGAGGCCGAGATGGTTGGATCACTTGAGGTCAGGGGTTCTAGACCAGCCTGGTTAACATGGTGAAGCCCCATCCCTACTAAAACTACAAAAATTAGCCAGGCGTGGTGGTAGGTGCCTATAATCCCAGCTACTCAGGAAGCTGAGGCAGGAGAATCACTTAAACCCGGGAGGTGGAGGTTGTAGTGAACCGAGATCTAACCACTGCCCTCCAGCCAGGGCGAAAGAGCAAGACTCTGTCTCAAAAAACAGAAAAAAGAATTTGGAGGGCCCAGCTCAGCGGCTCGCGCCTGTAATCCCAGTGCTTTGAGAAGCCGAGGCGCGAGGACTGCTTGAGCCGAGGAATTTGAGACCAGCCTAGGTAACATACTAAGACTCTGTCTCTATTAAAAAAAAAAAAAAAAAAAGGTTGAGACCATCACACTATCATAGCTCACTACTAGTCTCAACTGACCAATCTCTCTGGGTATAAATTAAAGCGCACATCGGCTGGTCATGGTGGCTCACGCCTGTAATCCCACCAGATTAGAAGGCTGAGGTGCGTGGATAACTTAAGTCAGGAGTTCGAGACCAGCCTGGCCACCATAACGAAACCCCATCTCTACTAAAAATGCAAAACAATTAGCTGGGCATGGTGGCTCATGCCATAATCACAGCTATTTGGGAGGCTGAGGCAAGAGAATTGCTTGAACCCGGGAGGCAGAGGTTGCAGTGAGCCAAGATCGTTCCACTGCACTCCAGCCTGGGCGACAGAACAAGACTTCTTTTTTTTTTTTTTTTAAAAAAAAAAGGCCTCCTTTCAAAGGTTTCTCTGTAATACTTCACTCCAACCTACCAGAACATAAGGACTAAGTATATTTATATCATTTCTTAACATAAAATGCTGAAATACCACGATTTTCACAGACTCAATATTTCATATACAGTCGCTGCTTCAGAGAAGTGACACTTTTTTACTAAGCACTTCCTCTCTTCAAGTGTCTGATACGACACAAATGTTTTTTTAAAAGATCATCAAAACAAAGTTAACTTCAAAATCAACATTTTGGAAATGTTGCAAGAATAAATCATAAGCTAACCATCAGCATCTGTATTTTATCAAGAGAAAGCTGTCATTCACACTCAACTCTTCTGAATGGAGATTTCATTTCTTACCTGACTTGGGCTAATCTTTTCTTCAGTAGCTGTGGAATGTTGATGTGGATCTTCCTTTGCTCCCTCAGAAGGTTCTCTTACAATTTCCGCCTGGCCCCTTGGATCTCTGAAGACCTTTGGCTCCATGCTCTTGCTTCTCTTTGCCCTATCCAAGATCCCAGATGCCACAGAATCTCCTGCTGTGGAGTCCACTAACCCACATTGCCCAGGCTCACTCCCAGGATCCAAGGTCTCATAGGTTTCTTCACAACAACTCTCCACACGAGTCCTCTGCAGCTCCAAGGGCAATGCCCTACTCTGACTTAAAAGAGGGCTTGAGGCTCCAGGTTTTACATTTGGAATCACACTTGGCTCAGGGTCAGCATGAAGCTCTCTGGAGACACTTACTGGGAGTTCAGAGTATAATTCCTGTACCACAGCAGACATGGAGGAATCAAGTGGAACTGGCTGAGTCTCTACTCCAGATGACAGCATTAGGGCAGATGCAGATTATGGAGTCAAGTCTTTTATATCAAACGATTCCCCCTGACACAAATCACAGGAAGGGATAAAAGTTTAAAACCTTGATAGGTTAGAAGAAGGCTGCCTCAGTTCCAACCGGCTACAATGAAGAAAATAAGTTCTACTTTAAATGCTAGCATCATCTGGCACCAAAAATTTCTCCTTGATGAATTTGTAGAAAAATAAATACCTTAACCTTTAATAGGCATTTGACTAATCTCAATTCAAATACTGTCTTATGAACAATCTTAATTTAAATGTGAAGGGCCAGCCAATGTAGATGAGAATAAGACATCCAAGGATAGATCTGATGTAAATCAGAAAATAAAGACGGTTTTCTGTTTGTTTTCATGGGCATGAACCTTACCTCTTTTGTTCACTGCTACATCCCCATGCCATCCTATAGCACATACTCAGCAAATATTTGTTGAACATACACTGAGGGACTCTGGAAAATTTCATATACTGACTTTTCCTTTTTGAGGGAGGATAGGGATAAAGTGGGATTCCATTCCTTTACTGCTTACTAAATACTTGAGCTCTCTCTACCCAGCCTCGCACGAGAAACTACTAAACCAGCCCGTTAGCAGAATCCTTCCTGATTTTTATCCTGCATCTTCAGATTTTCCAAGTGTTTTCCACAGTCATCACTCATTTGATTCTCATAACAACCCTTTGAGCTAAGTAGGACAGCTATCAGCTTCTTGTTATAGATCCTAACACCACACCTGAGGAGGTGAAATATGACCTGCCTAAAATATTACATGGTTGTCTGAGAGAATGGAGGCGAAGGTGTATCAAGAAAGAGCTTCCACTGTGTTCATAATGTTTCATTTCTTACACTGAATGTTAGCAACAGGTTATTTGCTGAAACACTTATATCTAAGCAGTTTGTAACACTACACTATACACATGGCCAAAACACACACATACTTAGGGCCAGGGGTTCTTGGCTTGTAACTTTTCCAGTTTAGTGTACCAAACATGCAGTTTTCACAACAACAAAATCCACTTTGACCGTTCTGATTAGTCTGAATGTTTACAGGCCTTGAAATAAATCTTGCCTAAGTAGGTGGAAAAAAAACTCCTGTGCTTTGACCTGACCAAGGCAAAAATTGGTTAGCCAGATAAGATACTTCAAGCTTTCATTTCTTTTTAGACAGGATCTTGCGCTGTCACCCAGGCTAGAGTACCGTGGTGCAATCATTCCTCATTGCAGCCTCCCTCTCCCAGACTCAAGTGATCCTCCTGCCTCAGCCTCCTGTAGCTGGGACAGGTGCACATCACCACAACTGGCTAATTTTTTTTATTTTTTTGAGACGGAGTCTCGCTCTGTCGCCTAGGCTGGAGTGCAGTGGCATGATCTTGGCTCACTGCAATCTCCGCTTCCCGGGTTCAAGTGATTCTTCTGCCTCAGCCTCCTG
>NW_012114833.1:484614-485599 GCF_000951035.1 Colobus angolensis palliatus | reverse complement strand
TATGTCCACATAAAAATTTGTACACAAATGTCTTTAGCAGCACTACTCACAATAGTCAAAAAGTAGAAACAATCCAAATATCCATTAACTGATGAATGCATAAACAAAATGTGGTATAGCCATACAATAGAATATTATTCAACCATAAAAAGGAATGGAGAAATAATACATGTTACAACACAAATGAACCTTGAAGACATTATGCTAAGTGAAAGAAGCCAGTGGCAGAAGATCACATATTACAAGATCCCCTGCATAGGAATGTCTAGAATAGGCAAATCTTACTATGAACCCAGCTATTAAGAAGGGAAGATCACACCCATGGGAGGCCAAGGTGGGCGGATCACGAGGTCAGGAGTTGGGAGACCATCCTGGGTAACACGGTGATACCCCATCTCCACTAAAAATACAAAAAATTAGCTGGGCATGGTGGCACGTGCCTGTAGTCCCAGCTGCTCTGGAGGCTGAGGCAGGAGAATCGCTTGAACCAGGGAGGCAGAGGTTGCAGTGAGCCAAGATTGCGCCACCGCACTCCAGCCTGGGAGACAAGAGCGAACTCTGTCCAAAAGGCTGGGATTCTTGGAGAAATCAGGAGTGGACAGCTGATGGACACAGAGTTTCTTTTTCGAGTAATAAAAATTTTCTAAAGTCGATTATGGTGATGGCTGTAGAACTCTGTGACTATATCAAAAACCACTGACTGGTACAATTTAAATCAGTCAATTGTCTGGCATATGAATTAAATCTTAACAAAAATGATTTCTTTTAAAAAAGAAACCTGGCCGGAAGCGGTGGCTCCCACCTGTAATCCCAGCACTTTGGGAGGTCGAGGTGGGTGGATCACCCGAGGTCAGGAGTTCCAGACCAGAATGGCCAACAAGGTGAAACCCCGTCTCTACTAAAAATCCAAAAAATTGGCTGGGCGTGTTGGCGAACACCTGTAATCCCAGCTACTTGGGAGGCTGAGGCAGGAGAATCGCTTGAA
>NW_012114833.1:482757-483650 GCF_000951035.1 Colobus angolensis palliatus | reverse complement strand
GCCTGGCCTAATTTTTTATTTTTGTAGATAATTTTGTAGGTCTTGTTATGTTGCCCAGGCTGGTCTCAAACTCCTGGGTTCAAGCAATCCTCCCACCTCAGCCTCCCAAAAGTGCTGAAATTACGAGCATGAGCCACTATGACTAGCCACATGCTTATTCTTAATCCTGTTGCTTCTCAGAAAACGCACCATCATTATTCTGGAGCTCAGATTTGAATGAATCCCCAGCCATAACCATATCTGACTTCCCCTCACCATTCAATCAGCACTTGCAGCCTGCGGACTCAACTCCCTGCAGTGTTTCTAGTAAATTCTACTCTCTTCCATCCCCAAGGTTCTAGCTCAACATTTTGCTCCAAATGTTGCTCCACATAGGGTCATGCACAAATACAGGTTTACTAAACAGATCTTTATCATAAAGAGTCAATACTGACAATCACATAAAATGGTTCATCTCTTGATACTCCTGTTTGGACCAAATTCTAAGAATTTTCAACCTGTAAAACTAGCCACACTGGCTAGAGAAGCAAAACAGACACCCCCTCCTTTTTCTCCTGGACTAATTCTGGGTACCCAAATCTCTGAGCAGAATTGCAGATCCGTTACCAAGAACAGCTAGAACGTTCAGAAGTGAGGTGATATTTAGAGGCAAGCCTAGAGTGGCAGGTTAAACTTATTTTCAGCTCAGTAGCTCACACCATCTATCAAAGTACTGATAATGCTACAAGGCTGCAGTAACAGAACCCGATTTTGAGAAGACATTCAAGTTCTTTAAAACTAAATTTCTGAATGTAATGGAGCAATCTAAAAGGATGATGTAAAAATATATCTCTACAGCGAGACTTGGTGGCTCATGCCTGTAATACCAGCAGTTTGGGAGGCTGAGGCGGGCA
>NW_012114833.1:475700-481413 GCF_000951035.1 Colobus angolensis palliatus | reverse complement strand
CATCAATGTTTTTACATTAAAGTGTTAAGTGTGAAGTGAAAGGGAAGAGTGAGTGACACATGCTTATAAAATGTTGACAGGGATTTACAGCTTAATCTTTGCTAATGAGTTATATCAACCTATTGGGTGAGGATACCAGATAATTACCTAGTTTGAGGTATAGGCAAAAAATATACCATAGATTTATGAACAACTCTTGACAGCTGCTACTGGCTTGTCTTAATCACAACACAAATAAGTACTGTATTAGATTGTGTAGGGAATGGATTTATTCCCAAAAAGTGACTAATACTTACAGGAAGTATGAAAATTATTATTATTCCAGTAAAAGTAGAAATTATTTTATGTTGAGGACAATTATTTCATGCCCTTTTTTTTTTTTTTGAGATGGAGTCTTGCTCTGTCGCCCAGGCTGGAGTGCAATGGCAAGATCTCAGCTCACCGCAACCTCCGCCTCCCGGGTTCAAGCGAATCTTCTGCCTCAGCCTCCTGAGTAGCTGGGATTACAGGTGCCCGCCACCACGCCCGGCTAATTTTTGTATTTTTAGTAGAGATGGGGTTTCACCATGTTGGTCAGTCTGGTCTCTTAACTCCTGACCTCGTGATCCGCCCGTCTCGGCCTCCCAAAGTGCTGGGATTACAGGCGTGAGCCACTGCGCCCGGCCCTCTCCCAGCAGCCTTTTTTTTTTTTTTTTTTGAGACAGAGTCTTGCTCTATTGCCCAGGCTGAAGTGCAATGGCACGATTTTGGCTCATGCAACCTCCGCCTCGCGGGTTCAAGCGAATCTTCTGCCTCAGCCTCCTGAGTAGCTGGGATTACAGGTGCCCGCCACCACGCCCGGCTAATTTTTTGTATTTTTAGTAGAGAAGGGGTTTCACTGTGTTAGCTAGGATGGTCTTGATCTCCTGACCTCGTGATCTGCCCGCCTCAGCCTCCCAAAGTGCTGGGATTATAAGCGTGAGCCATTGTGCCGGCCTAACTGCTGGTCTCTTCAGCAGGAAGCCAGGGTCCCTTATCCTGCTCCCATATACTAGCTGCTGAGTCTTGAGTGTGTTAAGTGAGTTAAGTGAACTCTCCTGGGCTTGTTTTTCACATATTCATCAAAATAAGTTCAAAGGGTCCTGTCACCCATAAAAATCCCAAGACTCCAAAGAATAACTTTTCTATTTCCCTTTGTTACAGAAAAGCACACCTACAAACACCAACAATGGTGGTATAGAGCTCTCACTAATCCCCTCTGCAATTACTGGAGGGCATTTGAGGTAATTTAAGAACACTTTACATATAAAAAAAGATGGTAAGCTTTCCTTTAGCGTGCTTTCAGGTAATTTGGCAGTGTTAATTCCCATCCCACCAAAAAAACAACAACAGGAAAACAAACCTACCAGTGAAGGATTAACATTGCTGCTCTCAATCTCATCAGAATACATTTTATAACACTAAAAACCTGACAAAGTGGCAACTTTTAGTCATTCAAACACTCCCCAAAAGTTCTAGAGGTCGAAAATTTACAACAGGCAAAAAAAAAAAAGAAAAAAAAAAAACACAAAGAAAACAGAACCTAAAACCGTGTGCCCCAACAATCCTGAATCTGAAAGTCTCCCCTCCCTTTAATTCCAAAGCAAAGGGGCTGTTAATAACACTAGGCACTGCCATGCTTGCTTCAGGGAACAATACTCACAATAATCACCAGGCCCTCAGAAGCTCGCAATACTCTTTTCACCTTGAGAAAGGGGCTTTCTTTTCCAAAGATTCAGACATTGTAGTCATTCCCTCCATGAGGGAATTTGGAGAATGGGCCTCTTCTTGAGAAAGAGAAAGAAGAGTCTTTTAATAAAATCCCAAGACAAACTGAAAGTGAGGCAGGGAAGTTCATACACTAAACAGGGCCAAGCGCTTCAACGAGGAGCGTGCAGAAAATCTCAAAAGCATCAAGGACTATTTCCCATTTTCTCCCTTTAATAACACCCAGAAAAAGGATTCCTCTGTCTCCACATAAGGAGTGAAACCGTGGAAATGCTCCTGATTTCTACTGACAGAGGCTTCCTGTATAAATGATTTTCATCTCTTTTACAAAGGAAAAGGAGAAAAGAAACAATCTGTGTCATTCTGGATATACAAGAGGGAAGAGATCTCTCCTCAAAGGTATAGAGTCTTCATTTTCTTGGGAGAGCAAAAGAAAGGAAGAACTTGGAATCGCCCACTTGGGGGGAGGGAAGGACGTGCAGATGGAATATTTTTTGTCACTACAGTAAGTCAGGGAGTGGGAGAGGACATCTCTAACCAGTCAGGAAGAAGTGATACCTTCTGTGGACAAAGGAAGGGCTGGCTTCTGGCATCAGGTCTCCCTTTCTCTTAAGAGGACAGACCTGTTTCCAAAAGCTAAGTCTTTTTTTCTTGATTATTTTCAGTGATGCCCTCTTTGTTAATTTGGGGGAGTATTGTACAGTAGGATCTAAGGGGGCTGGAAATGTCTCTTTCTCTAACCCCTAAGTGGGAGGGAGTCTTCTACTCCAGTGAGAAAGGATGCTCGAACACTTGTGATGGGGGTTGGGAGGGGCACGCACGGAAAAATATGCTTCTTTGTGCAAGATATTAATTTTCTTTTTTAACAGATTAAGCAATAGTAACAGCAACAGCTTACCAAAAGCTTACTATGTAACTAGTATTTACACAAATGCTCCCTTAGCCCGCATGACAATTTTAAGAAAACAGAACCTAAATTGTAGATGGACTGAGATTGAGACAAGTTAAACAAATAGTCAAGGTCACAAAGATGTTAAGTGAGAGACCCAGGTTTGTAACTATCACACTCCAAAAGCCATGCTCTTAATTGTGCAAGGGAAAGGAGCTCACTGCACACCAAGAGGCTTAAAGGGAAGAAGAGAAGCGAGGCTCCCTCTGTGGACATCGCGATGGGAGAGGGAGAAAGGTTGACTTCTGATACCATAAAGTAAATTTTCAGGGTCTTCCTCTCCGTATCTTGGGGTACACGTGAAAAATAAAGGAGGAAGGTAAGTCTCTTTCTTACTGGGAAGAAAGATCCCCTCTGTCACTTTCAGGCAAGTTGAGTCTCACTCTTCACCTGGGGGACGCTGACCAAAGTTGGGGGAAAGGTCTCATTTAGGGGTTATCTCTTACTCCTCCTCAGGATAAGTTCAGAATCCCCCTCGAACCCCGGGAGTGGGTCTCCCTCTGCTGACCAACGGATGAGCGCTAAGAAAGACCGTACGCCTCCGATAAGGGGCGTCGTCCTCTGCGAGGAGATAAGTTGGGGGATCCCTGTCGTATCGAGGTTGAAGAGGAGTCTCTCTCCCGCGTCGGAGCCATGACTTGGAGAAGCCGTTTTTCTCTCTAGCGACGCGGGGCCTGGTCTCCTCCCTCTCCCTGGGTCGTTCCGCCGCCCACAGGGCAGCCTTGGTTCCTTTCCGCGCCCCAAGAGGGCGGGGGGCCCGGACTCCCCTTTAGCCAGCACCACCCGGCGGAGGGTCCCTTTAGGGCGGAGTGGGGCGGGGCGGCTACGCCCGAAGCCTTCCAGTCCCCGGCCTCTTACCCTGAGACCTGCTACGCGGCCCGCGCTTGCCCAGCCAGCTCAGCCTCTGCAGCTGCAGCCCAGTCGTCGCCAAGTCTACCTGAGCCTACGGAGCCGACAGAGCCCGGGGGCGCTCCGGCCGCCGCCACCTCTTCGTCTCTATGGTCCCCCTGCACTTCCTCATCCGGGGCCCGAGCCAGCCATGCGGACTCGCCCAAATCCCGCCCCCGCACCGCGCGCGCGCACTCCAAGGGGAGGCTCTTCCTGCTTCTGACCTCCCGCCCTCTGCTAACCCCAGCCTCCCTCAACCCCGCCCCTGCGACTCAAATTCTTAAAGGCAAGCACAACTTTTGGCTCTGCTCCTGCTGAGCCACAGTACCCAGTGCCTACCTGCACTGCTGTCACCCTGTTCCAGTCCACCGTTTTTCTAGTTTGGACGGCTACAATTCTAAGGGCCTGCCTGCTTCCACTCTGGCAGCCCGAGAGATCTTATTATACTGGAAATAATGTTTTGGGTCACGACACTCCTGTGCTTCTTCTCATCATAGTGACCGCTAAATAAACGGCACCCCTGCCTCCAGTTGGTTACAGAACCTTGTTTTATTTTCTTCATAGCTTTAACACTAGCTGAAATTTGTATGT
The DNA here is from genome assembly GCF_000951035.1 of Colobus angolensis palliatus. NCBI lineage: Eukaryota > Metazoa > Chordata > Mammalia > Primates > Cercopithecidae > Colobus > Colobus angolensis. The sequence goes on along the minus strand of NW_012114833.1, from coordinate 477,239 downwards.
CTCATCTCTTTATTGACTCATTTATAATTTATCTTCCTCCACCTTGTCTGTTTTGTTCATCACTTAATGCTCAGCACCAACAGCAGTGTCCGGCACAAAACTAGACACTTGACGGACATTTGAAGGAAGGAAAAAGTGTTTATCCAGGGGAAGAATTGAGGCGGTACAGAGAATGAAATCGGCTTGCTCCAAATCATACAGCTTTGTGTTAAAAAATAGAAATCGACCAGGCGCCGTGTCTCACGCCTGTAATCCCAGCACTTTGAGAGGCGAAAGTGGGAGAAGCACTTCAGCCCAGAAGTTTGAGACCAGCCTGGGCAACACAGTGAGACATCGTCTCTGCCAAAAAACAAACAAACAAGAAACAAACAGCTGGTTCTGGTGATGTGTGTCTGTAATCCCAGCTACTCTGGAGGCTGAGGCAGGAGGATCACTTGAGCCTGGAAGGTTGAGGCTGCAGTGAGCGGTGACCATGGCACTGCACTCCAGCCTGGGTGACACAGCAAGACTCTTTCTCAAAACAAAACAAAAATTGCTCAGATGTTGATGCACCTGTGCTCCTAGCTACTGGGGAGCCTGAAGCGGGAGGATCGTTTGAGCCCAGGAGTTTGAAGCTACATTGAGCTATGTTGGTACCACCACTGCACTCCAGCCTGGGCAAGAAAACAAGACCCTGTCTCTTAAAAAAAAAAAAAAAAAAACTGAACGATTCAGTTTCTTTTGTTTTCTTTTCTTTTTCTTCTTCTTCTTTTTTTTTTTTTTTTTTTTTTTTTGAGACAGAGTCTCGCTCTGCCGCCCAGGCTGGAGTGCAATGGCACAATCTCAGCTCACTGTGACCTCTGCCTCCCAACCTCTGCCTTCTGGGTTCAAGAGATTCTCTTGCCTCAGCCTCCTGAGTAGCTGGGATTACAGGCGCATGCCACCATGCCCAGCTAATTTTTGTATTTTTTAGTAGAACCGGGGTTTCACCGTGTTGGCCATGCTGGTCTTGAACTCTTGACCTCAAGTGATCCGCCCGCCTCAGCCTCCCAAAGTGCTGAGCCACCGCTCCTGGCCTTCAGAGTTTCTTTATGAGAGTTGTCAAATTAAAAAGTTAAAATATTTGCCTTTTTAACATGTCCCATTATGGATATCTCTCAGGAGACAGAATAAAACTTCCTTGAGGGCTAAGAAGAGAGAATCCTATTAGCTTCCTCTGAGATGGAAGAATGTCCCATCAACCACTGTCTCTAAAGACAGAAACTATCTTGGGGGATCTGGGTGTGTCTCCTGAAGTGGCAACATAGAAACATTTTTAAACATAACATTGTTATTCTTAAAAAATTTTATAACTGTTGCAATACACTTTATCATATATGTTGTATTACAAGATAAATAATTTTAGCCAGGAGTGGTGGCTTGCCCTGTAGTCCCAGTCCCTTGGGAGGCTGAGGCAGAAGAATCGCTTGAGCCCAGAAGATTGAGGTTGCAGTGAGCTATGATAGCACCACTGCACTCCAGCCTGGGCAACAGAGCTAGACCCTGTCTCGGGAAGAAAAA
>NW_012114833.1:472248-473820 GCF_000951035.1 Colobus angolensis palliatus | reverse complement strand
GGAGGCGCGGGGAACCTGGAGAGGGTCCAGCCCGCGGGGCCCCGGCCAGAGGCGGGAAGGGGCTCCAGAGCTTCGGTGAGTGGAGCTGCCCGCCCCAGACTTGGGACTGGGGGAGGCTTGAGGTAGGGGACCTTGGCCCAGGTTCGAGTCCCGGGCCTCATTCCCAATCCGCTGTGTGACCTTGGACAAGTCTCTTTCCCTCTCTGAGCCTCAGCGGCCTCAGCTGTGAAATGGAGTCAGGGAAAGTACGCTGAGAGTTCACACAGACCGAGGTTTGGGGAAGGAACTCCTGCCTTCCTCTTCTTTGTGGTCGCCTTGCTCAGGACATTGACAGCAAAATGAGGATGGTGGGAGTATCTCTAAGTCTCAAGTGACCTTGAGCAAGTCCCTTGCCGTGACTCACGCTTTCATCATCTACAAAATGAGTGGGCTAACCTCTTTTAAGATGTCCTTAATGTTCCGGCGTTATTGGTGTAGAAGGAGACAAGGTAATGAGTACCCATTCACCGCAATGCTTCCCCTTTAGGGGTGTGATAGAATACCTTCTCCAAGGTTTGACTAGCCCCTGGCGTGAATTCCCCTTAGTTCTTGAATTCTGTGGTTCTGTTTGTTCTCCATCGCTCCTTGTAACTGGAGAAGTGACTTCATCCATGAGTTGCTTGGCACCGCTTCACAGCAGAGCAACACCAATATCTTCACTGGCCTAAAATCAAAGAGTGGTTGCAAGGAAAAGTCTGACTTTCCAACCTTTTTGTTTGTATTTCAATGGCAGGGAGGCAAGATGACTTCTCTCCCCCAAGCTTGGAACAGCTAAAGGGAAAAACAGTGCAAGATGAGAACAACAAAGGTCTACAAACTCGTCATCCACAAGAAGGGCTTTGGGGGCAGTGGTCAGTATCGATTGGTCTTTAGAGGTTTTGTAAGTTGGCTGAGGTTCTGGTGTGTGCAATGCCTTGAAATTACATACTGACTCGTGACAATTGAGGCTAAACAGGCAGCTAAACAGACTAAAGCAGCAGCTATCGTACAGTAACTAGGAGGATGGCAGGACCCTTCTAAATGCATTTGCATTCAGACTTTTAAGGCACATTATGAGTGCTGCCGGTTTACTACCTTTCTTTTTTGCATTGTTTATTACAAATCTTCTGTGCATGTTCCATAAAATTCCAGCCTGCAGTGGTTTGGCAGGTAAGAGAAACTAAAACTATATATCAGTTTTTATACTGAGTGAGAGAGAAGCAGCATAGATGTGCACAGAGCAAGTATGATCAAAGCATGAACTTTTGCCTGGCTTCTAGGCATGGGAAGAAGGGCCAGGATACAGCATGGTATCCTGCACTGAACTATAGTCTGAATATCTGCTCTACTTCTAATTTTCTTGGTGACCTTGAACAAGCTCCTAGTGTACCTTATTTGAAAGTTGAAGGGCTTTAGAATAGTTTCTCTTAACATCTATTTTTTTTTTCCTTTCTTTTCTTTTCTTTTTTTTTTTTTGAGACATGGTCCCCCATTTGCCCAGGCTGGTCTGGAACTCCTGAGCTCAAAGGATCCTTCCACCTCAGCCTCCCTAGT
>NW_012114833.1:468953-469768 GCF_000951035.1 Colobus angolensis palliatus | reverse complement strand
GTTGTGCCATGTTCGCCAGGCTGGTCTTGAACTCCTGACCTCAGGTGATCCATCCATCTCGGCCTCCCAAAGTGTTGAGATTACAGGCATGAGCCACTGCTCCTGGCCTCTCTGAGGTTATTTTCTTACTCCTGTTAAATCTAAAGATTTACTGTGAGGGTCACATTAAGATACTGTTTGGGAAATTCTTTGAACATTGAATAACTGTAAGGAATTGTGCTGTATCTATGGAAACCAGCCTGTTTTGTTCCTGTTATATGCCAGATACACAATATTTGAGGGGGTAAAATGCTGTCCAGAAGCCTAATTCCCAGATACTGAGGGCTGCTGTGTCCCTGGAAGCAGTGTGGTAGTAGAGAGAGCATGGAGTATGAAGACAAAGGTACCCGAGCACCATCCCACTCCACTGCTCTTGGTGTTCCTGTGCGAATCCATTAGTCACTGTAAGCCTTGTTTCAAAATAGAACCTCATCTGTCAATGGGGTGGCAATACCATCCTGATGGGGTTGTGAGGAATCAGTAATGAGAACATACACAATGTACCTAATGAGTGTTTTTCTACTTGAAGTCGCTGAATTGTCTTTCAGATGATGAGCTAGTTGTGAACCCCAAAGTGTTTCCTCACATCAAGCTTGGAGACATTGTAGAGATTGCACACCCCAACGATGAATACAGGTGAGTGTCTCATAGGATTTCCAAATGATGTCCAAGGGGTTTGAAGGGCAGATAGCTCTCTTTGCCTTTCAAAATGTTCATACTGTGGTGGCTCAAGTCTGTAATTCCAGCACTTTGGGAGGCTGAGGTAGGTGCATCAC
>NW_012114833.1:460375-461357 GCF_000951035.1 Colobus angolensis palliatus | reverse complement strand
GGGTGAGTAAGGATTGGGGAGGAAGAAATATTTATTGATGATTGCCCACCACATGTGCAAGGCACTGTCCTGGGAGCTTTGTGTAATCTAGCTTTATCTTCCCAATAGCTCTTGAGCAAGTGAGGAAGTTTATTCTCTGCCAGACTATACAGTCTAGGCATAGCCAGAAACGGTGATTCCTGCTTACTCATTCTGGATTCAGATCCTTTGTTTTTCCCTCTTATCGCTATGCCATGCTGTTCAAGGAAGCAGAATGTTAATTGACAGTAAATAAGATACTCTTAAATAGTTCTTAAGAGAAAAAAACAAAAAAATTCTGGGTTGCTTTAACGGGCTTTGATGGCTGGGTGCAGTGGCTGAAGCAGTGGCTGACACCTGTAATCCCAGCACTTTGGGAGGCTGAGGTAGGTGCATCACCTGAGGTCAGGAGTTTGAGACCAACCTGACCAACATGGAGAAACCCCATCTCTACTAAAAATATAAAATTAACCTGGCGTTGTGGCGCATGCTTGTAATCCCAGCTACTCAGGAAGCTGAGGCAGGAGAACTGCTTGAATCTGGGAGGCAGAAGTTGTGGTGAGCTGAGATTGCGCCATTGCACTCCAGCCCGGGCAGCAAGAGCAAAACTTTATCTCTAAACAAATAAGCTAATTAATTAAATAAAGGGCTTTGATGTCACCCACTCTTTTTTTCTGTTTCTGTTTTTTTAAGAGATGGAGTCTCACTGTGTTGCCCAGGCTGGAAGCTGGAGTGCAGCGGCATGATCTTGGCTCACTGCAACCTGCGCCTCCTGGGTTCAAGTGATTCTCCTGCCTCAGCCTCCCAGGTAGTTAGGACTACAGGTGTGCACCACCATGCCTGGCTAATTTTTATATTTTTATTTTTATTTTTTTGAGAGGAAGTCTCACTCTGTCACCCAGGATGGAGTGCAATGACGTGGTCTCAGCTCACTGCAATCTCCGCCTCCTGGATTCAAGGGATT
>NW_012114833.1:455678-458660 GCF_000951035.1 Colobus angolensis palliatus | reverse complement strand
CCTTCCTCTTCTGGAATTTTACAGGTCTTTGAACTTTCTTTTCTTCCTTCTTATTTATTTATTTATTGAGACAGAGTCTCATTCTATCACCCAGGTTGGAGTGCAGTGGTACAATCTCAGCTCACTACAACCTCTGCCTCTGGGGTTCAAGCGATTTTTATGCCTCAGCCTGCTGAGTAGCTTGGATTACAGGCGCACACCATCATGCCTGGCTAATTCTTGTATTTTTAGTAGAGACAGAGTTTCACCGGGTTGGCCAGGCTGGTCTAGAACTCCTGACCTCAGGTGACCTTCCTGCCTAGACCTCCCAAAGTGCTGGGATTACAGGTGTGAGCCACCATACCCAGCCTCTTCCTTCTTAAATTCTTTCTTTTCCCTTCCTTCTCCGTTTTTCTCTCCATTTTTGATTGCTTAAGCTCTGGTCTTATTTCACCTAAAAAAGCAGAGAATTGTTTAAATTTTAAGCTCCTAAAAGGAAGAGACTGTGTGTTGCCCATGTCAGATGATCAATTGTGTTGCTTACTGAGTGTCTGAGTATTTATAGATTAGAATATATGGACCTGCTTTTTCAAAATGTGTTATCTGAGCCAGATACTGTTTCTGTTTTAGAAACTATCAGTGTGGACCAGACTGTAACTCAAGTGTTTCGGCTAAGACCTTATCAAGATGTCTATGTTAATGTCGTAGACCCTAAGGTATGTCTTTGTTTTGGACTTGAATATCTTTTTGGAATGATTAGCACCCTTCCTCAAGGTTAGATTACTAAGGAAACAACAGGTTACTTAAGTGTAGTGTTAGACTATTAAATGTGTGACCTGCTAGGTGTGGTAATGTCAGCACATCGGGAGGCTGAGACAGGAGGATCACTTGAGGCCAGGAGTTCAAGACCACCCTGAGTAGCATAGCTAGACCTTGTCTTTATTAAAACTTTTCTGTTTTTTTTTTGAAATGGAGTCTCGCTCTGTCACCCAGAATGGAGGGCAGTGGCACGATCTCGGCTCACTGCAACCTGTGCCTCCCAGGTTCAAGCCATTCTCCTGCCTCAGCCTCCTGGGTAGCTAGGATCACAGGCCCGTGCCACCACACCCAGCTAATTTTTGTATTTTTGTAGAGACGGGATTTCACCATGTTGTCCAGGCTGGTCTTGAACTCCTGACCTCAGTTGATCCACCTGCCTCGGCCTCCCAAAGTGCTGGAATTATAAGCAGGAGCCACTGTGTCCTGCCTACTAAAACTTTTCTAAAAGATTAGCTGGGCGTATTTGTATGCCTGTAGTCTCAACTGCTTGAAAGGCTGCAGCAGGAGGATTGCTTGAGCCCAGGAGATTGAGGCTGCAGTGAGCTTATGGCTGCACTATTGCACCTCAGCCTGGGCAACAGAACGAGACCTTGTCTTGTTAAACTAAACATGTAGGCCATAGGTGGTGGCCCATGCCTGTAATCCCAGTACTTTGGGAGGCCAAGGCAGGTGAATGACTTGAGGTCAGGAGTTTGAGACCAGCCTGGGCAAAATGGTGGAACCCTGTGTCTACTAAAAATACAAAACTTAGCTGGGTGTGGTGGTGCACCCCTGTAGTCCCAGCTACTAGGGAGGCTGAGGCATGAGAGTCACTTGAGCCCAGGAGGCGGAGGCTGCAGTGAGTGAGCTGAGATCGTGCCACTGCACTCCAGCCTGGGCAACAGAGCACCATCCTGTCTCAAAATAAATAAATAAAGAAATAAAGAAATAAATACATAGCCTATATGTCGTTTAGAATGTAGGCAGTATGTAGGTTGCATTTAAAACCCACCCCCACTTTTCTTGAAGCTTGTCCTAACCATTTTTTGTATATGAAACTATATGTAAAATTTTATATTAAAATACTAACATTTTAAAACATTCTCATTTTTCTTCAGGAAGTGATGTTATAATATATAAAAATTATTGTTCAGAAAGTGCTATTGACATTAATAGGTAAATAAAGTGCGTAGCACAGTGTCGTGTTTGTGTGCCAGTATACAGACTACAATACAGAATGAGTCCCCCACTACCCTTCACACTCAACGTGCTGCCGAGGCTGTAGGATTAGTTGTAGATTTACCAACTATACTGAGAAGTTGCTTTGGCAGGATATAATTCTGTTTATCAGAGTTCTGCTACTGAATGGTCTTCCAGTAGTTTTCTTTTTTGCAAAAAGTTTTTTTCCATGGTAAGTGGGCATTACCTTGTGACTATAAAGTGTGGCAAGTAATGTCAGAGATATTATTTGATTATTCCTTTTAGGATGTGACCCTTGACCTAGTGGAGTTAACTTTTAAGGACCAGTATATTGGCCGTGGGGATATGTGGCGACTAAAGAAAAGTTTGGTAAGATGTGCTTTCTTTGAAAGTCTGTTACTTTTTTCCATTATGTGAATAATCCCTGTTTATTATAGGAGAAGAATATAAAATTGTTTCTGATTTCAGCATCTGCAATTATTGTCAACATCTTGTGTGTTCTTCCATTCTCTTTTCATTGTTTTTTTGATCTTTTATTTGTTTACTGTTACAGATTTTTACTCAGCATTTTTGGTTTGAATAGGAAGTTATACTGTGTTTTACATTTGAATAGAACCTTAGTTTTCAGGTTTTCACTTGATCCCCTTTGCTCCCCACATCTCCTCATGGACAGGTATTTATTATCCCTAGTTTATAGAGGTAGAAACTGAGGTTGAGAAGTTAAGATAATTGCCCAAGGCTAGATAGTAAGTTGACCCTTGGCCAAAACCCAGATCCTATGGCTTCCAGATCACACTGCTTTTTGCTGAACCCTCCTCCCATTTTCAGCATGAATTCCTGGTTTTTTTTTTTTCCCCCCAAGACAGAGTTTTGCTCTTTCACCCAGGCTGGAGTGAAGTGGTGGGATCTTGGCTTACTGCAACCTCTGCCCCCTGGGTTCAAGCGATTCTCCTGCCTCAGCCTCCTGAGTAACTGGAATTATAGGCACCCACCACCACGCCCAGA
>NW_012114833.1:451116-454758 GCF_000951035.1 Colobus angolensis palliatus | reverse complement strand
CACTGCAGTCCAGCCTGGGAGACACAGTGAGACTCTGTCTCAAAAAAAAAAAAAAAAAGTAAGATTGTTGTAGCTCAAACAAACAACAAAATGCACTATAGTAGTTTGAGGCTTAATGGAAGAAGTTGATGAAGCCCCCTGGCGTTCTGCAAGAAAGGAAGTAGAAAAAAAGAAGGAGATAGAGACTTATGATTTTACAACTGGAAAAACCCTAGATGAACATACTGAATCATACTTTCTTATTTTACACATTAGGAAACAGGTTTAGAAACAAAAGGACTAGCACATTGGTTCCTGATTTGTTACCTTTTTAACTATATTGCTGCACTGTTGATTTAAAAAACTATCTCTATATTTTAGTTTGTGAAGAAAAAAGGGACTTTTTGAAATCCCCTTTAAATTCAAAAAGTGGCTGGGTGTGGTGGCTTACGCTTGTAATCCCAACACTTTGGGATGCCGAGGTGGGTAGATTATTGCTTGAGCCCAGGAGTTGAAGACCAGCCTGGGCAATATAGTGAGAGCCCATTTCTACAAAAAAATACAAAAATTAGCTGGGCATGGTGACACGCACGCACCTGTAGTCCAGCTACCCAGGAGGCTGAGAGGTGGGAGGATCACTTGAGCCCGGGAGGTAGAGGCTGCAGTGAGCTGGGATCATTCCACTATACTCCAGCCTGGGTGAGCAAGACCCTGCCTCAAAAAAAAAAAAAATTCAGAAAGTATTTCAGGTGCGGTGGCTCACACCTGTGATCTCAGCACTTTGAGAGGCCAAGGTGGGCTGAGTGTGCTTGAGCCCCAAGAGTTCAAGACCAGCCTGGGCCACATGACAAATAGTCTCTTAAAAAAAAAAAAAAAACAGCCAGGCATGATAGCATGTGACTGTAGTCCCAGCTACTCAGGAGGCTGAGGTGGGGGGATCGCCTGAGCCCTGGGAGGTAGACATTATCATGCCACTGCACTCTAGCCTGGGTCACAGAGTAAGACTATCTCAAAAAAAAAAAAGTACAATATGCACATAATTAAGCATTCAAATAGTTCAGAAAAGTATCTCATGAAATATACATTCCTCTCTCCAGAAACAACTTGTGTCTTTCCTGAAATTTACTGTGTATACACAATCATATTTATGTCTTTTTTTTTTCCAAGATGGAGTCTTGCTCTATCACCCAGGCCGGAGTGCAGTGGCGTGACCTTGGCTGACTGCAACCTCCACCTCCCGGTTTCAAGCAATTATCCTGCCTCAGCCTTGTGAGTTGCTAGAATTACAGGCACCTGCCACCAGACCTAGCTAATTTTTTTTAATTTATTTTTTTGTATTTCTAGTGGAGATGGAGTTTCAGCATGTTGGCCAGGCTGGTCTCGAACTCCTGACCTCATGAACTGCCCACCTTGGACTCCCAAAGTGCTGGGATTACAGGCGTGAGCTACCGCACCCGGCGTATTTATGTCTTGTTAACTGACTTGTGATCCTAAGATTGGTCAGCGTGGTCACAGGGTACAGTGTAGTCCCTCATAAAGATCCCCATCAACTTTTTGTTGTTGTTGTTGAGCCGGAGTCTCACTCTGTCGCCCAGGCTGGAGCACAGTGGTGCGATCTTGGCTTACTGTAACCTCTGCCTCCCAGGTTCAAGCAATTCTTCTGCCTCGGCCTCCTGAGTAGCCAGGACTACAGGTGCGCACCACCATGCCCATTTTTAGTGGAGATGGAATTTCACCACGTTGGCCAGGTTGGTCTCAAAACTCCTGATCTCAGGTGATCCCTTGCCTCAGCCCCACAAAGTGCTGGGATTACAGGCATAAGCCACTGCGCCTGGTCCCCATCAACTTTTCACCTAGTGGTTTCATCCATTGAGGATTGTTGTAAAATGTTGATTTTCTTTCCTTTTTTTGGTGATTTTTTAATTCAGTCATCTCTTCTACATTTATTAGCCAGAATCTTTTTGTAAATAACTTTTCATCATCAACTAGGGCTATTAGACCAGAATGAAATACTGATCCTAAAAAGAAAGAAAAGGTAAAGGCTTCATTTCCCCCCCCAAAAAGGATGTTAATCATTGGAGGGGAGCCAAGTAAAATGACTATGGCATGAGGATCACTTGAGACCAGGAGTTTAAGACCAGCCTGGACAACATAGCAAGAACTCATCTATACAAAAAAAATATATATATATATGTGTGTGTGTGTGTGTGTGTTATAGGGTGTGTGTGTGTGTGTATTTTGCTGGACTTGGTGGCTCACGCCTGTAATCTCAGCACTTTGAGAGGCCGAGGCAGGTGGATCGCAAGGTCAGGAGATCTAGACCATCCTGGGTAACATGGTGAAACCCCATCTGTACTGAAAATACAAAAATCACCTGGGTGTGGTGGCCCATGCCGGTAATCCCAGCTACTCAGGAGGCTGAGGCAGGAGAATTGCTTGAACCAGGGAGTCAGAGGTTCAGTGAGTCGAGATCACACCACTGCACTCTAGCCTGGCGACAGAGCAAGATTCCGTCACACACACACATACACACACACACGCACAAAATTATGGCTAGGTGCAGTGGCTCATGCCTGTAAGCCCAACATTTTGGGAGACTGAGGTGGGTAGTTTACTTGAGCCTGGGAGTTCAAGACCAACCTGGCAATATGCTGAAACCCCATCCCTACAAGAAAATACAAAAATTAGCTGGGCATGATGGCGCCTGTAGACCCAGGTACTTAGGAGGCTGAGGTGGAAGGATCACCTGAATCCAGGGAGGTTCAAGGCTGTAGTGAGCCCTTGATCATTCTGCTGCCCCCTAGCCTGGGTGACAGAGTCAGATTCTGTCTAAAATAACAAAAAAAACTCAACGGGGTTGGTGTCAGGGCTTCTCTAGTTTAACGTACTTGTGAAACAGGTGGGAGGAGCACTTGAGCATAGGTTGAGGCTGCAGTGAGCTATTATTGCATTACTGCACTCCAGCCTAGGCAACAGAGTGAGACCCCATCTTTGAAAACAAACGAAAATGTGTTAGCGAGTCAGTTTTCTTTAAAAAATCCAAGCAACTAAAGCACAACTCAAGAAGTGACTAAATCTCAAGCAGCACAAAAAATGCAACCTAGGTTTATGCCTCCAATATCAGCAGATCTCTACTGGTTGGGTATCTAGGGGTCAGGAAGCCTGGATCTGTATCTGCAGAGCCAGTGTTTAGCCATCACTGTGCTTAGTGGTTCGAGTGATGTTGGGTAACTCTGGTAAACCTTTTAGTCTTCACATCTGCAAAATGAAATAGTTGGTTTAGAATATTCTTCTGTGAAGGACCAGTTAATAAATATTTTAGACTTTGTGAGTCACAATAGATCTCAGGTCTATTGCATATTCTGTGTGTTTGTGTGTTTCGACCATTTAAAAATGTAACAGCCATTCTTAGCTGTGGGCCATATGAAAACAGGAGATAGGGGAGAGTTGGCTTGACTGTATGTAGTTTGCCAGCCTTGGTTTGGAAACCTATTTAGATCTCATTTTTCTTTTTCTACTGCTTCCTCTTTTATTTTTAAATTATATATATATATATATATATACATACACACACACACACACACACACATATTATATTCAAGTGAAAGTGATTCTCCTACCTCAGCCTCCTGAATAGCTGGGACTACAGGCATGCACCGCCGT
>NW_012114833.1:444163-449510 GCF_000951035.1 Colobus angolensis palliatus | reverse complement strand
GGTGGCTCATGCCTGTAATCCCAGCACTTTGGGAGGCTTAAGTGGGCAGATTGCTTGAGTCCAGGAGTGCAAGACCAGCCTAGACAACGTAGTGAAACCCCGTCTTTACTAAAAATACAAAAAAATTAGCTGGGTGTGGCTGTGTGTGCCTGTAGTTTCACCTACTTGGGAGTCTGAGGTAGGAGAATCTCTTAAGCCCAAGAATTTGACACCACTCTGGGCAGATAGCAAGATAGTAGATATGGGTTTTCACCACATTGGCCAGGATGGTTTCGATCTCTTGACCTTGTGATCCACCCACCTCGGCCTCCCAAAGTGCTGGGATCACAGGCGTGAACCACCGTGCCTGACCTCCTTATTATAATATTAAATAAATACAAATCTCTTCTCAGGTCAGGCTTGTGACACTTATTCATTCACAGACGTAACTGGGCAAAGAAGTATGATAAAACATCCCACTTGGTATAAGCCATAGGCCTGGTCCAGCCTTCTTCATTTTGGCATGGGGTAGACCCAGAGGGATTGATTGATTGTCCAGCATTTCCCAGGTAGCCTGAGCTGTAACTCATAGTACACAGCATTTTCTGGGCTTTTATCTGATTTTTGTCTTCCTTTTTTTTGTTTTCTTTTTGTTTTTTGTTTTTTTGAGACAGAGTTTTACTTCTGTTGCCCAGGCTGGAGTGCAATGGTGTGATCTCAGCTCACTGCAACCTCCATCTTCCAGGTTCAAGTGATTCTCGTGTCTCAGTCTCCCGAGTAGCTGGGATTACAGGCGCCCGCTGCCACGCCTGACTACTTTTTGTGTTTTCAGTAGAGGCGGGATTTCACCATGTTGGCCAGGCTGATCTCAAACTCCTGACTTCGTGGTCCGCCCACCTCAGCCTCCCAAAGTGCTGGGATTACAGGTGTGAGCCACTGCACCCAGCCTTTGTCTTCCTTTTTTATGAGGACTGATTGTTTAGGTGCAGCAGGTTGGGAGAAAGAGTGAAACTGGTAGAAGATAAGGGCTTGAGGGGATTCGTTGAGGGATGATTGATTACAGGGTGCTCAGCTAACAGCTACCACTGTTCTTCAGGACAGCATTTTGTGTTAATACCTGCTGTAGTTCTGCTTCTTGCTAGTAAACTTAATTGAGCACCTCCTATCCTCGCACTATCCTGAACAGTTTCTGCACATTAACCTGGTTTAATTTGAAAACAGCTCTGTGGAAGGCTGGGTGTGGTGGCTCACGCCTGTAAACCTAGCAGTTTGGGAGGCCGAGGCGGGCAGATCATGAGGTCAGGAGATTGAGACCATCCTGGCCAACATGGTGAAACCTCATCTCTACTAAAAATACAAAAAGTTAGCTGGGCATGGTGGCGTGTGCCTGTAGTCCCAGCTACTCAGGAGGCTGAGGCAGGAGAATCGCTTGAACCAGGGAGTCGGAGGTTGCACTAAGCTGAGATCACTCCACTGCCCTCCAGACAGAGCGACAGAGTGAGACTCCATCTCAGAAAAAAAAAAGAAAAGAAAACAGCTCTGTAAGGCGTGGGCTTCATTGTCTCTTTTGTTTTGTTTGTTTTTTGTTTTGTTTTTTTGAGACAGTCTCACTCTGTTGCCCAAACTGGAGTGTAGTGGTGCAATCACAGCTCACTATAGCCTTGACCTCTGAGGCCCAAGTGATCTTCCTACCTCAACCTCCTAGGTAGCTGGGACTAGCATGTGTCACCACACCTGCCTAATTTTTTGTATTTTTTGTAGTGACAGGTCTCACTATGCTGCCCAGGCTGGTGTCAACTCATGGGCTCAAGTGATCTGCCAACCTTGGCCTTCCAAAGTGTTGCGATTATAGGTGTGAGTCACCATGCCTGGCCCATTGTCTCATTTTTAAAGATAATGCCAATGAACCTCATGAGTTTACTATGGCCATTCACCTAGTAAGTGACACTCAGCTGGGATTCTTGCCTAGACCAGTTTCTCTCCAGGCTGGTCAGGTCTGAAAGCCATGCTTTTTCTGCTGTACTATTCACTTTTTTCTTCTTTTTTGAGACAGAGTTTCGCTCTTGTTGCCCAGGCTGGAGTGCAATGGCATGATCTCAGCTCACTGCAACCTCCGCCTCCTGAGTTCAAGCGATTCTGCCTCAGCTTCCTGAGAAGCTGAGATTATAGGTACCCATCACCATGCCTGTTTGATTTTTTTGGATTTTTAGTAGAGATAGGGTTTCACCATGTTGTCTAGGCTGTTGTCGGACTCCTGACCTCAGGTAATTCGCCTGCCTCAGCTTCCCAAAGTGCTGGGATTACAGGTGTGAGCTACTGCACCAGGCATGTATTGGTTTCATGTAAGACTTGTAATAACTTGTGTATGTATCCTTTCAGAGCACAGGCTGGTGAGCTGTGGGTTAAGAATGAGAAGGTCATGTGTGGTTATATCAGTGAAGATACCAGGGTAAGATTTTATAAAATGCTTTTTTGGTTTTATCTCCCTATCCCATTAAGGCTAAGTCCTAAAATCAGAAATAAAACAAGGGCAGGGCGGGATGCCAAGGTGGGCTGATTGCTTTATCCCAGGAGTTCAAGATGAGCCTGGGCAACATGGAGAGACCCATCTGTGCAAAAATTAGCTAGGCATGGTGATGGGTGCCTCTGGTCCCAGCTATTCAGGAAACTGAGGTGGCAGAATTACCGGATCCCAGGAGTTCGAAGCTGCAGTGGGTCATGATTGCATCATTGCACTCCAGCCTGGGTGCCATACAGCAAGACCCCGTCTCAACAAACAAGCAAACAAAAAACACAAACAAAAATCTGATAAGCTCTTGACTGCTACTGTTTGCCCACATGGAACTAGTAATATCAAATTATCTTGAAACTGTTTTACAGTTGGATGTCTTCAGTTTGGAATTGGTCTTCATTTTCTTCTGAAGGGGTCTGTTTAATGTCAAACAGAAAGATAGAGTATCTGGCCTGCAGAATGCCATGCCCATTCATACATAGCAAAAGTTAAGCCGTGTGGAAGATCATGTCATAAACATGAAGACAGACTTTTGCCGATGAACATTACCCATGCTGGTAAAACTGTATGTCTACCTTTGCTTGTTCCCATCTCCATGCCTTCTCTGAGAACAGTCGTTTTCAACCAGGGGTGATTTTGCTCCTTCAGGGGTCTTTTGACAATGTCTAAAGACATATTTGGTTGTCACAACTGAGGGGTTGTGCCATTGGCGTCTAGTGAGAATCCTGCTAAACATGCTACACATCCAGAGCAGGCCTCCAGAGCAAAGAGTTACCTGGCTCAGAATGTTAATATGTTGTGGGGGTTGTCTTGTGCATTGCGGGATGTTTAGCAGCATCCCTGGCCTCTACTCACTAGATGCCAGTATCACCCACCACCCTTCACCCTACAAATCTACAAGTTATGACAGCCAGAAATTTTTCCAGACATGCCAAATGTCCCCTGAGGGGTAAAATCACCCTTGGTTGAGACCCAATGTGTTCTCAGAGGGAACCACTCTACGAACTTCATTTTTGTAATTTCCTATTGTTTACATTGGATGTATTTACATTGTTTGTAAATATGTGTATGTTTGTGTGTGTGTGTATACACATGACCCAATTAATTGCCAGAGTACTCACCATAATCGTGCCTTTGCTTTCCTGCAAAGGTATCTGAATAGTGAGACTTTGCTAGATTATAAATGTTGGGGTGAAGAGTATTCCAGGCAGAGGAAACAATTTTCAGAAGTCAGTGTAGTGGAAGTATTGCAGACAGGTAGGGAGAATGATGTTGGTGAGGAGATAGGCAGGTTCCAGCTAGTTCATGCGAGGCCTTCAAGGTGGTTAGATCCAGTTTAGAGTTTTTCTAAGGAGAATTAGAATCCATTGATGGGTTTTAAGTGGGAGAGTGATACTTGAATTATGCTTTTAAACGATCACTACTCATTCAGTTGTGTTTTGTTGAATAAAACCCTCCAAATCACCGGCTCTAATGGCCAAAGGTCAACTTGGTCATGTAAAAGAAATCATGGGTATGTAATTCATGGTTGGTACAATAGTGTCACCATTATTGGTGTCCTTGTGTCTTATTGTTCTGCTATCCTTAGGGTAGGGCTTCCATGGTCCACCTAGAGCTGATATAATCACATCCATATTCCAGGCAGAGGAGAGAGGAAGGGACGAGAGACAAGAGAGGTGTATCTTCCCACCAAGTCAGCTTCCTTTATGGACACAGCACTTCCATTTAAAGCTTACAGGCCAGATTTTAGTCACTTGTAGCTGCTATGGAGGCTGAGAAGTTTTGTCTTTTGGTTGGGTCTCTTGCCTTTCAGAACAGAATCAGGAGAAGGGAAGAATGGATAGGCATTTAGCATTAAGTGCTGCAGCCCTTCTGGCTCTGGTATAGAGAGTTATTTCCAGGGTCAAGAGTAAAAGCAGATAAGTGAGTTAGGAGACCCACTATAGTCTAACAAGAAAATGGTGGTATGAACTAAGGTGAGAGCTGTAACAGTGGAAGGATGTGGGCAGGTATGAGACACATTTCTGGATAGGGTCCACAGAACTTGCTCATAGATTGGATGTGAGGAGTGAAGGAAAGAGAAGGACTGAACAGCTAGGTAGATGGTGGTGCCATTTATGAGATGGGGAAGACAAGGAAGAAGCAGGTTGGGGACATTAGGAAGCTCCGTTTGGGAGAAGTCTGTTGGACACCTGAGTGGAGGAATCACTAGAGGCAGTTGAGTCTGGAGTTCTCTTCATCGCTTCTCCCATATGTTGTTCCCCACTGCCCCCCAGTGTCCTCGCCACGCAAACCACTCATTGTTCCCCAACATGCTATCTTCTCTCTTGCCACCATGCCTTTACACATGCTGCCCTCTGTAACCTGGGGTTCCCGGACCCTGCGTTTCCCCTTCCCAAGCCACTCATCCAGGTCTCAGCTCTAGTCTCAGGATTCCCTGCTTCTGGAGAGCCTTCCTGGTCCACCAGGCTGGAAGTACCTCCATGGCACCCTGGATCTGTGCACTCATTAGCAGTTCCCACACTTGCGGTAGGTGCACTTGCTTGTGTGCCTTGTCACTGGACTGTGAGCACCCTCAGAGCAAGGACTGCATCTTTAACCTTTATATGCCAAAGTTCTCTGACATGTCTACTGGCACCAGTAGTCTCTCAAATGTTGGTGGAGTGAAATATTAGACAAGCTTCACTGCCTCAAGAATTCATCATCTGGGCCGGGTGCAGTGGCTCACACCTGTAATCCCAGCACTTTGGGAGGTCAAGGCGGGTGGTTCACCTGAGGTCGGGAGTTTGAGACCAGCCTGACCAACATGGAGAAACCCCATCTCTACTAAAAATATAAAATAAACCAGGCTTGGTG
>NW_012114833.1:440806-443013 GCF_000951035.1 Colobus angolensis palliatus | reverse complement strand
TTTTAGTAGAGACGGGGTTTCGCCATGTTGGTCAGGCTGGTCTCCAACTCCTGACCTCAGGTGATCCACCTGCCTCAGCCTCCCAAAGTGCTGGGATTACAGGTGTGAGTCACCATGCCCGGCCAGGAGCTTCAGTCTTTAAGGAGCAGGTCTCTGATGGACTAAAGGAGTGTTAGAGATTTACATTTTACGTTCCCTCTAAACTTCTTTAGAGCCTTGTGGAGGAAAGGCTCTGTGGTATAGCACACAGGGCTAGAAAACCACTTATGCTTTTCATTGAGGCAGTCTGAGAGTAGTGGAAGTACAATGTGAGTTATAATTTATTAGATTGGCAACTCATCACCTGGCCCATCTTAGCCCAAGTACTGTCTCCGTAACGAGATTTCCATAACTTTCCCAGGTAGATTCACTGCCCTTTCCCCTGCATTTCTTGTGTAAATGTTCATAGAACCTTTGTATATGTTGGAACGTTTTGCATATTTTTATCTTGTACTGTAAGCTCCTAGAGGATAGGGACCAGATCTTCTTTTCACTGTCTCTGAAACAGGGCTCAGAGTAAGAGTTCAGTAACTATTTAAATGAAACAAAGAATGCTTCGATGAAGTTTGCTTTTAGAGGTCCCAAGTCATGGCCCCGAGCTGTGACTCATGCTTATAATCCCAACACTTCAGGAGGCAAAGGTGGTAAGAGGTGAAGCCAGCTGGACTTCCTGGGTCGAGTAGGGACTTGGAGAACTTTTCTGTCTAGCTAGAGGATTGTAAATGCACCAATCAGCGCTCTTTGTCTAGCTAAAGGATTGTAAGTGCACCAATCAGCACTCTGTAAAATGGACCAATCAGCGCTCAGTAAAATGGACCAATCAGTAGGACATGGACTGGGACAAATAAGGGAATAAAAGCTGGACACCCTAGCCAGCAGTGCAACCCCGGGTCCCGTTCCACGTGGAAGCTTTGTTCTTTCACTCTTCACAATGTATCTGGCTGCTGCTCACTCTTGGTGAGCAAAGGTGGTCCATGCCACCTGTAAGAGCTGTAACACTCACTGTGAAGGTCTGCAGCTTCATTCTTGAAGTCAGGGAGACCAGGAACCCACTGGAAGGAACCACCTCCGGACACAGTGTGAGAATTGCTTGGGCCCAGGAGTTTAAAACCACTCTGGGCAACATAGGGAGACCGCCTTTTTACAAAAATACAAAAATTTTGTGGCCTGGGGATGCACTCCCATAGTCCCACCTACTTGGGAGGCTGCAGTGGGAGGATCATTTCATCCTGGGAGTCTGAGGCTGCAGTGAGCTGTGATTATGTCACTGCACTCAGCCTGGGCGGCAAGAATGAGATCCTGTCTCAAAACAAAGGAAAAAAAGAAGTCCAACATTGCAAGATTCTTTTATCATTGCTTAAAAAAAAAATTGTGATTAAAAAGCCTATCATAAAATTTACTATCTTAACCATTTTAAGTGTATAGTTCAGTAGTGTTAAGAACATTTATACTGTTGTGAAGCAGATCTTCAGAACTTTTTCATCTTATAGAACTGAAACTCTATATGGCATTGCTTTTTAATACAATTGTGTTTTTATTTCAGGTGGTGTTTCGTTCTACATCGGCTATGGTTTACATATTTATTCAGATGAGCTGTGAAATGTGGGATTTTGATATTTATGGTACTGTTTCTAATGCTGATTATAACTGCTAAGGGGAGAATTTTCTGGAACTACAAATGCTAATTCATGAATGCCCAGGGTCCCCCACATCATCTTCTAACAAACTTTAAATATCCTTGTGAGAATAATCATATTTGGAGGTTAGAGTGTTTTCTCGTTCTGAAGATACACTGCTTTTTTCAATAATCAAATTTCTTTCAAACTGCATTTTACATTGAAGCCACAGCCTCTTAGTAGTGAGGCAGATATTAAATTTGGCTTCAAAAAATAAATAAATAAACTCGGCTTCTTAGAAAGTTGAGAATGAAACCACTTTGTACATCTGGCTGTTATGATCTTGTAAGATGTACAAAACAGGCTGGGTGTAGTGGCTCATGCCTTGTAATCCTAGCAGTTTGGGAGGCTGAGGCGGGCAGATCACCTGAGGTCAGGAGTTGGAGACTAGCCTGACCAACATGGGGAAACCCTGTATTTACTAAAAATACAAAAATTAGCCAGGCATGGTGGCAGGTGCCTGTAATCCCAGCTTCTTGGGAGGCTGAGGCA
>NW_012114833.1:433882-440626 GCF_000951035.1 Colobus angolensis palliatus | reverse complement strand
ATGTTCTCACCTTCTTTTCATTGTTTCTTTTCAGGGGATTTGTATTTTGAGAAAGCTGTGAATGGTTTCCTTGCTGATCTATTTACCAAGTGGAAGGTACATTTCTTCTTATACACTAAATCTCATTATGTAAACATTACCCAATACAGATTTTAAAAATGCACTGTTTTTGTTAAATTGCCCTAAATTTAGCTATTTTAGCTAAAACCCAGACTCCAGATTTAAATTACCCTAATAATCTCAATTTATGAGAATTTGTGAAAAACACAAAGCTAGCATCACACTCAATGATAAAAGACTGAAAACTTTCCCCCAAGATGAGTAACAAGGTAAGTATGCTTGCTTTTGCCACTGCTATTCAACATTATACTAACTAGAAGTTCTAGACAGACCACCTAGGCAAGCAAAAGAAATAAAAGGCATCCAAATCGAAAAAGAAGTAGAACTATTTCTATTCACAGATATGATCCTATATATAGAAAATCCTCAAAATCCACAAAGTAAGTGTGAGAGCTAGTGCATTCAACAAAGTTTCAGGATACCCAATCAACACACAAAATAATTGTGTTTCTATATACCAGCAATAAACAATCTGAAAGAATAAAATACTTAGAATACTTTACCCTGGGAGCTGTAAGACTGGTCCACTAAAATCTATAAAATATTGTGAAAGGAGTTAATGGAGACCTGAGTAAATAGTAAGATAACCTGTGTTCACAGATAGAAAGACTCAATATTGTGCATTTGGCAATACTACCCAAAGCAGTTTACAGTTTAGTGCAGTTCCTATCAAAATACCAGTGCCTTTTTTTTTTTTATGCAGAAATAGAAATGCTGATCCTAAAATTCATGTGGAATTGCAAGGGATCCCGAATAGTCAAAACAATCTTGTAAAAGGAGAACGAAGTTGGAGGACTCTCACTTCCTAATTTCAAAACTTACGAAAACCCTCAATCATCAGAATAGTGTGATATTGACATAAGGTTAGATATATAGGTCAATGGAATTGAATTGAAATCAATCCATACATCTATGGTCAGTTAGACAAGGGCATCAAGTTCATTTAATGAGAGAAAGAATATTCTCTTCAACAAATTGTTGTGGAACAACTGAATGTCCATATGGAAAAGAATGAATCTGAACCCTCACCTCAAATCATATGAAATGGAACCAAAATGAATCAAAGACTTAAACATAAGAGCTAAAATTGGCTGGGCACGGTGGCTCACAACCTGTAATCTCAGCACTTTGGGAGGCCAAGGTGGGCAGATCATTTGAGATCAGGAGTTTGAGACCAGCCTGGCCAATGCAATGAAACCCTGTCTCTACTAAAAATACAAAAATTAGACCAGGCATGGTGGTGGGTGCCCTGTAATCCCACTACTCAGGAGGCTGAGACAGGAGAATCACTTGAACCTGGCAGGTGGAGGTTGCAGTGAGCTGAGATTATGCCACTGTACTCCAGCCTGGGCAAAAGAGTGAGACTCCATGTCAAAAATAAATAAATAAGTAAATAAAGAGCTAAAACTATAAAGCTGAGCCAGGTGTGGTCGCTCATGGGAGGTGGAGGTGGGCAGATTGCATGAGCCCGGGAATTCTAGACCAGCCCTGGCAATATGACAAAACTTTGTCTCCACAAAAAAATACAAAAACTTAGCTGGGTGTGGTGGCTAAAAAAAAGAAAAGAAAGAAGAAAGAATTTTTAAAAGCTTTATTTTTATTTTATTTATTTATTTTTTTTGAGACGGAGTCTCACTCTATTGCCCAGGCTGGAGTGCGGTGGTGCGATGTCAGCTCACTGCAGCCTCCGCCTCCCAGGTTCAAACAACCTGAAAAAAAGAATTGAATTTTTTTTAAGAGACAGGGTTTTGCTCTATCCTGTCACCTAGGTTGGAGTGCAGTGGTATAATCATAGACTATAACCTCAAATTCCTGTGCTCAAGGGATCCTCTTGCCTCAGCTTCTTAGAGTGGTTGGGACTACAGGCATTTGCCAACACAGCCAGCTAAACTTTTTCTGTTTTTAGTTTTGTAGAGACTGGGTCTCCTTTTGTTGCCTGGGCTACTCTTGAACTTTTATTTTCATGTGATTCTCCCACCTGCCTGAATTCTCCACCTATTCAATTCTCCTGCCTCAGCCTCCTGAGTAGCTGGGATTACAGGTGCCTGCTATCATGCCCAGCTAATTTTTTGTATTTTTACTAGAGAGAGGGTTTTACCATGTTGGCCAGGCTGGTCTTGAACTGCTAACCTCAGGCAGCCTGCGTCGGCCTCCCAAAGTGTTGGGATTACAAGCATGAGCCGCCGCACCTAGCCTAAAGAGTTTTATAATTTTTTTTTTTTTTTTTTTTGAGACAGGGTCTTGCTGTCACCCAGGCTGAAGTGCAATGGAGCGATCATGGCTCACTGTAGCTTTGACCTCCTGGGCTCAAGGGATCCTCCTGCCTTAGCCTGAGTAGCTTGGGACTACAGGCGTTTGCTACCACACCTAGCTAATTTTTTGTATTTTTTGTAGAGAAGGTTTTGCCATGTTGCCCAGACTGGTCTCAAACTCCTGAGCTCAACCAGTCACCCACCTTGGCCTCCCAAATTGCTAGGATTACAATAGAACTACCACGCCTGGCTGGGAAATTCATATAACCTTGAATTTGGCAGTGGTTTCTTAGATATAACACCAAAAGCACAACCTCCAAGTTAAAAGCAGATGAATCAGACTTCAAAACTAAAAACTTTTGTTCATCAACAGACATTATCGAGAAAGTGAAGGGGCCAGACGTGCTGGCTCACACCTTTAATCCCAGCACTTTGGGAGGCCGAGGTAGGAGAGTTGCATGAAGCCAAAAGTTCCAGTAGCCCAGGCAACGAAATGAGACCCTGTCTCTACAAGAATAAAAAGAAAAACATAGCTGACTGCATTGGCAAATGCCTGTAGTCTCAGCTACTCAAGAGGCTGAGGCGAGAGGATCCCTTGAGCACAGGAATTTGAGGTTACAGTACGATTGTACCACTGCACTCCAACCTGGGTGACAGGACAGAGCGAGACCCTGTCTCTTAAAAAAAAAAAGAAAGAAAGAAGGCAACCCACAGAATGGGAGAAAATATTTGCAAATGATCTTCTGATAAAAGTCTGTTATCCAGAAAATACATAGAACTTCTATAACTCAAGAAAGAAAAGAAAAAACTCTAATTGACAAATGGGCAAAGGCTGCCCCATTCTCCGTGATGTGATTATTTCACATTACATGCCTGTATCAAACGTCTCATGTACCCCACAGATATAAACACCTACTATGTACCCATAAAAATTAAAAAATAATTAAAATTATTAAACAAAAAAAAAAAACAAATGGGCAAAGGACTTGAATAGACGTTTCTCATGTCCAACAAGTACATGAAAAGATACTCAAGATCGTTAGTCTTTAGGAAAATGCAAACTAATACCACAATGAAATGCCACTTCACACCCACTAGGATGACTATATATGTGTATATATATTTTTTGAGACAGAGTCTTGACATGTTGCCCAGTCTAGAGTGCAGTGGCGCAGTCATAGCTCACTGCAGCCTTGATTGCCCCAGCTCAAGGGGCCATCCCTTCTCAGCCTCCTGGGTAGCTGGGACTACAAGCATGTGCCACTATGCCACACTATTTTTTTTTTTTTTTTTTGGTGGAAATGAGGTCTCACTATGTTATCCAGGCAGATCTCGAACTCCTGAGCTTAAGTGATCTTCCCACCTTGGCCTCCCAATGTGCTGAGATTACAGACATGAGCTACAGTGCCTAGTCCATATTCTTTTTTTTCTTTGTTTCTTTTTGAGATGGAGTTTCACTCTTGTTGCCCAGGCTGGAGTGCAATGGTGCAATCTTGGCCCACTGCAACCACTGCCTCCCTGGTTCAAGCAATTCTCCTGCCTCAGTCTCCCGAGTAGCTGAGATTATAGGCACCTACTGCCATGCCCAGCTAATTTTTTTTGTATTTTTAGTAGAGATGGGGTTTCACCATGTTGGCCGGGCTGGTCTCGAACTTCTGACCTCAGGTGATCCACCTGCCTCGGCCTCCCAAAGTGCTGGGATTGTAGGGGTGAGTCATTGTGCCTGGTCCCATATTCTTTTTTTTATTTATTTATGTAGTTTTTGAGACAGAGTCTTGCTCTGTCGCCCAGACTGGAGTGCAGTGCTGCGATCTCAAACATGGCTCACTGCAACCTCCACCTCCCAGGTTCAAGCGATTCTCATCCCTCAGCCTGCCGAGTAGCTGGGATTATAGGTGTGCGCCACCTTACCCTGCTAATTTTTGTATTTTTAGTAGTGATGTGGTTTCATCATGTTGGCCAGGCTGATCTCCAACTCATGGCCTCAAGTGATCTGCCCACCGTGGCCTCCCAAAGTGCTGCTACAGGCCTAGCCCATATTCTTGACAGCATTATTCATATTAGCTAAAAAGTAGGATAACACAAACAACAAATGTCTATTAGCTAAAGTATAGATAAATAAAATGTATATCCGTACAATATAGTAGTAGTCTGCCATAAAGAAGAATGAAGTACTAAGACATGCTACAGCATAGATGAATCTTGAACACATGCTAAGTGAGAGAAGCCAGACAGTGGATCAAATACAAATCATAAGATGTTATGTATATGAAATATCCAGAATAGGTAAATGTAGAGATTAGTGGTTGCCAGGAACTGAGGGTGGGGAGTGACTGACTGTTTAATCAGTTTGGGATTTCCTGTTGGGGTGATGAAAATGTTTTGGATTTAAATGATGGTGATAGTTATACAACATGGTGAATGTATTAAATGTCACAATGGCAATATTTATATGTGTTTTGCCACAATTAAAAAATTATTTCATTCAATTATCCCACCTTGATTTCACATGAAAACGTTTTGATGAAAAAGTATTTGAAGTCACATTATGTAGTGTAAAAGAGTAGAGTTTGTATTAAGGCAGACTGGGTTTTAAATGGTCTCATTAGCTTGCCTTTTTTTTTTTTTTTTTTTAATTAAGAGACAAGGTCTTGCTTTGCTGCTCAGGCTGGTCTTGAACTCCTGGGCTCCAAGAATCCTCTCACTTAATCCTCCTCAGTAGTTGGGACTACAGGTGCAGGCCACTATGCCTGGCTTATTAGCTTTGTTATCTCCAAGGATTAGTCTCTGAGGCTCCATTTCTTCAGCTGCAAAATGAAGATAATAATAGACCCTCTCACCACATCACTTATGAGTTGAGACACTCCATGCCCACGTCAGCCTGTTGTGAGCCCATTGTGTTTTCCTGTATATCACTTGCACTAAAATTAGATAAGGGTGCTGAGTTTGGAGCTCTTGGAGTCCAGTGAATTAATTGGTAGTCAGTGAAGGTCTGCTGTTTCCTAGCACTCTGCTTTTGGTACTGTGGCTTGTATTTAGGAATTTCTGTCCACTTGAGATACATCTATGAAATGTGCATTATATTATGTGCCTTATGTAGTGAGTGCTGAATTCTGTAGTCACTAAGCGTACTTGGGATAAAGATGGGATTGGTCAGTATAGGCTGTTGTCTTCAGAGACCCAGGAGGAACTGAAACTGAACTTGCTAGCTCACTGGTGCAAGCCACTTTTCATATTCATTTGTAAACACCCTACTTCCGGGATATTGATCTCCAGACTCCATGGAAATGTTTATTCTCGTTAGTCTCCGTCGCTGTCCAAAGGAAGTTCTTTGCCTTGGCTTATACTACTGAGTCTGGAGCAAACCCCCACCCTCGTCCTATGAGACTAGTAGGGTGTGGGAGTGTCTTTGATTTTTAAATCCACCACCATGGGTGCTGTTCTTGTTCCCTAGATCCCAGTTCTGCAGAAATTAAAAAACACTGTAGGCCTGGCATTGTGGCTCACGCCTGTAATCCCAGCACTTTGCCAAGGCTAGTGGATCACTTGAGCCCAGCCTGGGGATTATGATGAAACTCTCTCTTTTTTTTTCTTTCTTTCTTTTTTTTTTTGGACGGTGTCTTGCTCTGTTGCCCAGCCTGGAGTGCAATGGCACAATCTCGGCTCACTGCAGTCTCCACCTCTTGGGTTCAAGTGATTATCCTGCCTCAGCCTCCCGAGTGGCTGTGACTTCAGGCGCACGCCACGTTGCCTGGGTAGTGTAGAGTTTCACCATGTTGGCCAGGCTGGTCTCGAACTCCTGACCTCGGGTGATCCACCTGCCTCAGCCTCCCAAAGCACTGTGATTACAGGTGTGAGCCACCACGCCCAGCAGAAACCCTGTCTTTACAAGAAATGCAAAAATTATCTGGGCCTGTTGGCGCTTGTCTGTAGTCCCAGCTTCTCGGGAACTGGGAGACAGTGATCATTATTTACTGCTGATTTGCAGCTTTCCAATCACTTTCCACATTCCTGGCACTTTAGGTAACTTTCCCAAGGTCACGCAGTGGCAAGTGTCAGGGCCAGGACTCCATCTAGGTCTTCTGACTCCCGGCAGTGCTCTGTCCCCTGCACTGCAACCTGAAGTTACATGAAGCTATTCAACATTGTGCACTGCTGCTGAGCCACCTGGATTAAGAATATTATGTGCAGCTGGGCCTCACACCTATAATCCCAGCACTTTGGGAGGCCGAGGCAGGCCTATCACTTGAGGCCACAAGTTTGAGACCAGCCTGGCCAACATGGTGAAATCATGTCTCTACTAAAAATACAAAAATTACCTGGGTGTGGTGGCCCATGCCTGTAACCCCAGCTACTCCGGAGGCAGAGGCAG
>NW_012114833.1:431255-432625 GCF_000951035.1 Colobus angolensis palliatus | reverse complement strand
TGGGACTACAGGCGCCCGCCACTATGCCTGGCTAAGTTTTTTGTATTTTTAGTAGAGATGGAGTTTCACCATGTTAGCCAGGATGATCTTGATCCCTGACCTCGTGATCCACCTGCCTTGGCCTCCCAAAGTGCTGGGATTACAGGCGTGAGCCACCGCGCCTGACCTATGATGCAAATCTTTAACCCAGAAGGGGAAGCTGACAAAACTGAATTTCTCTTCTCAACCTGAACTACATACTCCATTTTCTCTATTTCAGATGAATTTCCTGAGATAAACCGAGCCTCAATTCGACAGGATCATAAGGGGAGATTCTATGAAGACTTTTACAAGTATGTTTGGGTGCTTTGCTATACTTTTTATTTATTTATTAGTTGTTTCTTTCCTAACTTAAAAAAATGCCAGCCTGGGCAACATGGCAAAACCCTGTACCAAAAATACAAAAGAATTAGCCACCTGTTGTCCCAGCTACTTGGGAGGCTGAGGTGGGAGGATCACTTGAGCCTGGGAGGTGGAGGTTGCAGTGAGCTGAGATCACACCACTGCACCCTAACCTGGGAGAGAGAGAGACCCTGTCTCCAAAAACAAACAAACAAAAAAGAATAAATAAACCTTTTGATTTTGAAATGACTTTAGATTTATAGAGAAGTTTCAAAGATAGTACAGTTCCTGTATACTCTTTGCTCTGTTTCCTCTAATGTTAACATTTCATAACCAAGTTACATTTGTGAAAACTGGGTTAACATTGGTATATTACTATTAAGTAAATTCAGACGTTTTTCAGATTTTAGCACTCGTGTACTTGCCGTGTCTAGTCCAAGATACCACATTGCATTTAGACCTTCTAAATGTTTTATTGTGAAAAACTTCAACATTCAGAAAAGAAGAGCAAATAATATAATGAGTCCGTATACCCAATATCTGAATTTAACAGTTATTATTTTGTCATATTTAATTCATCTGGTTTTTTCAGTGCCACTGACTAAGTAAATTATCAATAGTGTAATATTTTATTCCTATACATATTCAAAAAAGGCGTTTTTATATCTGACCACAGTATCATTATTATGTTTAACATTATTATTTTGTTTGTTTGTTTGAGACGGAGTCTCCCTCTGTCGCCCAAGCTGGAGTGAAGTGGCACAGTCTCGGCTCACTGCAAGCTCCACCTCCTGGGTTCACGCCATTCTCCTGCCTCAGCCTCCTGAGTAGCTGGGACTACAGGCACCCGCCACCACGTCTGGCTAATTGTTTTTTGTAGTTTTAGTAGAGATGGGGTTTCACCATGTTAGCCAGGATAGTCTCGATCTCCTGACCTCATGATCTGCCCGCCTCCACCTACCAAAGTGCTGGGATTACAGGCGTGAGCC
>NW_012114833.1:429067-430693 GCF_000951035.1 Colobus angolensis palliatus | reverse complement strand
GTCTCGGCCTCCCAAAGTGCTGGGATTACAGGCTTGAGCCACCGCGCCCGGCCTAAAATTTTTATTAGAGATGCGGTTTTGCTATGTTGGCCAGCCTGGTTTCCAATCCTGACCTCAGGTTATCCACCCGCCTTGGCCTCCTAAAGTGCTGGAATTATAGGCCAGAGCCACCACGCCCAGCTAACACCGGTATCTTATTGAGATGGTAATCAGATAGTAATAGTTACTGTTTTGTCGGGACTTAGCATGAATGAGTTACTCTTCTAAGCACTTTACATGACTTGATTCATTTAAATATCACAGCATCCCTATGGGATAGATACTGTTACCCCATTTTACAGATGTGGAAACTTGGACACAGAATTTCAGTAACTTATCCAAAGTCCATAGCATATTAAGTGGTGGAGCATGGACCTGACACAGTCAATCTAGTTCAGAGTCTGTGCTTTTTGACCACTGTATTCCTCAGCCTCATACGGATTATATTTTAGATTATTTGTTGATCTTCTGTTGGATCCTGTACTCCTTGGAGAATTTTATAAAAGTGATGGGCCCTGTGCTGTACTGACACCTCCACTCCTCCCCTTATGCAGATGAATTCTGCATACCTCTAATTCAGTGAATTCCAGGAACCATGAGAGCTCTTTTGGCTTAACAGTATATGAAGTTTTATCTGTATAATGAATATGAATTAGTTTGAGCATAATCAGTTATAGAAAGTACTATATAAGGCATGAATGTGTGAATTACGAATGTAGATTTTTAGGTGTATATGACTATATATTTTTAATATATGAAAGTTTATGTCATTACAAAGTCATCCTCAACATTTTTTAGATTGAGAGAAACTGGCTATCTTTTTCTTACTGAGAGAAACTGGTTATCTTTTTCTTACTGCAAAAATAATACAGGTTCATTTTAGGAAAATCACAAAATAGGCCAGGTGTGGTGGCTGATGCCTATAATCCCAGCACTTTGGGAAGCCGAGCCAGGCACATTGCTGGTCAACATGGAAAAATCCTGTCTCTACAAAAAATGCCAAAAATTAGCTGGGCACGGTGGTGCGTGCCTGTAGTTTCCGCTACTTGGGAGGATTACTTGAGCCTTGGAAGTCGAGTCTGCAGTGAGCCAAGATCGTGCCACTGCACTCTAGCCTGAGTGACATAGTGATACCCTGTCTCAGAAACAACAACAACAACAACAACAATAAAAGCATACCAAAGTATAGTTAAGTAGAGAGGAATTCAAAGCACACTCAATTCCATCTCCTGAATACAGTCTTCATTATGTTGGTAAATCAACCCCTATTATCTGTATTTAGGAGAAAAATTAGTTTTCACGAGATGTGATCGCAAATTGCATGTGATTTTTTTTTTTCTTTGAGAGGGAGTCTTGCTGTGTTGCACAGGCTGGAGTGCAGTGGTGCAATCTTGGCTCACTGCAGCCTCCACCTCCTGGGTTCAAGCAATTCCCTGCTTCAGCCTCCGGAGTAGCTGGGATTGCAGGCGTCCACCATCACGCCAGGCTAATTTTTGTATTTTTAGTAGGGACGGGGTTTCACCATCTTGGCCAGGCTGGTCTTGAACTCCTGACCTCAGGTGATCCACCCATGCCGGGCCTCCGTGT
>NW_012114833.1:425811-427262 GCF_000951035.1 Colobus angolensis palliatus | reverse complement strand
CAAGTATGAGCTACCGCACCCAGCCTCTTTTTTTTAATGCTTCTTTCCCAATTGTATTGGCAGAAAAATAAGCTCACTGAATCGTTTTTTTGTTTGTTTTTTGAGACAGTCTCGCTCTTTCACCTAGGCTGGAGTGCAGTGGTGTGATCTTGGCTCACTGTACTCCAATTACACTCTTTTTGAAACCTTGTAAGGAACCTGATGTTCTGTAGTTAAAGTTGCTGTATTAGTCCATTTTCTCACTGCTATAAAGACATACCCAAGACTGGGTAATTTATAAAGAAAAAAAGTTTAATTGACTTATGGTTCTGCATGGCTGGGGAGGCCTCTGGAAACTTAACAATCATGGTGGAAGGTGAAGGGGAAGCAAGACATGTCTTACCATGGTGAAGCAGGAAAAAGAGCAAGCACAGGGGAAAGTGCCCCTTTTAAACCATCAGATATCATGAGAACTCCCTCACTATCACAAGAACAGCATGGGGGAAACCACCCCCATGATCCAATCACCTCCCACGAGGTTCCTCCCTTGACACATAGGAATTACAATTTGAGATGCAGTTTGGGAGCGACACAGAGCCAAACCATATCAGCTGCTCAATATCCGTTTTATGATAATACTCTTTTCAGAGTGGTGGTGCAAAATGAGAGAAGAGAAGAATGGACTTCACTTCTCGTGACCATTAAAAAACTCTTCATCCAGTATCCAGTGTTGGTGCGACTGGAACAGGCAGGTACTGCTTTCATGTAATAGAAGGTGCGGCGGGGACAGGACGTGTAGGAGGGGTCTGGGATACAGAGAAGAGATTTGTGTTTGTATCTCTCTCATGGCCGTGTGTAGTTTCGGCTTTTGATCAGGTTTCTGTTTCCAGTTGGATCCCAGTTGTACATTTCGTTATGCAGTAAGTTCAGCAGTGTTCCTCATACAGGGCGTGAGGCCTTGTGGAGCCAGATGGCTTCTACTTTTTTTTTTTTTTTTGAGACAGGGTCTCACTCTGTCATCTAGGCTGCACTGGAGTAGAGCAGTCGTACTTTAACTTTTAACCCCTGGGGCTCAAGCAATCCTCCTGCCTCCATCTCCCGGGTAGCTAGGACGACAAGCACGCACTACCATGCCCAGATAATTATTTCATTTTTTGTAGAGACAGAGTCTCACTGTGTTGACCAGGCTGGTTTCAAACTCCTCGTCTTAAGCGATCTTCCTGCCTCCATCTCCCAAAGTGCTGGGATTACAGGTGCGAGCCACCATGCTCAGCCACCACTTATTTAAGAGTTCATCTTTTGGCCGAGTGCGGTGGCTCACTCCTGTGATCCCAGCACTTTCGGAGGCCAAGGCGGGCGGATCACAAGGTCAGGAGTTCAAGACCAGCCTGATCAATATGGTGAAACCCTGTCTTTACTAAAAATACAAAAATTAGCCTTGCGTGGTGGCACATGCTGTAGTTCAAGAGAAT
>NW_012114833.1:423005-424051 GCF_000951035.1 Colobus angolensis palliatus | reverse complement strand
AAAAAAAAAAACTTTTTTTTTTTTTTTAAATAAATAGGCCGGCTGCAATGGCTGACACCTGTAATACCAGCACTTTGGGAGGCTGAGGCAGGGGGATCACCTGAGGTCAGGAGCTCAAGACAAGCCTGGCCAACATGGCAAAACCCCATCTTTACTAAAAACACATAAAAAACTTGCCAGGCATGGTGGTGCATGCCTGTCATACCAGCTACTTGGGAGGCTGAAGCAGGAAAATCACTTAAACCTGGGAGGTGGAGGTTACAGTAAGCTGAGATTGTGCCACTGCATTCCAGCCTGGGTGATGGAGTTAAGACTGTATAGAGTGGAATGGAATGGAATGGAATGGAACAGAACGGAACGGAACTGAACGATACTCTCCTCCTGAACCCCATTGTCCTCTTTTTTAAGGGGAACCATTGTTAGCAGTGTGGTATGATTATCCCGGCATTTATGTGTTAGCTGAAATATATTGTTTGGAAATAACGGAAATGTATTGATTTAGTTTAAACAAAAAGGGAAATTTACTGTAAGGATCCAGAGGCTTAAGTGGAGCAGCCGGGAAAGGCTCAAACACCATGTTGAAGAACCTTAGTGGCTCTGAGAACCATAGCAGCAGGAATTATGAGAGCCATATTTCAGCTTCCAGCAACCCTGTCTCTGCTCTCTGTTCAGAATTCACATTCCTGGTAGAGAGAGTCTGATCTGCCCAGCTCCAGTTAGGTGTCCATCTGTCACTGGCCAGAGGTGGAAGTGATGATGTACATTCACATCACTGTGTATATCATCTTCCCATGTGTCTGTACACAGGTGCTGGGGGAATTCTGGAGCATGAGGTCTTCTATTAGTAAATCTTCTTGTCATATTGGAATATCACTGATTTTTCATAGTAAGAATCACAAAAGCTAGAAGTAAAAAGTGACTTGCCAGAGTTACAAAATCATGCCAAGATTTTGGTCTACTCTTTTAAATAGTGTCTTAAATTAATACTATCTAATATAATCTAATTATATAGTTTATATATATAATAAAACTGAGATAGGCACAGT
>NW_012114833.1:415214-416224 GCF_000951035.1 Colobus angolensis palliatus | reverse complement strand
CGGGTTCAAGCAATTCTCCTGCCTCAGCCTCCTGAGTAGCTGTGATTACAGGCACCTGCCACCACGCCTGGCTAATTTTTGTATTTTTAGTAGAAACGGGGTTTCACCATGTTGGCCAGGCTGGTCTCGAACACCTGACCTCAGTTGATCCGCCCACCTTGGCCTCCCGAAGTGCTGGGATTACAGGCTTGAGCCACCGCGCCTGGCCCTAAAAAATTTTTTTTAAAAACCCCAAAAACCGAAAAGTTAGAGCAGTTCCACATCCTACTTGTTCTGTAGCTTATCTGTGCTCTCATTTTTCTCCTTGCAGCTCCATAATCGGAGTGCTCCCCGGGATTCCCGTCTGGGCGATGACTATAATATCCCTCATTGGATAAACCACAGGTGGGTGCGATCTCGATCAATAGTAGGTGATAAGAGTTTTGACAGCTTCCTTGCCATTTGTCTTTACATTTGTTAAGTTCTTATTATAGCACTAAACCTTTTGTCAAGAAGATGTGGAAACCAAGTTCTAACATTTGCTCAAAGCCCTCTACACACAAAGCAGTAGCAGTATCATATGGACAGTCTATGGTGAAAAAGGATAAAAACAAAATTGTAAGGACTGACTTACTTCCACTGCTGTTCCCAAGTCCTTCTATTCCCAACTCCCACAGACCATAGAAGACCAGCATTTGTGCCTGACTTCCTTCAGCTCTAGATAAGTCCCCGCGCCTCTTTATGGGACAAGACTTCAGTGTTCCTGCTAGTTCCAGCTCAGGGATGGCTTTTCTCATCCCTCTGCTAGTGCCAGTGCCTCATCTTTTTGAACTATGACACTGATCTTTATTCCACCTACCCTTCTCTTGAAAATGCCTATTTTCTTCCAAGATCCAACTCCAGCATCTCTCTTCTGTGAATTACTTCTATGCTGCCCTGATAACTAATAGCCACTTTTTCTTCAGTGGTTCCAGAGCATTCTCTCCTTCTCTGGGTTGTCTTTCTTTCTTTTTTTAAGATGGAGTCTCGCT
>NW_012114833.1:405048-406609 GCF_000951035.1 Colobus angolensis palliatus | reverse complement strand
GGCCTCCCAAAGTGCTGGGATTACAGGCTTGAGCCACCGCGCCCGGGCAAAAGGTCAGATCTTAGTATAAAGAAATGAAAATTCTGGCTGAGTGCAGAGGCTCTTGCCTGTAACCCCAGTGCTTTGTGTGGCTGAGGAAGGAGGATTGTTTGAAGCCAGGAGTTTGAGACCAATGTGGGCAACAAATATAGTGAGACCCCATTTCTACAAAAACTAAAGAAGAATTAGCCAGGTAGGGTGGCACATACCTGTAAGTCCCAGCTACTTGGGAGGCTAGAATGGGAAGATTGCCCGAGCCCAGGAATCCAGTGCTGTGGTGAGCTATAATTGTACCATTGCACACTAACCTGAGTGACTGAGATCTTGTCTCTAGAAACAAACAAACCAAGAAAATAAATGAAAATTGTAGCAAGAATGGGAGTTCTTATTTTCTTCTTTCCAAAGAGGTTTAAAATATATTAATAATTATACCACATTTAAAATTATTAAAAATTATACCACATGCTACAAAAAGTGTGGTGAAATTGACACTGGAGTACCTGGTTGGTGTATGTTACTTTTGCAAAGCATTTCAGCCTTGTGTATTGAAAGCAAATGTTTATGCTATTTGACCAGGCACTTCCATTTTGGGGCATGTGGTGTCAGGAAATAATTGAAGTGATTATATGCAAATACATCTGGGTTTAGTTTTATTCATAATAGACGTTGAAAACAATAGAGCAATGGCTGAACTATGAAATATCCACTTGATGGAACATATTTGCAACTGATAAAAATGCAAGTTTAAAGAACTGGAGCAGGTGTTTTTTTGGTTGTAGTTTGTTTTTTTGAGATGGAATCTTGCTCTGTCTCCCAAGCTGGAGTGCAGTGGCGTGATCTCGGCTCACTGCAACCTCTGCCTCCCAGGTTCAAGCAATTCTCGTGCCCTAGCCTCCCGAGTAGCTGGGATTACAGGGACCTGCCACCACACCCGGCCTAATTTTTGTATTTTTAGTGGAGACAGGGTTTCACATGTTGGCCAAGTTTGTCTCAAACTGTTAATTTCAAGTGACCTGCCCGCCTCAGCCTCCCAAAGTGCTGGGATTATAGGTGTGAGCCACTGCACCCGGCCAGAACTCGAACAAGTAGTTTTGATGTACTGTGAGAAGAAAAGCAGGCTGTTATGTTTGGAGTCCCCATACCCGGGTGCTCTCACCCCTCTGCCCTTTCCAGTAGAGCTGAATTCACTGAGGGTTGCTCCATTTGTGGCTGTGTGTCAGGGCCACTTCTTCCCTTTTCTTTTTTTAGCGGGGAGGGCTGTTAATGTCACTCTTCTAATAGGGGAAATACTAATTTGGAGCAAGCTGAGGACTCCTCGCATAAGCCATGTCAGATAGTGAAACGCTAGGAGATGGGATTCTGTCCAGAAAGGGCCTCTCTTACCTTCACCACAAGCATTCTCAGCCAAGTAGAACATGGAAAAACTTCTCTGCACCATGATTATTTTATTTGATTTTTTTGAGACAGAGTCTCGCTCTGTCATGCCCAGTGTAGTGGTGGGATCTCAGCTCACTGCAACCTC
>NW_012114833.1:401983-404663 GCF_000951035.1 Colobus angolensis palliatus | reverse complement strand
TTTTTAGTAGAGAAGAGGTTTCACCATGTTGACCAGGTTGGTCTTGAACTCCTGACCTCAGGTGATCCACCGATCTTGGCTTTCGAAAGTGCTGGGATTACAGGTGTGAGCCACCGCGCCCAGCTAATTTTTGTATTTTTAGTAGAAACGGGGTTTCACCATGTTGGCCAAGCTGGTACTCCTGACAGCCTCAGGTATTCTGCCTGCCTCGGCTTCCCAAAGTGCTAGGATTACAGGCATGAGCCATTGTACCTGGCTACCATGATTATTTTAAAGAAGCAAGAGTTAGTATTGTTGTGAAAGGTTTCAGGGTCCTGAAAGATTACCAAAAAAAATTATATAAATAGAGATGGGATCTCACTATGTTGCTCAGGCTAGTCTCAAACTCCTGGGCTCAAGCAGTCCTCCCGCCTTGGACTCACAAGGTGCTGGGATTATAGGCGTGAGCCACTGTGCCTGGCCTTTATTTATTTATTTCATCTGAAAAAGATTTTTAAGAAAATGTAAAAAGTGATAGCTCTATTAGTTTTTTTCTTCTACCCTTGTACTTGATTTCAGCAAATTGGGTGATCTACAGAGTGCTCAGCTCTGGTAGGTGCAGGCAGACAGGTGACAGCACCGTAGTGAAGGGGGAAGCATGCAGCGTTTGGGTCAGGTGGGACCTAGCTGTGGTGGCACAAACACAACAGTGGATTGACCAAGAATCTAAAGATCTGGGCTTGAATTTTGGCTCTGCCACCTGCTGAATGTGTGGCTTGGGTAAAGTCCCTGATTCTCTCTGCAATTGAATATCCCCACTTGTAAGGGGGAGTCCATTCCCCCACTGGACAAGGTTGTGAGAGTCAACAAGATGTGATGTGGGAATAAAGGACCGTGGTAGGTAGGTGTCAGATGTTAGCTCCTGCCTTTCCATCAGTTACAGGCTCTCTACCCTGAGAGCAGCACATACACAGTGTGCCTTGTGATAAGTTCTTTTCTAGCAAAGGAGGGAGTGATTAATTATCTATTTAATTTTTCAGCCTGCCTCTGAGAAAGCAAAAAATGGCCGTGATACATGTGAGTATTTTTTGAGATTTTTTTTCTTGCTTTTAAAAAGAGAGTCAGCTGGCCGGGTGCGGTGGCTCACACCTGTAATCCCAGCACTTTAGGGGGCCAAGGTGGGTGGATCACCTGAGGTCAGGAGTTCAAGACCAGCCTTGCCAACATGGTGAAACCCCGTCTCTACAAAAATACAAAAAAATTAGCCGGGCATGATGGCGGGTACCTGTAATCCCA
The DNA here is from genome assembly GCF_000951035.1 of Colobus angolensis palliatus. Classification (NCBI taxonomy): domain Eukaryota; kingdom Metazoa; phylum Chordata; class Mammalia; order Primates; family Cercopithecidae; genus Colobus; species Colobus angolensis. The sequence goes on along the minus strand of NW_012114833.1, from coordinate 403,388 downwards.
GCTACTCAGGAGGCTGAGGCGGGAGAATTGCTTGAACCCAGGAGGCAGAGGTTGCAGTGAGCCGAGATCACACCATTGCACTCCAGCCTGGGTGACAGAGCAAGAATCCGTTTCAAAAAAAAACAAAAAAGAATGTCAGCTAACCCATGACAACAAAACTATGTGAAGTCCCATAAAAAATCTGTGGAAAAGTCAGGAGACCTGAGTTCCCTTTGTGTCATGTTTGTAGGATCCCTTAATGACCTTATATTTTTTCCTGTCATCTGCAAAATGAAAAAAACTTGTTTTTCTTTTCCATCGGCCATTTGTAGGGATCAGGTAGAAAGTTTTAAACTACTAAACATATTAAGATGATTTATTTTAAGAAGGGTCACAAAAGAATGAAATGCTATCCACACCTTGCCTTTATTTAGTGCTATACAGTTCTGTATTGCTTTGACATACACGTGATTTAGTCTGAACTTGATGAATAGGTTGTTACGCCATTTTTTCATGGGGAGAGGGTGATCACCTGTACCTTGCAGATTTTGGTGAAGATTATCTGAAGGCATCTGTTTGAAATGTATTTGGATGACAATTTATATTATTTGTGTATTTCAGCTTTCAGGCATCTGTTTGAAATGTATTTGATAACAATTTATGTTATTTGTGTATTTCAGCTCTCGGAAGTCCAAAAGAATCTGAGAACGCCCTTCCCATCCAAGTAGATTATGACGCCTATGACGCTCAAGTGTTCAGGCTGCCCGGCCCATCCCGGGCCCAGTGCCTCTCCACCTGCAGGTTTTCTGCCAGATTCACTTGGGGGTGCATATAAAAATTGTGTAGGAAAACCTGAAGTTCAGTAGTGGCCTCTAAGAGAGCAACCTTGAAAATCTTTTCTTGTTTTGTTTTGTTTCGTTTTGGGTTTTTTGTTTGTTTTGTTTTGTTTTTTTGAGATGGAGTTTCGCTCTTGTTGCCCAGACTTGAGTGTAATGGTGCGATCTCGGCTCACCGCAACCTCCACCTCCTGGGTTCAAGCGATTCTCCTGCCTCAGCCTCCCAAGTTGCTGGAATAACAGGCGTGCGCCATCACTTCTGGCTAATTTTTTATTTTTAGTAGAGATGGAGTTTTTCCATGTCGGTCAGGCTGGTCTCGAACTCTCGACCTCAGGTGATCCGCCCGCCTCGACTTCCCAAAGTGCTAGGATTGCAGGCGTGAGCCACTGTGCCCATCTTGTTTTGTTTTTTGAGATGGAGTCTCACTGTGTCGCCCAGGCTGGAGTGCAATGACACAATCTCGGCTCACTGCAACTTCCGCCTCCTGGGTTCAAGCAATTTTCCTGCCTCAGCTTCCTGAGTAGGTGGGATTAAAGGCACACGCCACCACGCCTGGCTAATAATTGTATTTTTTGTAGAGATGGGGTTT
>NW_012114833.1:400334-401333 GCF_000951035.1 Colobus angolensis palliatus | reverse complement strand
GCTCTGTGGTGTTTTGGTCATATGGTAGTTGTTTTTTTTTGAGACAGGATCTCGTTCTGTCACCCAGGCTGTAGTGCAGTGTCACGATCATGGCTCACTGTAACCTCTGCCTCCTGGGCTGAAGTGATCCTCTTGCCTCTGGCCTCCCAAGTAGCTGAGACTACAGGCATGCACCATCATGTCCAGCTAGTTTTTTAATTTTTTGTGGAGATGAGGTCTCACATATTGCCAGGCTGGTCTCAAACTCCTGGTTGAAGCCATCCTCCTGCCTTAGTCTCCCAAAGTACTGAGATTATAGGCATGAACCACTGCACTCAGCCATGTAATAATTGTGATGTAGTTAGATTTACTAATCTATTCATTTCTGGGTCTTGTGTAAGAAAACACTCTCTACCCCCGAGTTACAGATGTATATTTCATATTTTCTTCTAATACTTTATAGTCTTGGGGGATTTTTGTTGTTGTTGTTGTTGTTGTTTTGAGATGGCATTTTGCTCTGTCTCCTAGGCTGGAGGGCAGTGGTGCAATCTCTGCTCCCTGCAGCCTCTGCCTCCTGGGTTCAAGCGATTCTTATGCCTCAGCCTCCCAAGTAACTGGGAATATAGGCATGCACCACCACACTTGGCTAATTTTTATATTTTTTAGTAGAGACAGAGTTTCAATATGTTGGCCAGGCTGGTCTCAAACTCCTGACTTCAATTGGTCCACCCACTTTGGCCTCCCAAAGCGCTGGGATTACAGACCTGAGCCAGCGCACCTGGCCTCATCTTGGATTTTATGCTTATGTTTATATTATTTATGTCAACTTTCTTTTTTCATGAATGTGTGAAACAGCTCTAGCTTATATTTCTTTCCCTGTGTACCAAATACTGTGAATCAGTTTTCCAGATTTCTTTTTTCTTTTTTTTTTTTTGAGACAGAGTCTCGCTCTGTCACCCAGACTGGAGTGCAGTGGTGCGATCTTGGCTCACTGCAAGCTCCACCTCCCAGGTTCATGCA
>NW_012114833.1:398589-399692 GCF_000951035.1 Colobus angolensis palliatus | reverse complement strand
GTGATCTTGGCTCACCACAACCTCTGCCTCCCAGATTCAAGCGATTCTCATGCCTCAGCCTCTTGAGTAGCTGGGATTACAGGCATGCGCCATCACGCCTGGCTAATTTTGTATCTTTAGTAGAGACGGGGTTTCTCCATGTTGGTCAGGCTGGTCTCGAGCTCCCAACCCCAGGTGATCCACCCACCTTGGCCTCCAAAAGTGCTGGGATTACAGGCATGAATGACTGCGCCTGGCCAGATTTCTTAATTCTGTAGCTTTAAGCACAACTGAGTGGAATAATATTATATCTCTTAATTTTGTGGCAAATGAACTTAGAGTGACCACATGATTGTTTTCTGTCCTCTTCCCTCATCCAGTCCTACCCGAGAATGCTTAGAGCTCGGAATTAAGTGCTGTCAGCAGCCTCTCTCCTGTGTGTGGATGCTGCTTAGGGGCTCAGTAAGCTACTGAGGGGCTTTTCTTTGTAGGCTTTAAAAATGCTCTCATAGTTCAAGATTGGTTTTCTTTTGTCTAATCAAAGATGACAAGACCTTGTGGTACCCAGGTTGTGTGGTCTCTGAAGGCACAAATTGTGTCTTAATTGGTGCTCTGCCTTCACACGTGGCTAAGCATATACTGGTGTTTAAATATTTACTGTGGAAAGAACAAACATGTAGTCAGCACTTTGAATCTGTTTTCAGGCTCCGTTTAAGCTCTAAAAAAAATCCTTGCAGGAGGAAAGGGAGTAGCTCTGATGCCAGAAGGGCAGCCCTGTTGGTGGGCTTACTCTTTCCTTCTGAGCTTTTGCATGTCTATAGGGCTTTTCTCCTTTTGATCTTTCTTCCTGTTGCTTTTAGAGGTTTTCCCCTTAGGGAATTTTATGTTTTAATAAGGATATATATATATATTGTGTGTATATATATAAAATATATAAATATAATGATATATATAAACTCTTATTAGGAAATGTTCAGACATGCTCAAATAGAGACTAGTATTATGAACAGTTATCACCATGTTGTCAGCCTTGTTTCATCACCTCTCCCACATTTAAATTTTGGATGGAATATTTTATTTTATTTATTTATTTTTTTTGAGACGGAGTCTCGCTCTGTAGCCCC
>NW_012114833.1:396118-398099 GCF_000951035.1 Colobus angolensis palliatus | reverse complement strand
TGAGACCAGCCTGGCCAACATGGTGAAACCCAGTCTCTACTAAATATACAAAAAAATTACCCAGGTGTGGTGGCGGGCGCCTGTAATGCCAGCTGCTTGGGAGGCTGAGGCAGGAATATTGCTTGAACCCAGGAGGTGGAGGCTGCAGTGAGCTGACATCGTGCCACTGCACTCCAATCTGGGTGACAGAGTGAGACTCTATCTCACAAAAACAAACAAACAAATCCCAGGCAGCCTATATTTTTTTTTCAATAGTGCATACTTCAGCATAAGTTTCTTTCTTTTTTTACATGTTATTTATTTATTTAGTGTCACCCAGCCTGGCACAAAGCTGATTAGTATACATTTCAACAAATAAGAATCTAAAAAAAAAATTATTACAGTACCATTATCATTGGTAGCAAAATTAACACTAATCCCTAAATGCTCTCTAATAGCCAGTGCATGCTCAGTTTTCTGAATTGCCTCAAAAATGTGCTTTTGCAGTTAGTTTGAAATGGGACCTAAACAAGATCCACTTTTTGCATTTGGTTATAATGTCTTTTTTGTGTGTGTGTGACAGTAGAATGTCTTGCTTTCTACATTTGGCTGATTGTTGCCTTGTAATGTTTAAGTTTTCCTGTATTCTGCAAATTCCCTGTAAACTGGCAATTATCTCTGGAAGCTTGATTAGATTTAGATTCAAATTTGAGGGTGAGAAGACTTCTCGGGCACTGTGTACTTTCTCCCACATCACATCGTATCTCTCTTCTCATTCTGTTTTTAGTGATGTGAGATTAATCAGTGGGATCAGGTGGGGTTGGCCTGGAGCAGTCCTTTCTTTACAACTATGATCCTAGGACTTTGGCTACGTAATGTCTGTCATTTCTCCCCTCTCTCATATAACATCTCAAGCTGTTAAGGGTGAAGTACCACATACAGGTTTCCTGCTTGTAAATCACACTGGGGATTTTTGTTATTGGGTTCCCATGTGGCTTGGGCTGGTGATGGGTTTTAGAGTTTTAACTCAAGGTAGGACAGCATCCCTCACTTGATGGTAACTTTTTGTCTCTTGCCTGGCAGGTCTGTGCGAGAGCGAGAGAGTCACAGTCGAAAGAGTGCCAGCTCCTGTGATGTTTCATCCAGCCCTTCACTACCAAGCCGCACACTACCCACTGAGGAAGTGAGGAGCCAGGCTTCTGATGACAGCTCCCTGGGCAAGAGCGCCAACATCCTGTTGATCCCACACCCCCACCTGCACCAGTATGAAGTCAGCAGCTCCTTGGGATACACCAGCACTCGAGGTAAGAGTGCTGAAGCACAGACCGAGCCAGGGACATCTTCCTTAATATAGTGGGTGACTGGAGTTGGGAGGATTGGTCAGAAGTGGGGTGTAAATCCCACATCTTAATTATTTCTTTGCCAGTGCGGTAGGTACAAATCACTTTAGCTGTTAGCTATGTATATATTATACTTTTGTTTTTGGTGACAGAACACCCAGGCTAAAGTGCAGTGGTGCAATCATGGCTCACCTCAGTGTGGCCTTGAACTCCAGGACTTAATCGAGCCTCCCACCTCAGCCTCCCAAGTAACTGGGACTATAGGCATGCCACCACACCTAGCTGATTATTATTTTTTTTTTGTAGAGATGGGGTTTCACCATTCCCAGGCTGGTCTTGAACTCCTGGGCTCAAGGGATCCACCCATCGGCCTCCTAAAGTGCTGAGATTACAGGCATGAACCAATGTTACTGCACCCTGCCTCTATTATACTATTTTTCGTTTAGCCTTTCTTCATCCATCATTTAACTATATACCTTTCCATATGTTAATAGAAAGCTTTTCTTAGGCCTAGGGTCAAAAGGGTTTATTTCCTTATCATTTCCATTTGTGCCATACATAAAACAACCTCTGTCTTATGTTGCATTTTAGTTTCTCACTTACCGGTCCAGTGCAGTGACTCACACCTGTAATTCCAGCACTTTGGGAGGCCAGGGCGGGTG
>NW_012114833.1:395107-395473 GCF_000951035.1 Colobus angolensis palliatus | reverse complement strand
GGCCTCCCAAAGTGCTGGAATTGCCCATGCCTGGCCTTGGGATATCTTTTTCTTCTGTGCAATGTCCTCTTCTGGTTTAGGAGTAATGTGTTCCTTTTCCATGAGGATCATCTTGGTGTGGCAGGGGGAGCTCATGTATGGGTTAATCTGACCATGAACTCTTTACATCAGGCAGCACATCTTGGGTGCTTTGTTTACCTGGACATGCTCAATGACCAGAGAATCTGCACCTAAACCCTTCAGTTCGGCATGACTGTGCATTTTTAAGCACAGTCTGTGCTTAATTCAGTACTGTTTTTTGGCCACTGACCCCGTGTGCAACCATGCTGTTTGGCCTGGGACCACCTACTATCTCCATCATTGTAA
>NW_012114833.1:383696-394317 GCF_000951035.1 Colobus angolensis palliatus | reverse complement strand
GTCAGGCTGGTCTCAAACTCCTGACCTCAGATAATCTGCCCACCTCAGCCACCCAAAGTGCTGGGATTACAGGTGTGAGCCACCGCACCTGGCCAAAGTGACATCTTTCATATACTTGGTGGCTTTTTGTATATGCATACCCTTGATGGCCTGAGCAGTTTCATGGGTCGTTTCTTTTTTTTGTTTGTTTGTTTTGAGACAGGTTCTCACTCTGTGGCCCAGGCTGGGGTGCAGTGGTACAGTCTTGGCTCACTACAGCCTCAACCTCCTGGGCTCACGTGATCTTCCCACTTCAGTCTCCCAAATAGCTGGAACTACAGGTGTGCACCACCACACCCGGCTAGTTTTTAAAGTTTTTGTAGGAACAGTCTAAGTCTGTTTGCCAGGCTGGTCTTGAACTCCTGGGCTCCAGTGTTCTGTCCACCTTGGTCTCCCAAAATGCTGGGATTACAGAAATAAGCTACTGTACCTGGCCTGTACTCATCTTTTTTTTTTTGGGGGGGGGCGGTGTTTCTCTTTTATTTCCTTAATAACTAACTAGACTATGTTCTTTTTTATTTTGTAAGTTAGAGCATCAATTCATTAATTTACAATGAACAGTAAAACTTTTATGGGAATCTGAACATTCTCTTCTTTCCTGCAAAGCAACTTGAGGAATGAAATACAGTATTACAATGTATGAGGTTCTGTGCTAGGCACTGGGTAGATAATGATGACCAAGACAAATTCCTTGGAGTTTGCACCTGCTGGACCCACTTTTTCATCTAGGTGGTTGCTTGATGAATGTGGGATACACACAAGAAGAGCTGGTTGTGCATTTCAGTTCTTTGATCCACTCAGGCGTGCTGTCTCTGTCTCCATAATGGGACCTGTCTGCCATTGCGCCAGACGGGTGGAGTCTAAATATCATACCATCTCCTTGCCTGGTCAAGGCTGGAGGCGTCCATTTCTTCATTCTTTTTTTCTCAGTAATTTTTTTTTAGCATAATACCATTTGCTTACTCATATCCCAGCCCACTAAGTCAGTGGAGGGTCTACTGATCCACTCAGTCATTCAGGAACTCAGGTTCCTTCCATCCTGGGATGCCATGATTATGAACCTAGGTTTCCACAAAGGGAAAAAGAATGCACATCATTCGTGGAGATAATTGTGGCCCAGGCCTGGATTTGAAGCATATCATTTCTACCTGTGCTCTGCTGGCCGGAACTAAGTCATTTGGCTTTATTGCAAAGAGGCTGGGAACTATAGTCTTGTGTCCAATAGGAACATCAAATGGGTTTATAGTGAAGATATTGACTAGCTCTGCCAAGATCTGCCCTTCTGGTCACCACATAGCTGTTTTTACTGGTTCCTCCCTCTTAGAGAATATACTCGTTCCTTTCCCAAGGGAGACAACTCAAGTCCCATCATTCAGTCATTGCTTCCAGCTCAAAGTTCAGGATCTCTAGGCAGTGTCCTTCCCATCAGATTTGGTTGTGACTTCATTGTGCCAGTAATTTAGAACCAAAACTCCTTTCTCCCAAGTATTTAAAAGCAAATAAGTGGAAACATACTTCATTTCTTTATAGTTTGACAATTTTACTCATTTCTGTCACTCCCTGACATTTACGATGCCCAAGATTCTTGTCAGCCTTGGCTTATCAGTCTACCTAGTTCTGGTTTCACTGTGGTTCTGTGGTTTTTCTTTGTGACTCAACTCCATGATAACTGGCAGATGTCCTGGAGAACATGATGGAGCCACCACAGCGAGACTCCAGTGCACCAGGGAGGTTCCACGTTGGCAGTGCAGAATCCATGCTGCATGTTCGACCTGGTGGATACACGCCCCAGAGAGCACTGATTAACCCCTTTGCTCCCTCTCGAATGCCCATGAAGCTTACGTCCAACAGAAGGCGCTGGATGCACACTTTTCCTGTGGGTAAGTTTGTTGCTTAAGAGAGAGCCTTGGACTAGGAGCTCCTAGCCCTGGTCCTCAGTGTCGGTCACCCATGTGTCCTTGGTCAGGTGCCTGTGTTACTCCACCAGTAAGATGGGATAACCATGCTCACTTTGGCCATTCCAGGGGTTCTTGTAAAGATCCTTGAAGATGCACTTGGGAATAGGCTTTGTAACTAATTAGCTTTATAAACCTGAGGGCTCTTTTGTTTGTTTGTTTCAGCTTTTTTTTTTTTTTTCGAGACAGGGTCACTCTCCAGTTGCCCAGGCTGGAGTGCAGTGGTGCAATCTTAGCTCACTGCAGCCTCAACCTTCGGGGCTCAGGTGATGCTCCCACTTCAGCCTCCCAAGTAGCTGGGACTACAGGCACGTGCCAACATGCCTGGCTAGTTTTTTGTATTTTTAGTAGAGATAGGGTTTCACCATGTTGCCTAGGCTGGTCTTGAACTCCTGGACACAAGCAATCTGCCCACCTTAACCTCCCAAAGGGCTGGGATTATAGGTGTGAGCCGCCGCATCCAGCCTTCTGTTTCTATTTGAGAGGAACTATTCATTGCCACCTGCTTTCTTTCCTAAGTTGGATGTCCCTCATTCTTGTTCATTCTTTCTTCTCTTAGCTCTCTTGGATACTGATATCCTATCTTGGTTACAAGGAGTTATGTTATTTTGTTTTCTCATAGGTGTCTCTGACAACTGAAAAACAAATTTTCCCCCAAACTCACTTTTTTCTAGTCCGTTCTTTTTTATCTATATTCCGTTCTCAAGAAGACAGTAAGGTTTTCTCAAGCTGTGGCTAAAATTAAACTTTAGCTTAATGGGCTCTTATTGAGCTGGAAAGGAACAAATGCATTAAACTCCAGGATTTTGTGTGTGTGTGTGTGAGACAATGTCTTACTCTGTTACCCAGGCTGGAGTACAGTGGCGTAATCTTGGATACCTGCAATCTCTGCCTTTCGGGTTCAAGTGATTCTCCTGCCTCAGCCTTCCAAGAAGTTGGGATTACAGGAATGCACCACCACGCCTGGCTAATTTTTGTATTTTTAGTAGAAACGGGGTTTCACCGTGTTGGTCAGGCTGGTCTCGAACTCCTGGTCTCAAGCAATCCACCCGCCCCCGGCTTCCCAATGTGCTGGCATTATAGGTGTGAGTCACCGTGCCTAGCCAAATTTTTATTTTATTTTTTTTGTGGAAATCATCCTGCCGAATACCTGGAAATGCCTATTTTCTTTTGTACTTGCCTTTAATATTTGAAAGTTAAATCAGTGAGAAATAGATCTGAATAATTTGACTGTAACTGGGGGTCATGCCTAAACCCCGTTCTGCCCCCTTATCTCTGCTATAATCAGTCACACTCCTTGTTTCTTTCTATGTCCTTTCCCCTCCATTATTATCTCCACTGGTTCCCTTCTAGGTCACTTAGAACTCTTGGTGTTTCTTCAGTGACCTTCAGCTTTTCATGCCTCTGTGCTTCTCCTCCTCCCACTCTTCATGTACACTTATTGGAACCATGTTCAGCAAACAGTTTGCTTTGCTTCTTCCTCCTCTTTAGCTGGCCTTTCAGTAGCCAACGCCCTCCTTCATCAGGCTCCCCTATCTTCTTCATTCCTATCCTCAGAGGCTCTCTTCCTTCTTGGCTAATCTTGTGGTCTCCTGCACGTTTTGCCTTTTTCAGGTTTGGAGTTTCACAGGTGTCATTTCTTCTACCCAGGTGCCCTCTTCCTTCAACCGCTGTTAACTTTGTTGAACACTTAGCTCTTCAACTTCTCTTTCCCCAGGAAGCCTCATTTTGTAGACTTGACTAATTCTAATTTATCTCCTACTCTGCCTTTTTTGCACTTAAACATCTTCTGCTTCTTAGAGTCACAGTTGTTACTCGCCTAGGTATTAACAGAGTCATTTGGTGTTTCACTTTTATTTCCCTCTTCTTGAGTTTGTGTTAGCCCTCCTGGCAAGGGTCCATGCCTCCTGTACTTGTATATTTCACTGTGGTGACTCAGTTGACACACATGAGACAGAATATCCTAAAATTTTCTTAACAGATTAGACAGGATGATAAAGGCCTGGCCCCTTAGTAGGATGGGTCCCACTCAGAAGAGCAGGTGTCCTCTGGGAGCCAGAGGGTCCCTTGTATAACATTCTTCTGTGGTGTGTTCTTCTTTCAATCTCACCAACATCTGTATCCCAGTAGGTGGAAAGAAGGGAGAATATAGTTAAGTGCACAGCACTAGCTATCAGGTGGGAATGATGCTCAGTGGTTCTTTATCTGGGTAGGACCATCCGGAGAAGCCATCCAGATCCACCACCAGACCCGACAGAATATGGCGGAGCTGCAAGGCAGTTGGCAGAGGGACCCAACTCATTCCTCTGCAGAGCTGCTGGAGTTAGCATATCATGAAGCTGCTGGAAGGTGAGGATGTGCACAGGGCTCTGGAAGGTAACCTGAGAACACTCTCCAGCATCCAGGACAATGTGCAGAACAGACTATTGACAAAATGTTTAGAAGACTTGAAAAGACAGTATGAGATCAGGGCCTTCCTTTGTTGGCCAATGTCATTCCCTTCACTTGGTGAAGGGTAAAGCAAACAGCCTGACATTTTTGTCTGAGATGTTGCCTAGGCCTTGTTTTAGGTTTATCTTGAATCCAAAACACACTTTGTAAACCTCAAACGTGGGTTTTTCTAAACCTCAGTCAAAGATGAATCCGAGAGAGGAAATTCTTTGGATTTGGAGTGCTGGGACAGGAGATTCATGCTGTGTGTTTTGGGCAACCTCTCTATGACTTTTGTCATTTTGGTTATTCAGAAATAAATCCCACTGTTGAGTTTAGAAGAAGTTAATGCTAAGAGCAATGGAAATGAAGGCTTATGTTTATAGAAAAACTCTTTTTGAACCAAAGCTCTGAATGTGTTTCGAGCATCTAATTGAGAGTCAGTGTAGGAGGAAAGTCATTTAAGCCTTGACAGGCATGAGCCTGGGTTACACCTGGACTCACTATTCCTCTTGCTTTAGAAAACACTTTGCAAAGTGCAGTCTTTGGCCCGTCTTTCAGTCACCTTGACACTCTAGGGGATAGATAAGGGATATGGGGAGGGCGTGACCTTCTTAACCAGATGAACTCAGGTCCATATATTCAAGCACCTCACACCCATCCTTGTTTGTAAGAGGGAGGCATAGGGCAGACAGGGTGGGTGGTCTAGCTTGGTGGTGGGAAAACAGCCAGGGTGCCAGGGTCACAAGAAACCGGCACCGACACACAAACCAAACACTGTGGCCTGGTGGCTTGAGATAAGAATTCCAGTGGCTGCCAACTTGAGTGGCTGAATATTCAGGCTTGATTTTTATGAACCTACTCCCCACCCCCGGGATATAGGGTGAGCAGGAAAAAGAGGTGATGATCTACATTAAGCCAGGTGGCTGGGCTCTGTTCTCTGCAGGCACAGTAATTCCCGCCAGCCTGGTGACGGCATGTCCTTCTTGAACTTCAGTGGAACAGAAGAACTTTCTGTCGGTCTGCTTAGCAACAGTGGTGCAGGTAACCAATCCAAGAGGTAATAGAGTTGGGATGTTTAGATCAGGCTCACATCTAGAAATGACACAGGGCCAGAAAAGCCGGGCCATGTCTATTTTGAGATCATTTCAGCCACACTTTTGGGTGACCTATTTAGAAGCAGTGCTCTATAATGCATGGAATTATAAAATGGGCTGCACGTTACATTTTTAGCTCAGAACATGTTGGTCAAGCCGCATTTATCATCATTCTGTCACGGAGTCGTGATTGAGGGCTGCTTAGGAGCATGTTGAGGGCAACACCATGGACAGAGCTGGAGTGGTCTGTGCTCTAGAGGGGCTTTTGGTTGTCAGGGGCAATGGGGGGCAAACCCACCTCCATAACTGGAGAGACCCAGAGGAGAACAATATGTGTCCAGTTTTAAGACCAGAAAAGAGAAGGGTTGCATAGTTGCTTAGAGAAGTGAGCATGCACCAGGACTGGGTGCAGTGGCTCATGTCTGTAATCCTAACACTTTGGGAGCCTGAGGTGAGTGAATCACTTGAGGTCAGGAGTTCGACACCAGCCTGGCCAACATGGTAAAACCCCATCTCTACCAAAAACACAAGAAAATTAGCCAGGCATGGTGGTGCACACCTGTAGTCCCAGCTATTGGGAAGGCTGGAGCAGGAGAATCTGTTGAACCTGGGAGGCAGAGGTTGTAGTGAGCCGAGATTGCGCTGTTGTACTCCAGCCTGGGGTACACAGCGAGACTCCATCTCAAAAAAAAAAAAAAGAGAAGTGAGCATGCACCAAAGACTTGAAGGGTAGAATTTGGTTAGGTAGATAGTTAGAAGGTGAAGTTTCAGGTTGGGTGGGGGAAGCAGTATGAAATTGGTTTGGTATGATACTTTGGTTTTATGCTTTTTGGAAATACTTTTATATCTGTTGTCTTATCTGATCACCCTAGTGGGTGATCAGAATATATTTAAGTTATTAAATATATTTTGTACATGGGCACCTTAATGTCCAAAGAGGTAGAAATATTAAACTAACCTCTCAAACCAATAGCCAGGTATCCTGACTCAGGCTGCTGTCCTCTTTTCATGACATTGTTCAGAGTACCTTTAAGGGGTAGGGTAACATGAGCTTGAATCAGTACAGGCAGCATTTGTGGAGCCTCAGAGGACAGGTATTATACAAAATGAGTGTGAAAAACATTAAAACTTTTTAAAAATTGGGCTACTATGTTGTGCTTTAGTGTTCTGTAAGCTAACTTGAATTTCTAAAACGTAGCTTAAGAAAGGTTTCATTACTGGGCACAGTGGCTCACATCTGTAATCCTAGCACCTTGGGAGGCCGAGGCGGGTGGATCACCTGAGGTCAGGAGTTCAAGACCAGCCTGGTCAACGTGGTGAAACCCTGTCTCTACTAAAAATACAAAAATTAGCCGGGTGTGGTGGCATCCCAGCTGCTCGGGAGGTTGAGGCAGGAGAATTGCTTGAACCTGGGAGGCGGAGGTTGCAGTGAGCCGAGATTGCGCAACTGCATTCCAGCCTGGGCAACAGAGCGAGACTTCGTCTCAAAAAGAAAAAAAAAAAAGGTGTCGTGAAAATGAAGTTATATCAAGTTGGTTGATGATATTTTCCTTTATTCATTGGTAGGTTCATCCAACAATACTCCTAGAGGCCTATGTCTAAGGCTAGGAAACTGGGTTGGCAGTAAGAGAATCCCTAAATGATGATTATTTCATTTATTAATTCATTCACGTATTTTTTTGGTTAACCTACTCACCAGCAATCATTTATTTTAGATGAGAAAACACATTGAATAAAAATGTGGGGATAGGAAGACACTGTGTCCCTGTACTCAGAGGGCTGAAAATGTTACCTCTGGCTGCCAGATTATTTGAAAGTACCTTCAGGAGGTTAGAGAGGCAGTGTTTCTATTGCTTTGCTATGCCAAGGAGTCATTTTTAGGAACGCAGAGTTTGAGCCTCCCAGGCTGTTTGGGGTAGAGTTGCACCGAGGAGGGCTACTCTGGGACTCATTGGACTGTACTTGAACTAGTTTCACTGGTTAACTGAAGCAGGGGGAATTACAGGTTCTGATGGTAGCAGCACCAGAATGTACCCAGGTAGTCTTGGAAGTTATTTGGGGCCTGGGATAACTCAGGTAGACCAGTTAATTCCCCAGAAAATTTGTTTTAGAATTTTAAAATCATTTTGGGGAAAAGAAGTTTCAAAGAATCTTTATTTGGGGATGGTTGTGGAAGATTTTAACATGACACCATTGTGTGAGCTAAGGGTTCCCTGGCATACTCAAATTGGAAAAGCATTTGCTGCAACCTGAAGCTCTGGCTCAGCCTTCTCTTGAGCTTCTGAGCTGTAGGTGTGTCCACCTGATGGACCTCTCTGCTCAGATGGCCCCCAAGTACCTCATCCTTAATGCATTGACAGCCAAACTCATATCTCCCCGTTCCCCAGCCCACGCCTCCTCTTCTGCTCCTTCTTTCTTCTGACTGGCTCCTCACTTCCATTCTCACTGCATTGTTCACACTCCTGTCGTTTGTGGCCAGGATTATTGCAGTAGCCTTCAAAATGATCTTCCTGCTCTGTTCTCATCCCTTCTGATTCATAGTCCATACTGTCACCGATGTTTCCAGATGCAGATCTGATCAGCCACTCCTTCCCACATGTAAACCGTTCCATGGCTCTTCATAGCTATGGTACTGATCGTCACCTGGCTCCTGCCTGTGCTTGTGTCTTCACCTGCCTCCTCTTCCACATGGTACTGCAGGTAGAAAGAGTGCAGGCTCCAGGATCTTAGGACATGAGGCCTGACTCCACCTCATGAGCACTGAAGCCCTCAGGCCAGTTACTACACTAATTTCTGGGTATCTCAGCGTCTTCATGAGGAAATTGACTTTTTTTTTTTTTTTTTTTTTAACGGAGACTCACTCTGTCACCCAGACTGGAGTGCAGTGGTGCGATCTCAGCGCTCTGCAACCTCTGCCTCCTGGGTTCAAGTGATTCCCCTGCCTCAGCCTCCCAAGTGGCTGGGAGTACAGGTGTGCACTACCACCCCCAGCTAATTTTTGCATTTTTAGTAGAGATAGGGTCTCTTGCCATGTTGGCCAGGCTGGTCTCAAACTACTGGCCTCAAGTGATCTGCCTATCTCAGCCTTGCAAAGTGCTGGGATTACAGGCATGAGCCACCGCACCTGGCTGGAGATTGACTATTAAGTGTGGTAATCCACATACATTCTTAGGACAGTGCTGACATCCATGGTGAGCACTCAACAAGTAGGAGCTGTTGTTGTTGTCATTACAATAACATATTTTGTATTCCAGGTATTTCTTGTGGCTCCTGAAGAGAACTGTGTCCTCGTGTTCCTTTGCATAGATAAGTTCCTCTCTATAGAATATGCTTCTTCCCTGTCTTTGACCCCTGATTCTGACTGGCAGGCATCAACTCAGTCTTTATGATTCAGCTCCAACAGTACCTCTTCTTTGAAGCCTACCCTTTCCTTCCCATGCCCTCCCGGAATGTGTTAGGCATGTTTCCACATAGCTTCATATGCATAACCCAACTTGGCATGTCATGATCCACTGCTTGTTTCCATGTCTGTCTCCTCAGTAGACTGAAAGCGCTTATCTTTATTCATTTTCTCCACTCAATGTTTAACACATTTATAGACAAATGGATTTATATTTCCAAGACCAAACTGCCATATGTGAGAAAAATTTGAATAACACACAAAATTATTGTTTAATTGGTACGCGAGTATTTAATTATACAGTCTTTTTTTTTTTTTTTTTAGAGGCAAGGTCTTGCTCTGTTGTCCAGGCTAGAGTACAGTAGCATGATCTCACTGCAGCCTCACCTTTTGGGATCCTTTCACCTCAGCATCCCAAATAGTTGGGACTACAGGCACATACCACCACACCTGGCTTAATTATATATGTGTGTGTGTGTGTGTGTGTGTGTATATGCCCTGAATGTTTGGCTTCTCATAGATGATGGGGGCTCCTGGGGTTGTTTTTTAGTCAGGGTGATATTGTGAAGTGGGGTCATCTTTTCCCTTTCCCAGTCCTCTTATATAACCAATAGCATGTATTTTCAAAGGGGTTAGTGGTCATCAAGAGGTGATCTATAGCCACATGGGAACTGAACTCCCATCTTTGACCTTATGCTACCTGATCAATTATGTTAATGAGCCAGTGAAAGAAATTAGATAAAATTATTCAAATTTTTATAACCATATATCGGATATTAATTGGTTATAACCATATGCAAAACCAACCAATTAATGTCAGATCTTCAGGATATAGCCATAGTCTTACTTCCGTCAGTCTTAGCCTGGTGTAAGGTGCCATCTTCTTTTGCCTGGATGCGGTAGCCTGTTACCTGGTCTTGGCTTCCTCCCTTGCCCTTCCATATTGTTTATTTTCAACACAACAAATCAGAGTGACCTTTCTAAAATAGAAATTGGATTATGAACTTCTCTGCACAAAATTTTCCAAGGGCTTCCCAACTCACTTGGAGTAAAAGCCAAGGTGTTATGGTGGCAGATAGACCCCTCATGTCATGTGGCTGCTTGTTACACTCAGTCCTCATCTCCTACTTTCTCCCTCTCACTTCACTTTGGAGGTTCCCTAGAGAGATCAGGCTCACTCTGAATCTCAGGTCCTTCCTTTTGTTCTCCCCTCTGCTGTGCCCTTACTTCAGAGAGCATCATAGCTAGGGTCCATATGTCTGCATTTGTCCAGGACAGGCCTGGTTTGAATTTGTTGACCCAGATGACTATTAATAGTGTCCTCTTCCAGTCTCAGAGGTGTCCCGTATTGAATGATAAATGATGTGGCCACCCTACCCACAGCTGGCTCTCTCACTTCCTTAAGGTATTGCCTGAATTGCCATATTTTACCTCAGCACTCCCTAACCGTCTTCTCTACCTCGTATTTCTCCATTGTGCCACCTGGCATACTAGATTTTTTAATTTTGTAATTTTTTTATTGTAAGTTCCATGACTATCAGGATTTTTGTTTTGTTCACAACTGTATTCCCAGAGCTAAAAACAGCTCCTGGTGGCCGGGCACAGTGGCTCACGCCTGAACTCCCAGCACTTTGGGAGGCCGAGGGCGGACAGATCACCTGAGGTTGGGAGTTTGAGACCAGCCTGACCAACATGGAGAA
>NW_012114833.1:377120-382941 GCF_000951035.1 Colobus angolensis palliatus | reverse complement strand
CTTCAAACTCAGTAAACTCTTACCCATTCCAGAAATGTGTATTGAACTCTAGGCACTGTGCTAAGGCCTGAGAAGAAACAAAAACTATTAAAACACTGACTCTCCCGACCTCAGGGAACTCTGGCTCCTCATGCACTGGGGATTCTCTTTCAAGCAATTCCCATGTGGGGTAACGACAATGAAAGGAAAGCCCTCTTGTGGGGAGTTGGACTGTGAATGGTTTCAGTAATACAGTGTGGTTTGAACATGTGATCTCTGCTAAATGAGGATGTGCTAGATGACGGAGTGTGCTGTGATGAAAACAACCAGGATCAGAATTCCCCCTGCTCCTCACTGGGCTTTCGAGCTGAGGCTCAGGTTCTTCATCTGTGTAGTGGGCATAAAGATCCTCCTCTTCCTGACTACTTGTCCCACAGAGTGGTTGTCTGGATCAAAAGTAGGTTGGGTACATTACGGGCTAGATTACCACACTGAGTCCTTGTTTTGAAACAAGGTGGGATCTGAATTCACAACTGGTTAACATTTCATTCATTAAAAAATCAGAGAGGACTGGTGCGGTGGCTCATGCCTGTAATCCCAGCACTTTGAGAGGCCAAGGTGGGTGGATCACTTGAAGTCAGCAGTTCAAGACCAGCCTGACTAACATGGTGAAACCCTGCCTCTACTAAAAACACAAAAATTAGCTGGGCGTGCTGGTGGGCGCGTGTAAGTCCAGCTACTTGGGAGACTGAGGCAGGAGAATTGCTCGAACCCCGGAGGTGGAGGTTGCAGTGAGCCAAGATCATGCCACTGTACTCAGCCTGGGTGACAAGAGTGAGACTCCATCCCAGGGGGAAAAAAAAAATCAGAGAAAAATCCAAACAGAGAAACCTTATTTGTGACCCTACCTTCACCTCTCCAGGCTTGATGGTTTGCACCATCTGCAGTCTCTCAAGCGTGACTCAGTCTTTCTCCTGCATTTGGATGTGATTCATATGTGAATCATGATTCACAGGAGTAACATCTCTGTGGGTTTCCCTCCCAGCCCCGTAGAATTTCATTTGGAGCATTGTTAGTGGGGACCTGGTAGCTACAGTCTTCACTTATTTTTCACCCGGCTACCCAGCAGAGACAGGGCAGTTGGTGTGACTGGGCAGATAGTTTTTATCCCTCTGTATCTTTAACTGGGCACCATTTTAGAAGGCTTGCTAGATTGTCTTCCTTTATTGGAGGTAGATCATTTTGAAAAAGAAAGTAAGTGGATGCCATGTTTTCTTTCTCTTCAGTGTTGAGACTTAGAATCTGCAACTTGATATTTGTGTTGAATATTAGGTGCATGCAGTGTATTTGGCCTGAGAGCCAAAGTAAAAGTAACTCATAGCACACTGAGACTGGATGGAAGGACCTCCGGCATTTCTCCAGGCCAGGTCAGTTTTTTTTTAAGGGGTAAGTGCCGCCTCTGTAGCCCAGAGAAGAGAAACCACTCGCCCCAGGCACAGGCTTCTCAATGTGGGCTTGGAACTGGCCCTAGAGGCTCCACACTGAGTAACCTTTTTGACCTTGAGGTTTTCAACCAAAGAACACATTCACAATTCTGAACAGATGTCAAAAGAGACAGAGCTGAGATGACTCTTACCAGCATTGGCTCCTCAAGTTGTATGTCTGGCTTTGAACTTTGAGTGTGAGACTTCATTCCCAAATGTTGGGTTGGAGCAGAGCTGGCTGACCATGAGGTTTCACCTCCATCATTGCAGGCTGGTGGGGCTTCTTCATATGCCAACAGCAAGTCTGTATGACTGAAAATAAGACCTCAAAGAGCCAGTGGGAAAGGCACTGTGTTGGGCTTGAATTGCAAGGAAACTGTGTGTGAGCAGCTTCCTGGAAATCCTTAAAATATTTGCTTATACGTATAATAGCTTCCTGGAAGTCCTTAAAATATTTGCTTTCTTCGGGGTGTGTGTGTACGTGTGTGTGTGTGTGTGTGTGTGTGTGTGTGTGTGTAGGTAGGTAGGTGTGTCCACCAGAGATGGCACAGATCTACTTTTGGCCTAGGATTCAAAGCTGCTCTGATAAGTTGAACTATTCCTTTTTTCTTTTCTTTTCTTTTCTTTTTTTGAACTGTTTGTTAGTGTAAGAATTTGAGTTGTCTTGCAGACCAAGTCTAGAACAGGTTTTCTTTAAAAACAAAAACAGGTAATCAAATGAGCAAACTTGGCAGCCAAACCTGGGAGGTGATATAATAACAATGCTCTTATTGCTCAGAGTGTTTTGCAAATGCCAGTTTGCCTTCATACCACCTCTCAAGCTGAATGAGAAAATCCACCTCGTTGCTTCTTTATAATCATGATTTATATTTGCATGAAAATGAAAGTTGTCAGCCAAGTTTTTTTTTTTTTTTTCCCCCACGGAAAATTTAGCTGCAAGTGGCTTTTAGCTATTGACAAAGAACAGATAACATTTCAACAGCTAAAAATTGGTGCCCCAGATGGATAGTCAAGAAATAGAGCATCTGTAAAGCTGAGCAGAAAGAATCTAAATGCAGGTTCCACCTACTTACTGTGAGATCTTCAGTGAGTTGCTTAACTTCTCTGAGCCTCAGTTTCTTTATCTGTGGAAAAGGATCATACCTACCTCATATCTACTCCTGGTGTGGGTTTGAATGAAATGAAATACTGTATTTGTCTGACTTAATACATTGTATCTTCTAGTATAATGACCAGTAATTTAAAAAAAATCTGCTCCAAGCAGTTCCAAAAGAAAAGTCCTTTGTTTTGGCCAGGTGGTGTCATCTTTATTTTTATTTTTACTTTTTTTCAGACAGAGTCTTGCTCTGTGGCCCAGGCTGGAATGCAGCAGCATGATCTCAGCTCACTGCAACCTCAGCCTCCCGGGTTCAAGTGCTTCTCCTGCCTCAGCCTCCCAAGTAGCTGAGATTACAGGCACCCACCACCACGCCCAGTTAATTTTTGTATTTTTAGTAGAGATGAGGTTTCACCACACTGGCCAGGCCAGTCTCGAACTTCTGACCTTCAGTGATCCCCCACCTTGGCCTCCCAAAGTGGTGGGATTACAGGTGTGAGCCACCACGCTCAGCCCATCTTTTTAAATTAAAAAATATATATATGTTTTAAAATTTATGTCCCGTAAAATGTACTGTATTTAGAGTACAGTTCTGTGAGTTTTGACAAATGCATAGAGTTGTATACCTACCAACAAACACATCAAGATAAGAAAATTTCCATCACCTCCCAAAATTCCGCTGTGCTATTGTTTTGTACTCAGTCTCTCTGCCTGTCCTCTGGCAACCGATGGTCTGTTCTCTGTCCTTCTGGTTTTGCCTTTCCCAGCATGTAACATACATGGAATCATACAGTGTGTAGTTTTTTGAGTCTGGCTTATTTCACTCACCATATTGCATTTGAGAGATTCATCCACGTTGTCACGTGTCAGTAGTTGCCTCCTTTTTATTGCTGAGTAGTATTCTATTGTATGGATGAGCTGCAATTTGTTTATCCTTCCCCCAGTTGAAAGATAATTGGGCTGTTTCCAGGTTTTGGTGACTATGAATAAGACTTCTATAAATGTTTACATGATTTTATATGAAGAAAGGTTTTGTATGAACTTAAGTTTTCATTTTTCTTGTATAAATTTTTAGGAGTAGATTGCTGGGTCAAATGGTAAATCTACTGTTTTCAAAAGTGGTGTGCCAGTTTCCTTTGCTATCAGCAATGTATTAGGCTTTGAGTTGTTCCATATCCTTGTCAACACTTGGTATGTCCAGTCATTTTCATCATTCAGATAGGCATGTAGTGGTATCTTACTGCACTTTTTTTGTTTGTTTTGAGACGGGGTCTTGCTCTTTCATCCAGGCAGGAATGCAGTGGCACAGTCATAGCTCACTGCAAGCTTGGACTTCTGGGCACAAGCAATCCTCCTGCCTTAGCCTCCGGAGTGGCTGCGAACACAGGCGCATGCCACCATGCCTGGCTAATCCCTGTGCTTTTAATTTGCTGTTTCATTAATGACTACTGAGTTAAGCATCTTTTAATATACTTATATTCCTTTTGCATATGTTGTTTGTCCTTTTCTCATTGGGTTGTTCGTTTTCTTGCTTTTGAATTTGAGAGTTCCCTATGTCTTCTGGATGCAAGTCCTTTGCCAGATACATGATTTGCAAGTGCTTTCTCTCATGTTGTAGATTGTTTTTTCAAAGCTTTCACAAGAAATTTATAAATACTTGTTCTTGTTATAAAATATTCAAATGACCCAGAAGTATTTAGAGTAAAAAGTACAAATTCTCTTTTGCCTCCTATCCCTTCCTCCAGCTTTCTTCTCAGTTAGCCACTGTTGAACGTTTAGTAAGCATCTTTCCAGTCCTTTTTAAAAAATATTTTTATGTATCTTAAGTAGAGATGGAGAGCGGTGGAGTGATTATAGCTTGCCACAGCCTTGAACTCCTGGCCTTGTTAGCCACCATGCTTAACCTCAGTTCTTTTTATGGCATCATAATTTTCTAGCAAATAAATGTTTTGAAAGGGACATTTAAGTACTGATAGATGTGCTTTAAAATTAATTGTGTTACTCGATAGTCAATAAATTGCATTTCAAAGAATCTTCCGGTGTTTCCTTTCAGCCCAGTTATAGGTAAAATCATTGTTTTTATGTTAAAGTAGTGAGTTTTGATGTCCTATGTCATATTTTAGAAAGCCATGATTTGGGGAAGAAAATTCCAGAAGATAAGGATGGCTGATAAGTGGATTAAATTTAAATAGGTCATTTTGTTTTATTTTATATATATTTTTAGAGACAGGGTCTGTCTCACTCTGTCGTCACCCGGGTTGGAATGCAGTGGCACGATCAGCGCTCACTGTGAAAATAGGTCATTTATATTCACTAAAGATTGCTCTAATTAGTTGAAATGACTTTGAAATGTGTCGATTTTATTAAAATAAGTGGCAGGTTGCTCATGTTTGTGTGATCTCTTTTAGCAAAGAATGATACCAGTAACCTCAGAGTAAAGTTCTGGCTCATTCCCAATTTTAGATTGATCATTTTTCTTTGATCGATTATTTTGTACTGTTTTGAAATACTCAGCACAGAATTTGCACTTGGTTTACATTTTTATTTTTAGCTCCAATTTTGGCCTTTTTCAACCATAACTGGTCAGAACGCTTTTGCAGAGTGAGCCTTCTTAAGACAAGCTGTTTTTATCTTTCCGTAGGTATGAATCCTAGGACCCAGAATAAGGATTCTCTAGAGGACAGTGTTTCTACCTCTCCAGACCCAAGTAAGAGGGGGTAGCTGACTGGGGAAAGGGGTAGACAGGGAGTGTGGGGTGGTCAGAGCATGAGGAAACAGGTGGAAGCCCTGTGGGAAGTGAATGGTCCTGAGGTCCATATATCTCTGGGGTATGGGAAGGTGATGTGGTGAGGGAGGACTCTCTGGACTCTGTGATGGAAAGTGAGGGGGGTATGACTGAATGACCTGTTTTGGAGGGTGATTCAGGGGCACCTAGGAAAGGTAGCAGATTCCCTCTAAGGCCCCCATGCTGGTCCAGAGCTGGCCTTCACCCTTAAATGCCTAATGATATCTCCATGAAAAAGTTGGAAAGACATAATAGGCTGTTACTAGAATCATTTGCCTGCCTGTAGTTGAAATATTTGGCTGATTTGCATTCCTTTTGATCATCTTTTTAAATAGCTATATAGTAAGAGAATGTCTAAATATCTATAATAATAAAATAGCAGAGAAAATCCTACCACTTGATAAACTTTACTTAGCTGTGACCAATGGATATATATCACTGAGTCTTTTTGTCCCCACCTTTTTTTTTTTTTTTTTT
>NW_012114833.1:369557-376317 GCF_000951035.1 Colobus angolensis palliatus | reverse complement strand
AAAAAAAAAAAAAAAAAAAAGTTAATAATAATACATAATACATGGTGCAACAGGTGCATTTTTTGGTTAATGTCTTTGGATTACATTCCCCAAAGTATGGTTGGCAGATTGACTGTTTTCCAAAAAGCTGCCAGCAATGAATAGATGATCCTGTTTCTCTACAACCCTGTCACCGGAGTTTTTTACCTGTGTTCATCATTGTTATTTTAGTGGTTCTGAGGTGTGGAACTTCCTCAGAGTCCTTCTTTTCAGGACCAGAAGATACTGGGGTTAGAAAAGAGGCTGCACTCTTTTCCTAGAGACAGAACACCCTTAGACTTCCATTCAGCATCCTTTCTCATCATGGGATCTCAAACTAAGTATTTGAACTGTCTGTCTTGTTGTGTGCCCAGCAGAAAGCATTTCTACAAGATTTTTCTAATCCTGAGGGTCAAAAGGCTGATGAGGGCCAGGATGATCTAAGAGGACATAAAGATCGAACTGTCTTCTGTTTCTGGCTTCCCCACTGGGGCTTTGATCAGGTCCTCATCTTCTGTTCTAACCAGGAAGTAGAAACAAGCTTACCTCCTCAGCTGCCATATAGAAAAATGGAGATGATTGATTAGGCTATTCAGGACTATGTTTTGGATTCCTGAATTATTCATGAGTTAATAAGGCCTGTGTAGAGCATGAGTTAGATCTGTTGCAGGCTAAATCATCTTCCCCAAGTCAGTGGTGCCATGTGGGGCATTTTTCTGCTGCGACTTAGCACACAAATTTTGTTATTCATTGATGGGAGGGCTGATGAGGCAGCAGGGGCTACATTACATTGTAAGCTGTTAGAATGGTACAAAAATAAGGCATATGAATATCCCATTCAGAACTCAGAGACAAAGCCTTAGAGTTTTTTGACTTCATATTGCTCCCTTCTTTGGAGAGTTAAAAGATAGTCTTCACTTAAATTACTTAAAGAGGTAACTGCCCTATTATTTTAACTGAGTGAAGCTCAACCAGGGAGGATTTCCTAACCAGGGGGGATTTCCCTCCCCAGTGGAACATGTCAATGCCTACAGACATTTCTGGTTTTCACAGTTAGGGGATGCCACTGGCATCTAGTGAGTAGAGTCCAAGGATGCTGCTGCAGTACCCAGGACAGCCCCCACAACAAAGAATTATCTGGTTCAAAGTCTCTGTTGTTGCCGAGGCTGAGAAACCCTGCTTTAACTGAGAAGCAGGCAATTCGGGATAGACCCATGTGGTCAGGCCTGCTCTGCTAACTGCAGCTTTCATTTTTGGACTATTAAACACTGTCTCTTAAAGTTCCAGCCTCCTAACTTTCCCAGATATCCTTACTTGATTTTTCCTCCCAACCTTTTGGATCTGTTACTTATTTTTGCAGTGCTAGAAGTATTCCTTATTTCTGCTACTGTATGCTGTTTGCTCCCAAACCAGGCTGAGCTCCCATCCTTTCCCCACCCAGCCACTCTGCAGTCCTTGAGAGAGGCTCACGCTTGGGCCTCCCTGCTCTTGGAACGTTGATGTGCTTCGACACGTAATTCTGCCTGCCCTGCAGTAATCTCACCTGCATTGCGGCTGTAGCTCACAATCAGCAGAAAATGAAAAGTATCAGCTGTGAATCCCATTTGCATGATGGGACTGGATAAGCATGTGCACTGCATTGTCTAACAAACTCTGTTTCTCTCTCTTTCTCCCTCCCCTACCCTCTTTCTTCCCAATCCTGTCAATTTTATCATTTTCACCATGAACTGTTTTCCCCACCCTTCCCTCCCCTTTCCTCCCCTGACCCCTCATCCCACACTTGCCATGGTGACCACATGTACCTTTTCCCCCGTTACGTGAGGCAGTTCTGACACTGTCTGCTCCCCCTGTAGTGCCAGGCTTCTGTTGCACAGTTGGAGTGGACTGGAAGTCTCTCACTACTCCGGCATGCCTCCCCCTCACCACCGACTACTTCCCTGACCGCCAGGGCCTGCAGAATGACTACACAGAGGGCTGTTATGATCTCCTTCCAGAAGCAGACATCGACAGGTCAGTGTCAGAGAAAAGGGCACTTGGCTTGGTTTGTGAGGGTTTCAGATATATCCCACACATACATCAGAACACTGAGTTTGTGCTCGCTTCAGCAACACATATATTAAAATTGGAAAGACAGAGAAGATTAGCATGGCCATTAAATAAAAAATTCAAAAAAAAATTGAATTGTATTTTATCTTTTTTTTCCTTTTATTTTTAACTGAGACAGGGTCTCACTCTGTCACTCAGGTTGGAGTACAGTGGTACGATCACATCTCACTGCAACCTCGATCTCCTGAGTTCAAACAGTCTTTCCACCTCAGCCTCCTAAGTAGCTAGGAGTAGCTGAGAATGGCAGCACCATATCCAGCTAATTTTTGTATATTTTATAAAGACACTATTTCACCATATTGCCCAGGTTGGTCTTGAACTCCTGGGCTTAAGCCATCTGCCCAACTCTTGTGTCCCAAAGTGCTGAGATTACCACTTTGAGCCACTGTGCCTGGCTGAACACTGAATTTTCAAGCCTGTGTCCTCTTTTTATATTTGGGTAATTTTTTTTTTTTTTTTTGGAGACAAGAGTCTTACTCTGTCACCCAGGCTGGAGTGCAGTAGCACAGTCTCGCTTCACTGCAATCTCTGCCTCCCAGGTTCAAGTGATTCTCATGCCTCAGCCTCCTGAGTAGCTGGGACTATAGGCGTGTGCCACCACGCCCGGCTAATTTTTTGTATTTTTAGTAGAGACGGGGTTTCAACATGTTGGCCAGGCTGGTCTCAAACTCCTGACCTCAGGTAATCCACTGGCCTCGGCCTCCCATAGTGATGGGATTACAGGCGTGAGCTGCTGTGCTGGCTGTGGGTAATTTTATGATGTAAGAACTGTGCATTTCGGCCGGGCGCGGTGGCTCAAGCCTGTAATCCCAGCACTTTGGGAGGCCGAGAAGGGCGGATCACGTGGTCAGGAGATCAAGACCATCCTGGCTAACACAGTGAAACCCCGTCTCTACTAAAAAAAAAAAAAATACAAAAACCTAGCGGGCGAGGTGGCGGGCGCCTGTAGTCCCAGCTACTTGGGAGGCTGAGGCAGGAGAATGATGTAAACCCGGGAGGCGGAGCTTGCAGTGAGCTGAGATCAGGCCACTGCACTCCAGCCTGGGCAACGACAGAGCGAGACTCCGTCTCAAAAAAAAAAAAAAAAAAGAAGTGTGCATTTCTCCAGAGTTCTATTGACATCAACTATTTCTCCTTGTCGATTGATTTATTTTTAACTCCAGTTTTTTCTGGCCTTGCTGATTATTCTCATATTTTCTAATGCAATTATTTTGGGCACACTAAATCTGATCTTCTTTTCTAAAATTACTCATTTGGGCATTGAGTTACCTGCCTCTTTTCACCTCTTTGAACTGTTAATTTTCCCCAAAACACTGATTTACAAATTGTTGGTGGTTTTTTTTCATATTTTCTATTATATTTTCTTTCTATCTCTCTTTTATATACTGTCATCCAGGCTGAAGTGCAGTGATGCAATCTTGGCTCACTGCAACCTCTGCTGGGACTACAAATGCATGCCACCATACTTGGCTAATTTTTTTTTTTTTTTTTTGGTAGAGACAGGGTTTTGCCATGTTGCCCAGACTGGTCTTGAATTCCTGGGCTTATGCAATCTGCCCATGTCAGCCTTCTGGAGTACTAGAATTACAGATGTGAGCCGCTGTGCCCAGCTCAAACTGTTAGTTTTATGAAGCACCGTAGAATGGTTATAAGGGGATGATGCAAAGGAGATGATGAGACTGTGCAGTCTTAAGTGTCACTATCTCAGGCCAAGCATCTGTATGAGCAATCATCTGTTTTTTTTCAGGAGGGACGAAGACGGTGTGCAGATGACAGCCCAGCAGGTGTTTGAAGAGTTTATTTGCCAACGTCTCATGCAGGGCTACCAAATCATAGTGCAGCCCAAGGCACAAAAACCCAACCCTGCCGTCCCACCCCCGCTGAGCAGTAGCCCACTCTATAGCCGAGGTGAGTTTTTCTCCTTGGATTTATATTTTTGTCTCTTCTTATGTGGAAGTGGGTTTTCAAGATGGTAGATAATAGATAAATTTAGTAGTAATTGTTTTTGACATAAAAGTTTTCTTTATAAATTCTACTTAAGTGAGGAATAAAGTCTCCTTTAGGTATGGATTTATTGTAAATGCTCTCTTTAATTTACAACTCTCCCTTTAAGGCAGTGGATGTGACCAAGTTCAGGAATGGGACAGCCTGGGAATAGTAGGAAGCTGAGTCACTACTGAGCTGTCAAAGTTTCTAAACCCAGAAACCTATATTTAATTGCTTCTAGTACAGTACCTGGCACACAGCAGACTGTCAAATGTTACCTAAACCTGAAGTTTACTTTTGTTCTTATTTTTCTATTCTGATTTCATCTGTCTCTTCTTTATCACTGAAGCTTGGTGGCTTGAAGCAAGAATGGGTCATCCATGAGGGGCAGATTAGGCTAGTAAGTGACAGAGAATCGGTGTTGCTAGTTGAATCAGAGCCAGGCAGTGGAGAGCTCCTCTAAAATAAGTCTAACAGAGGGAATTAAGTGCAGGTGCCTGGAATCAGAAAGCAGTAATCACTTCCTGGAACAATCAGTGAGCTGTCTTAGTCTCCTGTCTCTTCATTATTGCTAACAAGACCCCTCACCTTCCCTGATCACTTAGTGATAACCTTGGATCATCTTTGTCTGCCCATGAAAGCTTCTTGGGCCAGAGGATCAGAGAACTGTGGCCCTGTTAGTGGGAGCATGTGGTCATCCAGCCCAGGCCCTGCTGTTTATGTATAAAGCTTTGGACTCCCCCTAGATCTTCTTTGAATGTCCCTTGTGATGTTTATCACATGTTGCCTTGTATTCATCTTCCAGACCCTACTGAATATTAACTTTTTTGAGTGCCAAGACTATTTCTGTTCATCTTTTTGTCCTCCACAATGGAAACTGCATGCCTGGCATACAATAATATGCAACAGTATGGGTCAATAAGTATATGAATTTGACTGGGCGTAATCCTAGCACATTGGGAGGCTGAGGCAGGAGGATGCCTGGAGCCCAGGAGTTCAAGAATGGCCTAAGCAATATAGGGAGACTGTCTCTAAAAAGAAAAGAAAAAATAAATAAATATGTGAATCCATTTATTCACACATTCATTCAACAGTCTTTGAAGCACTTACTCTGCATGACTGGGGAGAGCATTTATAGCCCAGTCAGGGAAAATAACATTAGTCAAACTATGAAATATAATTGTATATTGTGATAAAGGCTGAGGGAGAAGTCATGGGGCTGTCAGAACATTTAATATGGGGCCCTATCTTATCTGGTGGGTCATGGACAGCTTCCCTGAGGAGGTGAGGTTTGAGCTTAGACCTGAAGTACATGTAGGAGTTACTAGGAGCAGCAGGTTGGAAATGGAGGGCAGGAGTAGAAAGGAAGGGCATGCCAGGCAGAGGCCAGTTTGTGCAAAGGCTCTGTGGCAGAAAACATTGAGATACTTTCTGGACGCCAAAAAGAAGGCTGATATGATGGAGCACAAGGAATGAGCTGGAGGTGCAGCCAGAGATGTCAGGAGACCCAAGTCTATCTGAAGGATTTTGTCCTTTATCCCAAGAGTAATGGGATGAATTCACCTTTCATGTCACTGGTGCCTTCCAGGCTGCCCACCTGTTGTTCTGTGGAATAGCTGGTGGATGTCCCTCAGTGGTCTGAGTTCCTCTGTGTCCAGTTCTGTTCCTGGCTGATCCATGAGCCTCATGTGATGGTTAGTTGGTCAGAGGCTACTTGCCTGACTGTATCCTTTCTGGTTATTTTTTTGCTGTGATAAATTTAATCTCTCTAATTTCTATAGTAACAGAAAGGGTACCATTGTTATCCTAATTACTGGAACAGTTGCCATCACAACCAGGCCTGTGCTGCTTATTCATCAGAGACTTACTGAATACTAAGTGTGAACCAGGCCCTGTTCCAGCAGGGAATAGAATAGCATCAGCCCTCCCCTCAGAGTCTGCAGTCTACAGCAGAGTCAGATGTTAAACTAATAAACCACAAGTATATATTTGATCACAGACTGTGAAGAATAAATACCATGCAGGATAAACACAGGGATAACGGGGGTGCACCTAATTTAGAATGGGGGTGTCCGGTATGATGTCAGATGCTCATGAACCTTGCCCCATGACGTTGTCTTTCCAATAGCCAGCAGAGTGTTTGTTGCATGAATAAAAGAATGCTTGGATGAGGGCTTGCCCTTTTTGTTGCTGTAGAAAGTGAGATTTGGTGCCCAAGATCATAGAAGCTGGCAAGTGAAAGTGCTGGGGTTGGACCTGGGGTCTCTCGAGTCGCTTCTGTTTTGTATGCATCTGGCCTGCTGCTCCTTTGGCACCATCTGGGAAATTTCCATATTCACAGTGAATACTATTTCAGTCTCTGCTGTCCTCTCTCCTCTTGACCGCTCCCATGCTGCCTGTCACCGTGTGACTGTCCCAGAGCTGAATGAGAGTGTTGCTGGTGGAGGGTGTCCAGGTTCTTGGCACCTCAAACAAAGAACTGGACAAAACGCACAAACAAAGCAAGAAAAGAATGAAACAGCAAAAGCAGAGATTTATTGAAAATGAAAGTACACTCCACAGTGTGGGAGCAGGCTGAAGCATAGGGGCTCAAGGGCTCCTTTACAGAATTTGCTGGGGTTTATTTTTTTATTTTATTTTATTTTTTTAA
>NW_012114833.1:366443-367847 GCF_000951035.1 Colobus angolensis palliatus | reverse complement strand
AAAAATACAAAATTAGCCGGGCATGGTGGAGCATGCCTGTAATCCCAGCTACTCGGGAGGCTGAGACAGGAGAACTGCTTGAACCCAAGAGGTGGAGGTTGCAGTCGGTCGAGATCACACCATCGCACTCCAGCCTGGGCAACAAGAGCAAAACTCCGTCTCAAAAAAAGAAAAGAAAAGAAACAACATGAGCAAATATTTGCAGCAAATAAATAAATGGTCCTTTTAGACTGAAACTTGGTATAGCAGTTTAGAAGTAGTGAGAACTAGGACTAGAAAGCTAGGTTGACTGCCACCTTGGAGTGAGAACCTCGAATGCCAAGGTGGGCAGCTTATGCTGGAGTAGTACAGTTCCATTTTAGTAACACAGTCATCTCTTACAGAACTTTCCTCTCCAGAGGATGAGGTATCGGGTTGTTCAGCTTTGAGTCTGCCATCTAGGTACTATCAGCCAGCACCTTCAGGCTCTAATCTGCTCCTGGTTGGTTTAATGACAGAAAAATCTGCCAACCTCAGGAGTTTTTTGTTTTGTTTTTTTAACCAAGAATAACTTTCTTCCATGAAATTGCCCCTCAAGAGAAAGTGTTACATCGTTTTCTGAATCTATATGGATGAGAAACAGTTGCTTGTTATAGGAATGAGCTTCAAACAGATGGAGGAAATTATTATTTTTCTGTTAGGCCTTGTGTCCCGAAACCGCCCTGAGGAGGAGGACCAGTATTGGCTAAGTATGGGCAGAACGTTCCACAAAGTGACGCTGAAAGATAAGATGATCACAGTGACGCGATACCTTCCCAAGTGAGTATTTGGATATTTAGGGTCTTCGGTTATTGTCCTGAATTATGACCGCATACTAAATTATGTGTATAAACTGAGGAAGCTCAGTGGTTGGTTTTTCTTTTGGAGTTTTTGTTTGTTTGTTTCTAGGGCTATTTTAGGGTTATAGCTTACCTATTTCCAAAAGGGATTTGATTCATCTTACAATGATTAGCATGATTCATAACAAGCCTATTTCAACTAAAGATTGTGAGGAGAGAAGAAGGAAGGAGTTTAAGAAGGTCTGAGAAATTTCTAGTACCGTTCCCTGGGATGAGTTGGTTACTACAGTTGAGGGGTAAATGTCAAGGATGGTTCTAAGTGTATAGAGATAGAAAATATAGAGAAGAATTGGCAGAAGTTTGTCTCTAACTCTTTTGAATTTGGGGGCCTGCCCTTATTTTGCAGGTATCCTTATGAATCTGCCCAGATCCACTACACCTACAGCCTCTGTCCTTCCCACTCAGACTCCGAGTTCGTCTCCTGCTGGGTGGAATTCTCCCATGAACGGCTGGAGGAGTACAAGTGGAATTACTTAGATCAGTATATCTGTTCTGCCGGCTCTGAAGACTTCAGGTCAGAGAGTGG
>NW_012114833.1:355390-365153 GCF_000951035.1 Colobus angolensis palliatus | reverse complement strand
CTGGGATCAAAGCAAAAACCGCTTTTGTGGTCTTCCTTCAGAGCTTGTATTTTTTCTTTTCTTTTTTTTTTTTTGAGACAGGGTGGAGATGGGGTCTCGCCATGTTGCCCAGGCTGGTCTCAAACTCCTCAGCTCAAGCAGTCCTCCTGCCTAGGCCTCCCAAAGTGCTGGGATTATAGGCGTGAGCCACCGTGCGCATCCTCAGAACTTGTATTTTCAACAAAGCCATGAGCTGTAGCATCAGATGAACACATACTCATGGGGAAATGAAGCTTCACACACCAGCTCCACACACTTTACCGAGAGTGCTTTCATTATGTCCTTTTTCTCACCACCACTCTGTGCCTTCCTCGGCCCCCTGTAGCTTAATTGAATCCCTGAAGTTCTGGAGGACCCGCTTCCTGCTGCTGCCAGCCTGTGTCACCGCCACCAAGCGCATCACAGAGGGGGAGGCCCACTGCGACATCTATGGGGACAGGCCCCGTGCAGACGAGGACGAGTGGCAACTCCTGGATGGCTTTATCCGCTTTGTGGAGGGCTTGAATCGCATTCGCAGGCGGCATCGCTCGGATCGCATGATGCGAGTAAGGGCTCCTTGAACTCAGGGAGTGTGCCTGGTGTGAGATGCAGGTTTGCCACCTCCTCTGTTAGGGGCCTCTCATCATCAGTCTATTTATTTACTCGTCAACTGCCCAATGTTTACCTTAAATCCAAAACAGTGTTTTCTTTTCCACTGCACGATAAAGGAGGAAGGGATAGAGTGCAGGCAGTGACTGGGTGGTGTTCTGTGGCATAGAGCCACCCCCTTCCACCTGAGGACACGGTGCCTTGAGGTTCTCCCCAAGTGGGACCCTATGTTGAGCACAGCTGCTTGTGTGACTGGGTGCTGAACTGCTGAGTAGAAACTCTCAGGAGGTGAACAGCAGCAGTCCTTCCTCACTCATCTTGCTCCAGCGTTCCCAGCAGCCCGCGCCTCATTCAGTCACACACCACCCAGTGCAGAGACTCAGGCTTCTGGGGGTTATGGAATATGCCAGCTATAAGGGGCAGAACTGGGATTCAGCATTTTTTTTTTAACTAATATATAGTACAATTGACGTGTGTGTATGTGTGTATGTACACAAATCTATGAATTTTAACAAATACATAGATTCATGTAACCACCACCATCACTTCAAAAAAATTCTCTCATGCTAGTCTTTTTTTTTTTGAGACATGGTCTCACTCTGTTGCCCAAGCAGGAGTGTGGTGGCATGATCATGGCTCACTGCAGCCTTGACCTCCCACCTTAGCCTTCCAAGTAGCTGGGACTAAATGTCCAACTAATTTTTTGTATTTGTTATAGAGATGGGGTTTCCCCATTTTGCCCAGGTTTTTCTCAAATTCCTGGGCTCAAGCAGTCCTCCTGCCATGGCCTCCTAAAGTGCTGGGATTACAGGCATGAGCCACCATGCCCGGACTTATGCTAGTCTTTATAGTCACGTTCTCCCCTATCTCTAATTCATGGCAACCACTGGTGTGTTCCTTATCACTGTACTTCTGTCTTTTCCAAACATCACAGAAAAGAGTCACATCATATGTGAAAAGGTCACATTTGATTGCCTTCTTTCACTTAGCGTAGTACCTTTGGATTCATCCAAGTTGTGTGTGTAAGTAGTTCACTCTTTTTAATCACCAGGGAATGTTCCGTCATCAGCCATGTTTTTTTGTTTTTAACCTCAAGTTCAGTATTCTTCCTCTCACACCAGCTGCCTTGTGTACACAACATCACTTATGATTAGAAACATGTCTGGGAGAACTTGGATGGTGGGAAGAACTTTGGTTTTGAAGTGAGGTCACTGGAGTTTGGATTCCAGCTCCAGTAGGATGTGGGGTAAGTTCCTTAACCTCTCTGAGCTTCAGTTTCTTCTTCTGTAAAATAGGACTAACATTGTTTACTTCATAGAGCTGTGGTGAGGGTGAAATGAGATGATGTGCAAATAAAGGGGCAGTTTATTTTTAGTTCACCAGACATTTGAGTGAAACGTGGTTTTCTGTCACTTGCTGAACACTGAGAACCCATGTTCCTTGACCCTGTCCATTGGATTCCCAGGGCCTGGGAATGCTGCAGCATGCCCTGGGGCCTGAGTGGCTTCCACTGAGAGCCCACTCGGCTGATGGCCTTGTCTCCTCTTCTCTGCTTTAGAAAGGGACTGCCATGAAAGGCTTGCAGATGACCGGGCCCATTTCCACACATTCTCTGGAGTCAGCCGCACCCCCGGTGGGGAAGAAGGGAACCTCAGCTCTCTCTGCCCTGTTGGAGATGGAGGCCAGTCAGAAGTAAGTGCCTGGTAGAAGAGTGACTTGTCCCCATCTTGACAGCCCTGAGGGTTTTCAGTGCCCTGTTCCCATGAGGGGGTGAAATATTTCCTTTACAAGGAGCTTGTAATTAGGAAGAAGACATTTATGTGAAAAGAAAGCTAGGCTAATACCTGGTAGGTGTTGGATAACATGAAATAGGCCAGAAGTTACAAACTTTTAGATTGGGACTTAATTGAAATACAGACTCATTTAGTTTGGCCCACAAAATATTTCAACATATTTGAGCCGGGGCCAGGTATGGTGGCTCAGGCCTTTAATCCCACCACTTTGGAAGGCCAAGGTGGGCAGATCACTTGAGGCCAGGAGTTTGAGACCAGCCTGGCCAACATGGGAAAACCCCATCTTTACTGGGGGGGAAAAAAAAAGCCGGCTATATTAGTCCATTCTCACACTGCTAATAAAGACATACCTAAGACTGAGTAATTTATAAAGGGTAGAAGTTGAATCGACTCACAGTTCTGCAGGGCTGGGGAAGCCTCAGAAAACTTACAATCATGGCAGAAGGGGAAGCAAACAACCTTCTTCACATGGCAGCAGCAAAAAGTGCAGAGTGGAGGTAGGGGAAAAGGCTCTTATGAAACCGTCACATCTTGTGAGAACTCACTATCATGAGAACAGCATGGAGGTAACCATCCCCATGATTAAATTACCTCCCACCTGGACCCTCCCATGACATGTGGGGATTATGGGAACCATAACTCAAGATAAGATTTGGGCGGGGATACAGACAAATATCATTTTGCCCCTGGCCCCTCCCAGTTCTCATGTCCTTGCATTTTAAAACACAGTCATGCCTTCTCCACAGTCCCCCAAAGTCTTAATTCATTCCAGCATTAACTCAAAAGCCCAAGTCCAATGTCTCATCTGAGACAAGGCAAATCCCTTTTACCTATGAGCTTGTAAAGTCAAAAGCAAGTTAGTTACTTCCTTGATACAATGGGGTACAGGCATTGGGTAAATACACCCGTTCCAAATGGGAGAAATTGGCCAAAACAAAGGGGTTACAGGCCCCATGCAAGTCTGAAATCCAATAGGGCAACCATTAAACTTTAAAGTTCCAAAATCATCTCCTTTGACTCCATGTCTCACATTTATGGCACGCTGATACAAGAGGTAGGCTCCCAGGGCCTTGGGTAGCTCCAGCCCTGTGGCTCTACAGGGTATAGCCCCCTTTCTGGCTGCTTTCATGGGCT
The DNA here is from genome assembly GCF_000951035.1 of Colobus angolensis palliatus. Lineage (NCBI taxonomy): Eukaryota > Metazoa > Chordata > Mammalia > Primates > Cercopithecidae > Colobus > Colobus angolensis. Next base: position 361,599 of record NW_012114833.1, on the reverse strand, counting down.
GGCATTGAGTGTCTGCCACTTTTCCAGGTGCATGGTGCAAGCTGTTGGTGGATCTACCTTTCTAGGGTCTGGTGGATGGTGGCCCACTTCTCACAGCTCCACTAGGCAGTGCCCCAGCAGAGACTCTTTGTGGGGGCTCCAACCCCACATTTTCCTTCCACACTGCCCTAGCAGAAGTTTTCCATGAGGGCCCTGCCCCTGAAGCAAACTTCTGCCTCCTCTGGAATCTAGGCAGAGATTCCCAAACCTCAATTCTTGACTTCTATGCACCCGCAGGCTCTACACCACATAGAAGCTGCCAAGGCTTGGAGCTTACACCCTCTGAAGCCATGCCTGAGCTGTACCTTGTGCCCTTTTAGCCATGGCTGGAGTGGCTGGTATGCAGTGCACCAACTTCCCTGGCAGCACACAGCAGGAGGCCCTAGGCCAGGCCCAGGAAACCAATTTTTCCTCCTAGGCCTCCAATCCTATAATGGGAGGGTTGGCGTGAAGGTCTCTGACATGCCCTGGAGACATTTTCCCCATTGTCTTGGTGATTAACATTAAGCTCTTCCAATGGTGTGAACCTGGGAGGCAGAGCTTGCAGTGAGCAGGAGATCGTGCAACTGCATTCTAGCCTGGGTGACAGAGCGAGACTCCGTCTCAGAAACAAAAAAAAATATTAAAAAAAAAAATTAGGCTCCTCATTACTTATGCAAATTTCTGCAGTAGGCTTGAATTTCTCCCCAGAAAATGGGTTTTTCTTTTCTGTCACATCATCAGGCTGCCAAGTTTCCAAACTCTGCTTCCTCCTGAACACTTTGCCACTTAGAAATGTCTTCCGCCAGATATCCTAAATCATCTTCTCAAGTTCAAAGTTTCACAGATCTCCAGAGCAGGGGCAAAATGCCACCAGCCTCTTTGCATAGCAAGAGTGATCTTTACTCCAGTTCCCAACAAGTTCCCCATCTTCATCTGCAACCACCTCAGCCTAGACGTCATTGACTATATCACTATCAGCATTTTGGTCAAAGCCATTCAACAAGTCTCTAGGAAGTGCCAGACTTTCCCACATCTTCCTGTCTTTTGAGCCCTCCAAGTCGCTGGGAAGTTCCAAACTTTCCCACATTTTCCTGTCTTCTTCTGAGCCCCCTGAAACTGTTCGAACCTTTGCCTGTTACCAATTCCAAAATCACTTCCACATTTTCGGGTATCTTTACAGCAGTGCCCCACTCCCCAGTACCAATTTACTGTATTAGTCCATTCTTATGCTACTAATAAAGACATAGCTGAGACTGGGTAATTTATAAAGGAAAGAGGTTTAATTGACTCACAGTTCAGCATGGCTGGGGAGGCCTCAGGAAACTTACAATCATGGCGGAAGAGGAAGCAAACACATGCTTCTTCACATGAGAGCAGCAAGGAGAAGTACAGAGTGAAGGGGAAGGCCCTTGTAAAATCATCAGATCTTGACGGGCATAGTGGCTTACACCTATAATCCCAGCACTTTGGGAGGCCTAGGCGGGTGAATCACCTGAGGCCAGGATTTCAAGCCAACATGGTGAAATCCCGTCTCTACTAATAATACAAAAATTAATCGGGCATGGTGGCGCACACCTGTAATCCCAGTGACTCAGGAGGCTCAGGCAGAAAAATTGCTGGAACCTGGGAGGCGGAGGTTGCAATGAGCTAAGACTGCACCACTGTACTCCAGCCTGGGTGACAGAGCAAGACTCCGTCTTAAAAATAATAAGTAAATAAAATAAAACCATCAGATCTCATTAGAACTCACTATCACAAGAATAGCATGGAGGAAACCACCCCCATTATTCAGTTACCTCCCACTGGGTCCCTCCCAAGACACATGGGGATTATGGGAACTACAATTTGAGATGAGATTTGGGTGGGGATACAGCCAAACCATATCACTGGGTATGGTGGCACACGCCTGTAATCACAGCTACTTTGGAGGCTAAGACATGAGAATATCTTGAACTCAGGAGGTAGAGGTTGCAGTGAGCCGAGATTGTGCCACTAAGCTCCAGCCTGGGCGATAGAGTGAGACTGTGTCTCAACAACAACAACAACAACAAAATTTGAGCCGGGTTTTAAATTTGAAGATTCCATATAAAAATCTGGATTGTATAGATTGCATATGAATTTTTATATTAAAATATATATTATGTATGACATGGTACGTGATATATAATATATAAAACAATATAGATAATATACTATAATACGCAATCCTCAATTTCATATTGGCTGGGAATATAATATACTCAATCCGCAATTTCAGTTACCCAAGGTTAACTGGTCCAAAAATAGGCAAGTACAGTGCAGTAAGATATTTGGAGAAAGAAAAAGAGAGAGTCCGCATTCACATAACTTTTCTTACTGTATATGGTATAATTCTGTTTATTATTAGTTATTGTTGATAATCTGTTACCATGCCTAATTTGTAAATGAAACTTTAGCATAAGTATGTATTTATAGGGAAAAAAACATAGTAGATACAGGGCTTGGTACTACCTTAGGTTTCAGACATCCACTGGGGATCTTGGAACATATCCCCCTCAAGTAAGTGAGGACTATTGTAATGCAAAGTTGGCCAGGTGCAGTGGTCCGTGCCCGTCCTCCTAGCACTTTGGGAGGCCAAGCCGGGCGGATTGCTTGAGCTCGGGAGTTTGAGACCAGCCTGGGCAACATAGTGAGACCCTATCTCAAAAAAAAATTTATAATTAATGTATGAAAATGCAGTTTTGCTTGAGGCCGAGCTCAGTGGCTCATGCCTGTAATCCCAGCACTTTGGGAGACCAAGGCAGATGGATCACAAGGTCAAGAGATTAAGACTATCCTGGCCAATGTGGTGAAACCTCATTTCTACTAAAAATATAAAAATTAGCTGGCATGGTGGTGTGCATCTGTAGTCCCAGCTACTCAGGAGGCTGAGGCAGGAAAATTGCTTGAACCTTGGAGGCAGAGGTTGCAGTGAGCCGAGATTGCGCCACTGCACTCCAGCCTGGTGACAGAGTGAGACTCCATCTCAAAAAAAAAAAAAAAAATCCAGTTTTACTTGAAATAGTGGAGGCTCTATTAACACAGGATCCACATTTGCACCCAGCCACGGTGAGATGGCACTTCAGAAGGGGCATATAACTTGGGTTCACACTCTGGTCTTAAACTTGTCTTATACACTCAGTCATGCTACCTAGCTGGCTTCTCTAGGCCTTTGGGTATGTGGCCCCTTTATAAACAGTTAAGTGCAACAGTTGATAAGACACTGTTGGGACCACACTTGGTTGGGAGGGCAGGGAGAGTGTGGTGTCATGGGTGGTGGGATTCAAGCTGGCATTGTAGGAAGCAAAGCATTTACATGGGGGTGGGTGAGACTTGAGGAAAGACAAAACTGCCTTGGGCCACCTTCCCTGCCCCTTTCCACCTCACAGCTAGATCAGGTTCCTCCCTGTGCTTGCCAGCATCCTGGGCCTATGTCCATCAGAGCACTTGCCAGTATTCTGCTGGGAGCTACAGTCATCTGTTTACTTCTCCCTGACTTGACTGTGTGCTCTGAGGCCGGAGGCTGCGTGCTGTGCCTGGCACATAGTAGGTGTATAATGGATATTTATTGAATGATGGAGGAGGAGGATGCTGAGGGTTCCCCTGTAGAGATGTGAGGTGAGCATGTTAGGGGAGGCTACACCTTGACTGTTTGGTATGAGGGTCTGTCATGCCCACAGGAACCTGCACACATTAGGCTTTCCAGAAGTAACATTGAACAAGCAAGGGTGAGGTATGATGCAGAAGTGGAATTTGAAAGACAGTATGGGAATTTGGACGCTAGGCTGTCCTTATGCATTCTCATGGCAAGGGGAATCCTTTGAAAGTTTTAAAAATTCTATTACAGGCCAGGCATGGTGGCTCACTCCTGTAATCCTAGCAATTTGGGAGACTCATGCCTGTAATCCCAGCACTTTGGGAGACTGAGAGGTCAGGATTACTTGAGCCCAGGAGTTCAAGATCAGGATAGCTAACATAGTGAGACCCCATCTCTACAAAAAATTGGCCTAGTGTGGTGGTGAATGCCGAGGTGGGAGGATTGCTTGAGCCTGGGAGGTTGAGGCTAGGCTGCAATTAGCCTCAGTTGCACCACTGCACTCCAGTCTGGGCGACAGAGCAAGACCCTGTCTCAATAAAAAATGAAAATAAAAATTTTATTAGAAAATTTCAAAGGGATATGAATAATAGACTGGTATAATAAATTCCTGCTTACCCATCACCCAGCTTCAATGAGTATCATCTCATGGCTGACCTAATTTCATTTCTATCCAACTTACGTTTTCCTTTTCTTTTATTTTTTTAAATCAAATTTCTGATGCTATTTCCCTTCATCTGTAATATTTCGGAATGTACCTCGGAAAGACAAGTACCCTTTTTTAAAAAACCAAAACTATGGTATTATAATTTACCTTTAAAATTACAGCAATTCCTTAATATCATGAAATAGCCAGTTGGTGTCTTTGGCAGAAGTGTTTTTTTCAGAGATGAGCTCCCTGTGTGGGACGGCTTGGTGGGCAGGGGCCAGGAGGCAGAGTCTCATCAGGAGGCTCTCGCTAGTCCAGGCAAGAGGCAGCTGAGGCTGGATGGAGGGTGATGATGAGATGGAAAGGAAGGGATGAAGAACACGGCAGGGTGCCTACGGTGAGGGGACAGATGAGAGAAGGAAAACTGGGGTAGGTTGGGTTTGTTACTGAGGGCACTGGGTCTTCTTTTGAAAATATCTTTATCAGACCAAAGGAAGATGCCAGGAGTCTGTATGGCAGTTTCTGCCTGTAACTAATCGCAGACTTTTCCCACTGGAAAAGAGAACAAGGAACATATGTTGCTGGGAGGGGTGTCAAGCTGGGGGTGAGATGAAAGGATCTTATTTTGTCAGTGAGTCATTGTTTAGTATGCACCAAGGAGCCTGTTTCTGCTTACACTGAAGAAGCATATCGTGGGGGTAGTGGTACCCCCCAGTGTGAAGGGTGAGATTCTCAGCCAACCCCAAGGCAAGAGGCAGGACAAAGAGATCCAAGACTTCCTCCTTGCCACAGATGACTGCTCCCAGGAGACATGCTACATTTTCTCAATAGAGGTAGAGTAGAGCGAGCCAGACCTTTATATAACATTTGTATAACATTTGCTTGCACAGAATTTTTTATTTCTGTGTTTTTGTTTTTTCTTTCACTGCCCCAAACAGATTGTTTTATTTATTATGCAAAACAGCATACAGCGGCATGAAAACGCTTACAAAATTTCACCTGTAGTCCCATCATCTTACCTTACATCTAACCGTGTATATTTCTTCCAGTTTTCTTCCCATCTTTATCTGTAGGCGTATACATTTAGTCAGGCTCTTGTGGAAGACAGAAGCCCTGGAATCTTAGCTTTGTGCTGATTAATAGCAGTGAGACCAGTCTGGGCAGCAGGTGCTGGCCAGTGGGCTTTTCTGTTCGTATTAGATGAGGATCACCCAATGACAGCCAAGTCAGGGCAGAGAGAGAGAGAGACCCCACCAAGCAGATGGATATTCATGTTCTGTCCAAGGTGGCTCTAGTGTGTGCGTGTTACTCAGGCCTTTCTGGGGAAAGCACGCTAGCAGTGAGCCACACTGTGCCATCTGCCTGCAGAGGCGCGTGAAGGGTGTCTGCGTGCTTTTACCCTTCCTGATTCTGCGTAGGCTGTGTCTTTCTCCTGCCCACCCTTCAAGGCCCACACGGAGCATATATGGTCACTGCCTCCATGGAGGTGTGGCTAGCGCCCCCTCCTGGCTGAACATACCCAAGCATGCCCTCATGTATGTTCTCATGTATACACATATGCATTGTAACTGGTTGTTTTGTGGCAGTCCCATCTTCCTGAGCCATTAGAAGAGGAGCTTCTAAGGGCAAGGACAGGGTCAATCTTCTTTTCAGAATCCCTGACTCCTAGTCAGTGCATCAACATATAGCAGGTGACTCAGTACATGTGGATTGTCGTGTGCATCAGATGACACATCTGAGTGGTCACCGGGGATGCAAGAGAATCTCACAGCACGCATTTGTGGATGAGACTTAGAGGAAAACACACTGCGTTGTGATAGAAAGAGAGACTGGTGTCAGTGCACAAGGAAAATAATCTAGCACTTAGTCTTTTGTCCTGTGAATTACAACTCAGAGCATCCAAGTAATTGGTGTGGGGAAGTTTCT
>NW_012114833.1:349373-349734 GCF_000951035.1 Colobus angolensis palliatus | reverse complement strand
TCTCGGCCTCCCAAAGTGCTGGGATTACAGGCTTGAGCCACCGCGCCCGGCCGAAAACAGTGATATATTAAAGCAACGTAATTTAATCTAAAATAAAGTGTAGTTAATTTTAGAAGAGAAAAAAGTTAGGAAAATAAACATGAAAATATTCATTCATGTACATCAGAACTGAGATGAGATGGGATGAGATGTCATAAGGAAACTATTTGTCTTGCGTTATGAGATAATGTCTGTTAATTTGGTTTGGAGGGTGATGTAGCTATGCACATCGGAAAGATTAACATATAAATCCCTTCAAAATATATAGAGAATTAACACATTTTCTCCTGTTTATGCTGCTTTTTTTTTTTTTTTTTTTTTT
>NW_012114833.1:345197-349243 GCF_000951035.1 Colobus angolensis palliatus | reverse complement strand
CTGGCTAATTTTTTGTATTTTTAGTAGAGGTGGAGTTTCACCGTTTTGGCCAGGCTGGTCTCAAACTCCTGACCTCAGGTGATCCGCCCACCTTGGCTTCCCAAAGTGTGGGGTTTACAGGCATGAGGCACCACGCAGTCTTAACATTCAGAATGTGCTTTTGCTGGTATATTAAATAAAAATTGAGAAAAAAGTATTTTTACAAGAATTTAAAAAATGGTGTTCAAACCATGTCAGTTCCCTTTTTAAGGTCATATATAAGCACCAGATGCTGCCAGAATGCTTTTAAAATTGGGTTATTTTCTGATTTACTGTGGAGGACTGGTGATTGTTCAGCACAATGAATGAAATTAAGCATATCATGAAGGGCTGGAAAGGGAAACAAGGCAGAAATGTGTTTCAAAGATGACAGCAACAGAGCTGTCTGCATCTTGGCGGACATGGATCCTTCACCAGGAAGCTCTGAGCAAGCTGCTGTCCTGTGCTTTTCCTCCTTTCAGGTGCCTGGGAGAACAGCAGGCAGCTGTGCATGGTGGGAAGAGCTCTGTCCAGTCAGCCGAGAGCAGCAGCGTTGCCATGACTCCCACCTACATGGACAGCCCACGAAAGGTAAAGGAAGCCACTGTAGCGGGGAGCTGTCCTGTGCTCTCAGAGGCTCAGTGTGGAGGGTAAAACAGATAGCCCTTCAGATCCAGGATTGCATGTGCTGAGGCTTTGGATGAATTATACCCTGAACCCTTTACGGGTTCTATTACTGTTACTATTTTTGTATAAGAACTTTCTTGCTCACAGTTGTAAGGAAGCTAACTTCTAGTTAAATCCAGATATAAAACAGTCAGTCATGCTTGTAATTCCAGCACTTTGGGAGGCCGAGGCTGGAGGATCACTTGAGCCCAGGAGTTTGAGACCAGCCTACACAACATAAGGAGACCCCGTTTCTAAAAAAATTAAAAATAAAATTAGCTAGATGTGGTGGCGTTTACCTGTAGTCTCAGCTACTCAGAAGGCTGAGATGAGGGGATCCCTAGAGCCCAGGAGGTTGAGGTTAAAGTGAGCCATGATCACACCACCTCACTCCAGCCTGGGTGACAGAGTGAGACCCTGCTTCAAAAAAATAAGATACAACAGTTAAGCTAAACTTTGTTGGTTCAATGCCCAAGATCTGGCCTGAGCTTTGTATTTGGCCGTCTGGTTTTCCTTCACCCTCATCTTTAGCTTTCCCAGAGGGGAATAGAAAACTACTGAAGCAGCCTCCACCAGAGCTCTCTCTTCTTTGATAATGAAATTCCCATCAGTTTTCTCAGACTACTGAGAAATACAGTCAAATGGGAGCATCCTGGGGTGGGTGGAAAATACAAAAAACCTGAGACTTTAGGCCTTTATCAGGAACAAGTACAGTAGAGAAGCTGAAAACTCCATGGGTCTTTTAAGACCAATCGACTTGGCTCTGTCAGCTCCTTCTGGGAAATTCGGACTCTGAGATCGCTGTGTTGTGATAGGGCGAGTTGACTGTACTTACCACTCTCTTGTCTCTATCACTGGGAGATGAAGGAGATTCAACACATATATGTTATTTTTCAAAATTGTGGTCAAATGATATATCTGTGTTTATTTTACCTCCATATCATGAAAATTTCCCATGTCATTAAATGTTTTACAAAAGCATGATTTTTAAAAATAACTATATAATTTTTTTCTTTCATTTTTTTTCCTCAGCAACCCCAAAGAAAAAAATAGCTATATATCATTTTATTGTGTGAATATGCCTTCATTTATAACTTCTTTTGGTTAAAATTATAGATGGTGATTTTTAAATGATTTTTGGTATTTTTCTATAAACTTTAAAAATTATTCTACAGTATACCACAGTTAAAATGTTGCAGTGACTATGCTTGCAATAATTATTTGACCACACCTCTGATTAATTCCTTAGTCTAAATACTAGAATTACACTACATGGGTAGAGGGATTAAAATCTGAGAAAAAAGCATCAGCCGAGGCCGTGGGCAACTTGTAAGCCAAATGTTGGCAAACCTAAATACGTATTTAGACTTTGTGGCCAAAAGGCAAAACAAAGCTATTGTGTAAGTACGGTATTTCCATAATCATTTAAAATTATTTTTAAACATAAATTTTTTTTTTTTTTTGAGACAGTCTCACTCTGTCACCCAGGCTTAAGTGCAGTGGCATAATCTCAGCTCACTGCAACCTCAACCTCCCGGGTTCAAGCAGTTCTCCTGCCTCAGCCTCCCCAGTAGCTGGGATTACAGGTGTGCACCACCATGGCCAGCTAATTTTTTAAATTTTTAGTAGAGAGAGGGTTTCACCATGTTGGCCAGGCTGGTCTCGAACTCCTGACCTCAAGTGATCCACCCGCCTCAGCCTCCCAAACTGCTGGGAGTACAGGTGTGAGCCACCACGCCCACCCATAAAAACCATTCTTAGCTCATTGGCTGTAAAAAAATCAGATGGCTGGCCAGATTTGGTCTGCAAGCTGTAGTTTACCGACCGCTTCTCTAGGGAGTGGCTTTAAGTACCAAGGATAGTCTGTGTGTAAGGAATGATCTGCTGACCATGAGTCTTTTCACCTGTCCTCCTTCACATGTATGTAAACCTCAGCACCTCTGCTTCTATATGTTCTGGCAAAGAAGGGACACAGTGGAACACTGAGATACAAATCACCCTGTGTGCTGTCCACCAGGTTTTGCCTCTACTCATTGCCATCTTTGAGAATCAGAAACAATGCCGAGGACAAGACTGAAAAGCAGAGAAATTATAGTCACAAATATATTAGATTGCTGTTTAGAACCCTCTCCTGATCATCCAGGTGAACACTAAAATCCACATGCATGAGCCATCAGTAGGGCCAGAAGTAAACTGAATAGTCAAGGTGAAACAAAATGCTATGAGATGACCAAAGCAAAGAGCCCTGCTGACATGCTCGGAAATGCCTAACCGTGTCCCCAAGGAACACTTCATGTTAGAATGCGTTGCGGGTGCCTGCATCAGCATCTGCACAGCCACAAGTTTCCAAGGTTTCGTATTTGAGTTTGCAGTCACTTATAGGAAGTGGCAGCAGTATCAATAAAATGGGCACCTAAATATTTCAGTTACTCTACCTTTGGAATTGAGGAAAAGTTCCAGAAAAGCAGAGAACTTGAGATGTGTCACGTGCCATTCTTGAATTTCTATGATAACCAGGCATAAAAAGTAAAAAGATTGCAAAAGGACAGAGGGTACTACTTCAGAATGATGGAAGGAGGGATCACTGAAAAAGTCCTCTGTGTGATTTTTGTTTCACAGACATGGCTGCTTGAACTCCACATGGGTAGGGTAGGGAGGGAATGACAGCTTTAGAAAACCCCTCACAATGTGAGTGCTGTGTATCTGACATTATATATGTCTTAGCTTGCTGATGATTTTGTTACACAACCAGTGGAGGAGAAGGTATGGCTGCTTCTGTATCCCCTGTTTGCTAAAAAAACTAAGCAAGAACTTATCCTGCCTTGAATCCTCTCCTCCCATCTGGCTGCCATGTTTAGTAACAGGCAGAAAAAGCTTCATGGCTCAATGTATCTCTCCAAGAGGGTGACTGGTTACCCAGCCAGGTGGGAGGCCAGGATATTGCCACCAAAGCCCTTACCCTGCAGCCCCACCAAGCTGCTCTGCGGCCTTTTCATCTTCCTTGGCATAGATCTGAAGGAATTTCAGAGCTATGTGGGAGGGTGAGAGCATCCAAGCCACGCTCTGATGAGACCAGAGAGAGCTTGGACACACCTTCCAACCTGGGTGCTTTCTCCCACACAGATGGGATATTCTGCCCAGGAAGGTGTGAGTTTCTGCTCATGCTTTGCATTTGGATATTGTCTTTCTGGGTGGATCTCTCTCTCTCTCTCTCTCTCTTTCTCTTTCTTTTTTTTTTTTTTCTTTTCCCCATCCTCTTCATGTGTCCTTGTTTCTCTCCTTCGCTCCTTGTTTTTATTTTTATTTTTTGTTTTTCCATACCTGTCTCCTTCCCCTGATGGTTAACCACTGGTACACATTCC
>NW_012114833.1:336562-338082 GCF_000951035.1 Colobus angolensis palliatus | reverse complement strand
CAGGAAGTGGTGGAAAAACACAGCAAATGTTTATTAATAGGTGTGTGCTACTTCATAGGTCGAAGGTGTAGCTCACCTAGCTTCTGGATTTCCGTTAAATTATTTGTCAGTTAAAAGATTTGGACCAGGCCGGGCACAGTGGCTCACGCCTGTAATCCTAGCACTTTGGGAGGCCGAGACAGGTGGATCACTTGAGGTCAGGAGTTCAAGACCAGCTGGGCCAACATGGTGAAACCCCATCTCTACTAAAATTACAAAAATTAGTCAGGCGTGGTGGCACATGCCTGTAAGCCTAGCTACTCAGGAGGCTGAGGCAGGAGAATCCCTTGAACCCAGGAGTCAGAGGCTGCAGTGAGCCAAAATTATGCCACTGCACTCCAGCCTGGGCAACAGAGCCAGAGTCTGTCTCAAATAAATAAATAAATAAAAATAATAAAATAGAATTTTTTAAAATGAGAAAAGAAAAAGTTGTTAGCTGGTTAAATGGGCATACCACTAGTGAGTGACTGAGCTCCTACATCATTCTGCGCACTGCACTGGGAGGGTAAGGGTTTAGTTAACATTGGAACAGGTCAGAGGTACCATACCTTTCTGTGCAAGTCTTCAGCTATCCCCACCTGCCTCTTCCCAGTCAGCGGTGTAACTATAGGCAAATCCCTGTAAGGACCTTTGAGTCCTAATCTAAGCAACATCTCTAAACTCTGAGTGTGGGTAGAGCACTGTATTTTTGGTTTCAAACAAACATTGGTTGATCCAGACCTTTTACTTTCCTTTTTTTAGAGGTAGTGTCTTGCTCTGTTGTCCAGGCTGGAGTCCAGCCTTAGCCTCCCAAGTAGCTGGGATTATAGATATGAACCACAATGCCCAGCTAATTTTTAATTTTTTTCGAGGTAGGGTCTTGCTATGTTGCCCAGGCTGATCAGCTCCTGGTGTCAAGTGATTCTTCTGCCTTGGCCTACCAAACCATTGGGATTACAGGCATGAGCCACTGTGTCTGGCCATTAACCTTTTACTTTGTGGGTTTTTTGTTTTTGTTTTGAGACAGACTTTCACTCTAGTTGCCCAGGCTGGAGTGCAGTGGTACAATGTTGGCTCACTGCCACCTCCACCTCTAAAGTTCAAGCATTTCTCCTGCCTCAGCCTCCCGAGTAGCTAGGATTGCAGGTGTGCACCACCACGCCCAGCTAACTTTTGTATTATTAGAAGAGAAGGGGTTTCACCATGTTGGCCCAGCTGGTCTTGAGCTCCTGACCTCAGGTGATAGGCCTACCTTGGCCTCCCAAAGTGCTAAGATTACAGGCGTGAGCCATTGTGCCCGGCCACCTTTTACATTCTTACAGGAGACTGTTATGGAAAGTTTTAGACTCAGGAGAGGCACACAAATAAGGATTATATTACCCACCAGGTGTTTTGTTGAAAAGGCGGGAAGTGAGGTGGGAAGATCACTTGAGCCCAGGAGAATAAGACCAGCCTGGACAATATTGGAAAACCCTGTCTCTAATTTTAAAAAAAATGTATAC
>NW_012114833.1:332442-334057 GCF_000951035.1 Colobus angolensis palliatus | reverse complement strand
ATTCTCCTGCCTCAGCCTCCCAAGTAGCTGGGATTACAGGCGCACACTGCCACACCTAGCTAATTTTTGTGTTTTTAGTAGAGACAGCGTTTCACCATGTTAGCCAGGATGATCTCGATCTCCTGACCTTGTGACCCGCCCACCTCGGCCTCCCAAAGTGTTGGTATTACAGGTGTGAGCCACCGCGCCCAGCCCTTTCCTTATTTTTTTAAATGACCTTCACTGCCTTGAGGAGTCCTGGCCAGGTGTCCTATAGAATGTCCCCAAGTCTGGGTTTGTCCACGGTTTTTTTTCATGGTTAAACTAGAGTTACAGCTACTCAAAAAGATACCCCAGAGGGGAAGTGCCCTTCCCATCATGAGGTACCTGAGATCCACACAACACCACTGGCAACGATAACCTCATCACTCGTTCATCACTTGGTTAATGTCATATTTGTTAGCCATATCCACTATGAAGTTACTATTTTTTCCTTTTTTATACTCCATTTTTTGGAGGCACGTCACTAAGTCTAGCCTACTCTAAAGCAGAGGAAGGAGTATCTACATATGTTAAATGGAGTCCTTTTTTTGGACAATGTTCATAAGATTCTTAAGATGAAAGACATCTCCCTCTGCTTGGCTCTTTACCAGGCATCTACGTGAGACATCTACCATTCCGTCCATCCCACCTGCCATTTATCTTTATTCACCACTGATCTTATTCCAAAAAGTTGCTTCATGTGGATCATGGAAGCAAATGCAGCCCCTAAAATAAAAACATGACTAGATGGGGGAAATTCAGGTAAAGAAGAAAAATTAGACAGGATGTAATATAAGGCCTTGTAAAGTAGATAGAATTTTGTGCCAAATTCAGCTCTGAACCTCCTGGTAGCCACAGAAAAGTGGGAAACCTCTGTTCCAAGACTCAGAGTGATTATGAAATAAAGGCAACCAGATTCCTTGGGAGAAGCATAACTTTTCCTGGTATTAAGATCTAAACAAAATGCCTTTTCTGTACGGCCCCTTAAAAGATAGACATTGTGTGATACATAGATAGAGCAGAGGTCAGGAAACTATGGGGCATATCTGGTCCACCATTTGCTTTTGTAAATAAAGTTTTATTGGAATAGAGCCATGCCCATTCATTTACATATTGCCTATAGCTGCTTTCTCACTTTCTTAGTCAAAGTTGAGTAGTTGTGACAGAGACCATGTGGCCCACAGAGCCTGAAATATTTACTCTCTGATCTCTTGCAAAAAATGTTTCCCAATCCTGATCTAGAGGACAACGCCTTAACCACCCACCACCCCCGCTCCCACCAAAATAGGACTGCAGGACTAATGTGCATTTCTGGTAATGGCCTTCAGGTTCGGCTGGTAGAGCAATTCTTGTATAGTACATGAGAGAACCCCACTACAGGGGCCCAGAAGGCAATGCCTAAGAGTCACTCTTATATGCATAAGAGCTGGGTCTAGTCCCCTTTATTTAGCTTATTCTCATTTAAATTTACGGCATGGTAAACCTTACTGGTTAGAGGCAGGTGGTAATTGCAGGTAGAGGTAGATGATGTAATTGCAAGCTGTCTCTTGCTGCATTTCTCTGTGTGTTTATGGTGCCAGCAAAACCTGTGTGG
>NW_012114833.1:322178-326767 GCF_000951035.1 Colobus angolensis palliatus | reverse complement strand
TAGTAGAGATGGGGTTTCACCATGTTAGCCAGGATGGTCTCAATCTCCTGACCTCGTGATCTTCCTGCCTCGGCCTTGCCTCAGTCTGTTCTTACTGACTAAGCAGTCCTTGGCAAAATGATCTAAAGATACTTAACTTTTGTACCCCTGTCCCTGAGAGCAGAAAGTTCTCTGGGGCAGCTTACTTGACTGACCTCTGTCAGGAGTCACTCTGTTTCCCTTATGTCATAATTTCTGTGCTGGCTTAATCTTTGTCTCATCTACTGCAGCCTGTTCATTCTGGCCAGTAGAGGTGAAGGTCACTTCAGAAGCAGGAGCAGGTCTGGACTTCGCTGCTCCCTACCTTCACTCATGCCCATATCCCCATCAAGCCTACCTGGCTTTTTGCTCTAGACGTGGAGGAGATTGGAGAGGCTGCCCATTGCATAGAAATTGAATGCATTTATCGGCTTCCTCATTGCTTACAAGGGTAGAACAGTAGGTTTTCTTTTGCTTTCAGAAGAAGTAAGGAATTAGGGGTGTTTAGGCTGGAGGTGAAAAGACCAAAAATGACATGGCAGGTAGAATCAGGACCAATGACTGAAAAATACAGAGAGCAGATGCTATTTCATGTTGAAGAACTTACTAGCAGTGGGTCCTGCTGCATGCAAATGGCCTGCACTTAGAGGAGCCGAGTTCTCTGCCATTGAAGATGTTCACACAGATAGGACAGCCTCTTGCCCAGACTCATGGTCTCAGCAGAGACTCAGGCGTTAGAAGGAAGTTCAAGGGTCTTTGAAAGCTTTTTGTAACCCTGAAATTCTGAAATGCTTCCAGTGATTTCTGGACCCTCTGAATAGTTATGAAGAGTAGTCTGGGACTGAGGAAAGGGAGAAGTTCAGAAAACTTGAGGAGCTTCTGGATAAGCCCCGCAACTGGCCCAGTTTGATATGGTGGGTGGCCATTCAGCTGCTGAATATTAAGCATGTTTTAAGGGACCATCACACCTTTGAGCAAGAATGTGGACAGCAGTTGGTGGAAAGGGCTTTGGAGAGAGACTGACCTGGATTCAAATCCACATCCTGGTACTTCCTGGTACTCTTTGACCTTCAGCAGTTCCTTTAGTCAGTTTCAAAGGGTTGGTGTCAATTATTTTAGTATTGTTTACCGCTTTGGGCTTCATGTGTGTCAGCCCTGTACATGTGCTCAGCATCGTATAAACATTCGCCTCATATCAGCCCTCAAAGACAGGAGCAGCATTAACCCCATTTTTCACATGGGGGAACTGAGGCCAAGAGAAGCTCCATAGCAGGTAAGTGATGATACTGGGATTCCGTTCACCATGCTCTTACAGTGTTACCTAGTCCTCTCTGGTCAAGAGTCAATGAAGCTACCTGTGAAACGCTCTTGGGGCAAACCCAGAGCAATCCAGGAGGTTTCTTGGAAGTGGTTGGGCCTTGGGCCTGAGGAATATTATTAAAAGGAGAGATGCTTACTAAGGGCAAGTTTGGACACAAAAGTACTTTGAACTCTTTTTTTTTTTTTTTTTGAGACGGAGTCTCTCTCTGTCACCCAGGCTGGAGTGCAGTGGCAGGATCCCGGCTCACGGCAACCTTTGCCTCCTGGGCTCAAGCAGTCTTCCCACCTCATTCTCCCAAGTAGCTGGGACTACAGGCGTGTGCCATCATGCCTGGCTAATTTGTGTATTTTTTGTAGAAATGGGGTTTCACCATGTTGCCTAGACTGGTCTCAAACTCCTGGACTCAAGTGATCTACTCGCCTTGGCCTCCCAAAGTGCCGAGATTACAGGCGTGAGCCACCACACCCAGCTGAGAAGACTTGTTTTAGAAAACAATTTTTGCTAACAAAATATCTGATAGAAAGATGCCTTCTGGAAGTACCAAAAAACCTCAAGTTAGGAGGTTCTAAGAGCCTTACACTTTTCCAGAATTGCTCTGAAAGGCTTAGTCATTCTCTTCATATACTTGCTATGAGTATAACCTTTGATGCATGCTGCTGGGCTTCCAGGTGAACAGGTCATAATCCTGCCTCCAGGACCCTTAAAGGAGATACAACAACATTACAGGCTGGTCACAGTGGTTCACACGTGTAATGCCAGCACTTTGGGGGGCTGAGGTGGAAGGATCAGTTGAACCCAGAAGTTTGAGATCAGCCGAGGCAACGTAGCTAGACATTCTCTACACACAAAAAATAGCCACGTGTGATGGTGCATGCCTGTAGTCCCAGTTACTTGGAAGGCTGAGGCAGGAGGATTGCTTGAGCCCAAGAGTTTGAGGTTACAGTGAGATGTGATGGCACCACTGCACTCCAGCCTGAGTGACAGAAGGCAACCCTGTCTCTGGAAAAAAAAAGATACAACACCATTACGTGAGGCACAACTCGGCAGCTACCAGAAACTCATAGAGGTCCAGAGTAGAGAGGGAGATGGATCTGCTTGGAGCCTGGGGTGGAGTGAATCAGAGAACACTTTGCTAAGGGAGCAACGTTTAAAATGGCCCTAAAGATTGATGGGATTAGCCAGGTGTGTTGGCTCCCACCTGTAATCCCAGCTACTTGGGAGGCCGAGGCAGGAGAATCACTTGAACCCAGGAAGCAGAGGTTGCAGTGAGCAGAGATCGTGCCACTGCACTCCAGCCTGGGTGACAGAGCAAGATTATGTCTTTTAAAAAAAAAGACTGATGGCTTTTTAGCCACTAGTTGTGGAGAAGAGCACCCCAGGGTGATATGGTGCACGTAGACAGGATTTATACACACAGGGTTTCATTTGGCTGGAAACATACACGTGGGTGAATGGTAGGCAGTGTGGTGAGATCTCACGTCAAGCCAATGTGGCTCAGGACCCTTGATGTCCTGTGAGTCGGTTTGCAGTGTGGGGGTTCATGGGGAGACTTGAAAGTTTTCAGAGTAACAGAATGATGGGATTGGAACTGTTCTTAACAGATGATGCAAATAGAGCTGGCTCACAGGTAGGGTTTTTGAGGGAGAGACCGCAATCAGGGGCCAGTTAAAATATGTTACAGCCCTCCCTGGCCAGAGGAAGTACAGGCATGATTTAGAGATGCATGTGAATCTGCAGAGGGCAGGCCACAGGACTAGGCCTGTCTTTAGATGAAAAGCTGGAGAAGAGATGGCTCTGAGAGTTGAAGCTGAGCAACTGAAAGATAGAGGAAAGGAGGTTTGGGGTGGTGGGAAAGGGTGGGTCACGGTGGACAGAGGATGTACATTGTGATGTTCACCTATTTCTCTCTAAATGTGGTCTCTCTTTCAGTGCTGCTGTCCTCATAAGGAGTAATTCTGACTTCTCTACTCTTTCTATGGAGATTTTTTCTTTAGTGTAAATCTTGTTGTTTGAGGCAGGTATTGAAGCGATTTCTTTGGTCCTGGGGATTTACTGTGAAGAGTGGCCTCTTGTCTGCCCTGGTTTGGAGGGTGGGAGTTCCCAGCTGCTCTGATAGAAGGCAGTGCACACAAGACTGGGTAGAGTCTCTAGACTCCTTTAGCTCTGCCACTAAGGGACCAAGGGAAAATGGGAATGAGAGGAATAGAAAGGATTGCACTAATTTTTATTTTTTGTGAATGCTTATTGAGTGAATAAGCCAGTACAACTTATTTACTATGTTTTCCTGTCAGTTATTTTGGGATTCAAGTATTCGTTTTAAAATCTCCTGCAGGTATCTGTGGACCAAACAGTCACTCCTATGTTGGACAGCACCAGTTTGGGCATAAGCACAGGCCAATCCGTGGATAGAGGCAACAGCCAGACCTTTGGGAACTCCCAGAACACAGGAGAACAGGGCTACTCCTCCACAAACTCCGGTGACAGCAGGTAAGATTCAGAGTGGCCAAACTCATGTTCCTGGGGAGTAGGAACAGTCTGATCTCAAAGGCTGCAGAGGCTAGAAGTCCAAAGCTCTGGGCCGAGTTCTGACTCTGCCACAAGTCACATGGGACCCTGGGCAAGTTAGTCCTTACCCACATCTGTATGGTGGGAGTAATGATCTGTTTCCTGCCGTCCTCACAGGACAGCTAAGAGGTTCCCACAGAGACATAGGAAAGTGTCAAGCGCCACGCAGGAGTACAGGGCTTCTGGAAGGGGCCCCTGCCTAATCTGTCTTGTTCACTGTGGCACGATGTCTTGCATGTCATAGCATGCAGTCAGTAAGGAAAAGAACAAACAGTGGATGAATCACTAATTGTGGCCAAACATGACTGTTCTTCTGTTGCTTAGTATCCGGAGGAAAAGGAAGCTGTCTGTACTTCATTTGCTCGAGCAAGTGCACCAGCTTTTAATGCTGTTGTCAATTCTGAGAAACCTTTTTATTTTCTTCCCAGCTGTGTTTGCTTTATAATAATTATGTCCCAGTCTATTCTTTTTTTTTTTTTTTTGAAATGGAGTCTTGCTCTGTCACCCAGGCTGCAGTGCAGTGGCGCGATCTCCGCTCACTGCAAGCTCCGCCTCCCAGGTTCACGCCATTCTTCTGCCTAAGCCTCCCAAGTAGCTGGGACTGCAGGCGCCGGCCACCACACGCAGCTAATTTATTGTATTTTTAGTAGAGATGGGGTTTCACCATGTTAGCCAGGATGGTCTC
>NW_012114833.1:314763-316334 GCF_000951035.1 Colobus angolensis palliatus | reverse complement strand
TCTCAAACTCCTGACCTCAGGTGATCCACCCACCTCAGCCTCCCAAAGTGCTGGGATTACAGGCGTGAGCCACCGTGCCCAGCCCCCTTGTAACAACTTATTTTGTCCTCTCATGGGTATTTCTCTGAGTCTAGGAATAGCATAGGGACACTGCTTTATGGTATTAAATGCTCTAGTGGGAGTCCCTTCTTTTTCATCTTTCCTTCCACTTATTGCCACGGGGCACACACATCCCCTGCTCCCTGCTCACCACAATGGAACCCAGGACAGGAGTCCAGCTGCTCTCTGAACAGAAGGGCCTCTCACCGTACTGCTTCATCAGCGCAGAGGTGGTGCACTGGCTGGTGAACCACGTGGAGGGGATCCAGACACAGGCGATGGCCATCGACATCATGCAGGTGAGACAGCAAGAGGAGCCCACAGAGCTGTTTGCTTAGGTCCTGAAAAATCAGGGCCTGCCTTAGAAGCCATCACCCTTTCCAGTAATGAGATCTACAGGTTGGGGTGAAGATTCATTTTTAATAAGTGGGAGGCCTTTCTGGAACTGATGAAAGAACAAGTCTTGCTTTGAAATACACTGTATCTTGACTTAAAAACCGTGCAGAATTTATTGTCTGAACTGAAATGTTTTGGACAGAATCTGTGCACTTATAAATCTCAGAGAAATCTCTATGATTTTTGGGGGAATGCCCTCCCTCTGACCTCAAGACCCCAGTTTCCCCTGGTCAATGCATGCTTATTCAAGACTCAATGCTGGATTCAAGGCTCTGCCCCACGGGCCTTCTGTCACCTTTTACTTACTCTGTCGGAGCTCTTAGCACAACAGCATGAAGATCTATCTGTCTCTCATTTGTCTCCTGCCTCAGCCAGCTCCTTGAGGGCAGGATTACCTCTTATTTTCCATTCTGTATCACCAGTGCCAGGCATGTTGTTTGACACCTGGTAGGCACTTAGCACCATGCTTGCTGGATTTAATTACACTGCTCAGAAGTGGAACTCTGGAATATGGCACAACTGGAACAACAAGGAAATGGGGAAGGGCCAGTTGACTGAGCCAGTTCATGCCATCCTGTCTATACAGGGGCCCCAACTGGAAGTCAGTAATGTTTCCTCACCAGCTGGGTTGTCGTCATGGAAATGTTAAAATCAGTAACTGATTTGAATAAGCATGTGATTCTCAGTTCTCTCTTTGAGGGTCTTGATGTGCTCTTTCACATAGCCTTTGCCGTATACACTCTCATCTCCCTGAGAATATGATTTCCTTATTCAAATAATGAAATGCTACTACAGAAGTTAAAATGAATGAGCTGAAGGTGCATGTATCAACATGGATAAATGTCAGAAGCATGATGCGGACTGGAAAACCAACTTACAAAATGATATTATAATATGCCCTTTATTTAAAAATTTAAAATCCCAAAAGAATACCTTATATTCTCTATCATACATTTTTATATAATAAAATTATTTAAGAATAATATTGGCCGGGCGCGGTGGCTTAAGCCTGTAATCCCAGCACTTTGGGAGGCCGAGATGGGCGGATCACGAGGTCAGGAGATCGAGACCATCCT
>NW_012114833.1:304466-305943 GCF_000951035.1 Colobus angolensis palliatus | reverse complement strand
GCCAGGCGCAGTGGCTCACGCTTGTAATCCCAACACTTTGGGAGGCCAAGGCTGGCGGATCACGAGGTCAGGAGTTGGAGACTAGCCTGGCCAACACAGTGAAACCCCATCTCTACTAAAAATACAAAAAATATCTGGGCGAGGTGGTGGCCACCTGTAATCCCAGCTAGTAGGGAGGCTGAGGCAGGAGAATCTCTTGAACCCAGGAGGTGGAGGTTGCAGTGAGCTGAGATCACGCCACTGCACCCCAGTCTGGCGACAGAGCAAGACTCTGTCTCAAAAACAAACAAACAAAAAAAACAGCAACAACAGAAAACCAGACCAGCATCTCCTACAGCAAAAGGGGACCTTGCCTGTTCTAGAAGTGACTCCTATCCTGCAGACAAATGGCTTCTCTGCCTCTGGGTTTAAAGAATCAAATATGGCTGGGTGCGGTGGCTCACGCCTGTCATCTCAGCACTTTGGGAGACCAAGGCGGGTGGATCATCAGGTCAAGCCATCGAGACCATCCTGGCCAACATGGTGAAACCCCATCTCTACTAAAAAATACAAAAAATTAGCTGAGCGTGGTAGTGCACCCCTGTAGTCCTAGCTTTTTGGGAGTCTGAGGCAGGAGACTCGCTTGAACCCAGAAAGTGGAGGTTGCAGTGAGCCAAGATCATGCCACTGCACTCCAGCCTCGTGACAGAGCGCGACTCCATCTCAGAAAAAAAAACAATCTTACATGAGATGAAGCAGCTAGTGCCACTCCCTGTGCTCTCTTGTTCAAGAATATGGCAGAAGTGGACGTGTGTGGGATTTTTTTCCTTGTAGCTACAAGTATATCCATTGACACTTTTCCCTTTAAATTATACGTTTGACCAGTAGATACCTATCTTACCTTCAAGTTGAAAACATACCAGGTTACTGTTATATATACTGAAATTTGAGGTATGAAACTGATCATAAGGTCAAGAATGGTGGTGGCTCATGCCTATAATCCCAGCGCCTTGGAAGGCTGAGGTATGAGTATCTCTTGAGGCCAGGAGTTTAAGATCAGCCTGGGTAAGCAACATAGTGAAACCCCATCTCTACAGGAAAAAAAAAAAAAAGAAAATTGGCTGGGCGTGGTTGTACATGCTGGTCTTCACAGCTACTCAGGAAGCTGAAATGGAAAGATTACTTGAGCCCAGGAGTTTGAGGCTGTAGTGAGCCGGGATTGTACCACTGTACCGAAGACTTGGCAGAGCAGCGCAGACCCTATCTCTAAGAGAAAAAAAGAAATAAACTGAGAATAAAATATTTTTTAGGGCCGGGTACAGTGACACACACTTGTAATCCCAGCACTTTGGGAGGCCAAGGCAGGTGGATCACCTGAAGTCAAGAGTTTGAGACCAGCCTGGCCAACATGGTAAAAATCCCATCTACTAAAAATACAAAAATTAGCCGGGCGTGATGGTGCATGTTGCTACTCAGGAGGCTGAGGTAGGAGAATCGC
>NW_012114833.1:300432-302886 GCF_000951035.1 Colobus angolensis palliatus | reverse complement strand
TACTCCTTCTCTCCCCTCCACTTTTCCCAGTGGCCATGCAGCAGCCTGCCACCACCTGGCACACAGCAGGAGTGGATGACTTCGCCAGCTTCCAGCGCAAGTGGTTTGAGGTGGCCTTTGTGGCAGAAGAGCTCGTGCATTCTGAGATTCCTGCCTTTTTCCTGCCCTGGCTACCCAGCCGGCCAGCCTCCTATGCAAGTAGGCACAGCTCCTTTAGCCGAAGTTTTGGAGGACGGAGCCAGGCAGCAGCACTTTTAGGTACATGTTCAACCCAGATGAGGTCTGGGGGTGTGCCAGTGGGTGGCTGCGGGAAAGTAGTGGCCAGCCAAGGGAACAACGCCATATGAACCAGGATTAGAGTCGCTGAGGCTGTCACAACGGCCACCGTGTCTGTCCGCACTGTTGGCTCCCTTGCTGACTTCCACTTGCTGAGTGGTTTTATGATTGTCCCAACCAACAGACAGTATTTAGCACCTCTCAAATCAGAACATAGTGCCAGACCTGCTCGGATAGGAGAGAAGAAATATGTGGCCAATTTTCCCGAGAGTGCTGTAGGATATAGGAGATGTGAGATAGTGCTCACTGTACCAGCTAGTTCCTGCCAGAGGCCTTCCCTACAACCATAGCATCCTACGATCTCAGAAGAGGAAGGAACCTGAAAGTTCATCCATTCCAGACACTCATGCAGAGCAAAAGTCTCTCTCTCTCTCCTCTTCCTTTCCTCCCCAAATGTGCTTACCATATTGAAGGATATAAACTGAAACACTTCCCTCCCTTCCACCATTCCTGCAGCTCTAAGATGGGGGTGAACACCTGCTTATTGAAAGGCGATGACCTCTGATAGGAAATGGGGAACTCTGCCCTAGGGGACCTGACTAATGGGTTGAAATGTGAACTTCTTTAGAAAATACCTGCTCTGGGCAAAGACCATGAGATTTATCTTAAGGGCAAGTTGGAGGATCCTGAAAACCCTCTGAAAGGAAGAAAGCAAATAGAACATAGACCAATCTCCAGGGAAATTCCATGTTCTGCTTTGTTTGCCTGTAAACGCCCAGTTAATTGGAAATCTTTTCTAGCTAGTAAAACAGAGATGTTAATGGTCATCAAAGTTTCTAGATCCAGGCCGGCATGGTGGCCCACGCCTGTAATCCCAGCACTTTGGGAGGCTGAGGTGGGTGGAACACTTGAGGTCAGAAGTTTGAGACCAGCCCGACCAACATAGTGAAACCCTCTCTCTATTAAAAATACAAAATTAGGTGGCTTATGCCTGTAATCCCAGCACTTTCGGAGACTGAGGCGGGCGGATCACGAGGTCAGGAGATCGAGACCATCCTGGCTAACACGGTGAAACCCCATCTCTACTCAAAATACAAAAAATTAGCGAGGCATGGCATTGTGCGCCTATAATCCCAGGTACTTGGGAGGCTGAGGCAGGAGAATGGCATGAACCCGGGAGGCGCAGCTTGCAGTGAGCCAAGATTGTGCCACTTACACCCCAGCCTGGGTGACAGAATGAGACTGTGTCTCAAAAAAAAAAAAAAAAATTTAGGCCAAGCGCTGTGGCTCATGCCTGTAGTCTCAGCACTTTGAGAGCCTGAGGTGGGTGGATCACCTGAGGTCAAGAGTTCGATACCAGCCTGGGCAACATGATGAAATCCCATCTCTACTAAAAATACAAAAAAATTAGCCGGGCATAGTGGTGGGTGCCTGTAGTCCCAGCTACTCGGGAGGCTGAGGCAGGAGAATGGCGTGAACCCGGGAAGTGGAGCTTGCAGTGAGCGGAGATTGCACCACTGCACTCCAGCCTGGGCTACTGAGCGAGACTCCATCTCAAAAAAAAAAGTTTTCATATCCTCAGATTCACTTGGATCTGGGTGTGGCTCACTTCAGCGTTTTCTAGTGCTGTGTGTGAGAAGTGAAGGGGTGAGGAGAATAGGGCAGAACCATGAAAAGAGCAGCCTCTCCTTTCCCTCAGGCAGTCATGACTTGCTCTTCTCCCTTCCTTGCATTTCGAACTCTACTTCCTTGACTTTTTTTGGGATTAAAGAAGCCATATACTCCCTGTTACCCTGGGGTGTGCTCACTTCCGGCAACCTAAACCACCTAGAGCACCACCAGGGCTTGAGACCTAAGGCCTTTGAATAGCAAGCAGCGACCTTGTGATTTTATGTCATAGGAGGACCTATTAGAAATAGCAAATAAGGCCAGGCATGTGGCTCATGCCTGTAATCCCAGCACTTTGGGAGGCTGAGGTAGGAGGATCACTTGAGGTCAGGCATTTGAGACCAGCCTGGCCAACATGATGAAACCCCATCTCTACTAAAAATACAAAAATTACCTGGGTGTGGTGGTGAATACCTGCAATCCCAGCTACTCAGGAGGCTGAGGCAGGAGAATTGCTTGAATCTGAGAGGCAGAGGTTGTGGTAAGCCGAGATGGCGCCACTGCACTCTA
>NW_012114833.1:289190-293117 GCF_000951035.1 Colobus angolensis palliatus | reverse complement strand
ACAATTTATGTGAGAGCTGAAGAAAGCAAAAAGGTTTCTTCCTTTCGAATAAATTTGAAATAAATATTCAAATAAATGCCACAAATCCAAGTGACACCTCCTTGTGGTGAGAGGCCCTAGAACCAGCACATAGAGCATATTTACTCCACTGATTTCTTGCAAGTCTGTTTACAGATCTCTTGGTAACACCCCAGATTAGAGGCAGAAAACTGGGGGCAGCTAATGGCAGCAAGTGTATAACACATTTTAGCAAAAATGTTTTGCAAAATAAATCTGTTAAATTTTGGTCTTTTAAGGTGGAAAGTAACTCATTTGCTCGTTCTTTCTCTTTTTTTTTTCTTTTTCCTTCTTTCTCTTATCTCCTCCCCTCCCCTCCCCTTCCCTTCCCTTCTCTTCTCTTCTCTATTTTTAAAATAGAGACAGGGTCTCCCTATGTTTCCCAGGCTGTTCTCAAACTCCTGGGTGCAAGAAATCTTCCTGCCTCAGCCTCCCAAAGGGCTAGGATTGCAGGTGGGAGCCATTATGCCCAGCTTTCAACAAAAGGAATTATTCTAATGTGAATCTTCTCCAATAGATCATACAAAAGCCACGAGCAGGGTTTCTCAACTTCAGCACTACTGACATTTTGGGCCAGATCATTCTTTCTTGTGGGGAAGTGTTCTGTGCACTGGAGGATGTTGAGCAGCATCCCTGCCCTCTATCCAGTAGCACTCCCAGTCCCACCCAGTGTGATAAAATGTCCCCTGACATTGCCAAATGTCCCCTGGGGGCTGTAAAATTACCCCCAGTTGAGAACCACTGTCCTAGGGGGAATTGAAGGATTCCAGTCAGGAGCCAAGATTAGAGCAAAGCCTGAGAGGCTTTGAAGCCCATCAGTAACTTCCCTAAGCAGGTATCAGGTTGATGCATGATAAGGGCATGCTTTCAGAGCTTTGAGGTAGAATGAATGGTCAGAGCTGGAGCTGAGATGTTAGAGGGAAGCACTGTCCTCCGCTGTGCTCTGGCCTCTGGGCTCCTCTTGTGCTTTCATTGGTGCCAGTGGTGGTTGCTTCAGTCTTGCCTGCTGTGGTGCGGTGGTAATAACATTAATGTCATGATTTGTAGAAAATTTATGTGTCAGGCCCTGTACAGAGCAGAAAATCGTCTCATTAATCTTTACCTCAGTCTCCTGATGGGTACTACAATTTATGCTTTAGAGTTTAGGAAACTGTGAGGCTCAGAGAGGTGAAGTAATTTGCCCAAGGCTCTGCAGCCACTAAGTGCTAGAGCTGGAGTTTATTCTTAGGACTGCCTAGCCCTGAAGCCTGAGCACCAGGCATACTGCATTTCAGCCCAAGGAGACAAAAGTCAAAGCCTGTCAGGACTTCGGATGATTTGCACAATAGTCCAGTTCCAGGAGTGGCTCCTGCCCTCAGTGATGAGGGACACTCAGGTCCCAGGCCCTTGCTACAGAACCTCAGCTCTCTGGGTGTGCCCTTTCGTCCCCTCTATGCTGTCCCTGCTGGTCTTCCCAATGCACTCTCTCCAGTCCTGGCTTCAACAGTTCTTTCACTGTTGTCCCACCAGGACCTATAACCAATTGATCTTGCTTTCATTTTCTCCATCTCCCACTCACATCTCACTTTACGTAATCATAGCTTTGAGCCACCAAACCTCATTACACAGCTTTGAGCCCTGCTCCCCACCCTCATCATCAGCATCTTGTGTCACTGTGAAAACTGAAGCGGTCAAAAGAAAACTCCCACCTGCCATCTGCCCTCGCACAGTAGCTGTGTCTGTCCCCACTCCTCTGCCTCCCCGTAACGCAGCATCTCCACCTGCACACGAGACCCCAGCCCTCGCGGTACTCAGCGTAGCACTTTGGCAGTCATCCCCTCTCTACTAAAGCATCCCCGTCAATCTGTGACAGGCATACACTCTGTCCTGCTGGCAAAGCAAAACTCAAATCGGGTTTCTGTCCATTCCCTCCGCTGGAACAGCCTTCCTGATGCAGGGAGCCCATGTTGTTTAGCCTGTGCCAGTCCTTAGTCCTGGTCCTCCTTGCCCTGTGACAGCATTTGTCAAATGATCTCTGACTCCTCCTTTAAAGCCTTACCTTGCTTGGCTCTCGAGACACTGCTCCTTTGGCTCTCCTCGTTCATTTTAAAATCAGTTTCCTTTGCTGGTTTCTCTTCAGCAACCTAATATTTTAATATAGCATACAGGCCTCATCTCCATACCCCCAAAGTGTCTCATCAATCCAGTGGCCTTTATTACCCCAAGATCTGGTCACTCCCAGATTTCTGTCTCCATCTCAGACCATGTCTCCAATTTGAGACTCATCCCTCCAGCTACCTACTTGACATGGTCACTTAGAGGACTGGATGTACAGTGTTCAGAACCAGCCAACCTTGCTGTTTCCCCGCAACACCTTAGTCTTGCCTTCTCATTCTAGTCACTTAGGTAGAAAAACTCAGTTGCCTTCTCATACTCTTTCTTTCCTACTCTACATCCAGCCCATCAGCAAATTCAGTTTTCCTTTTAGTTACCTTCAATATTGATTCAGGATTAACCATTCCTTACTGTCTCCTCTATGATCCTGGTTCAAGCCACCTTCATCTCCTGTCTGCATTGCTGCTGTCTCCTCTGCACTGGCCTCCTGGATTCTGCCCCTGCTCCTTATAAACTGCTTTGCACACAGGAGCCAGAGAGACCTCTTTAAATGGAAGTGAGGCGGTGTTCCCCCACTGGGCAGGATCCTCTTACGGCCCCAGCTCACTCGAAACCAAAGCCAGAGTTTTCAGCAGCCCACAGGCCCCCAGGATGTGGCCCCTCATTCTCTGTCTCGTCCCTTGTCCACCTCCTGTGCACTCTGCTGCACCGCGCTGGCGTCCCTCTGTGTCTGGTGTCTGGGAACATGCCACACACATCTCTGCTTCCAGTGCTTTCCTTCTGCCTAGGGCATTGTTACCCCAAGATGCTCTCGGGTCTCCCTCCCTCACTTGCTTCAAGTCTCTTGTCCAAAAATCATATGTGAGTGAGCCCTTCCCTGACCCCACACCACACACTCGGGGCCCCTTTTCCTACTTCATCTCCTTTGCTCTTGCCACTACCTGACATTGTGTGTGTTTATACAATTAGTGTGTTTTGAGACAGAGTCTCACTCTGTCACCCAGGCTGGAGTACAGTGGCATGATCTTGGCTCATGCAACCTCCATCTCCCGGGTTCACTGCAACCTCCGTCTCTGGGGTTCAAGCAGTTCTCCAGCCTCAGCCTCCCGATAGCTGGGACTGCAGGCGCCCACCACTACACCCAGCTAGTTTTTGTATTTTTAGTAGAGACGGGATTTCACTATGTTGGCCAG
Organism: Colobus angolensis palliatus; assembly: GCF_000951035.1. Lineage (NCBI taxonomy): Eukaryota > Metazoa > Chordata > Mammalia > Primates > Cercopithecidae > Colobus > Colobus angolensis. Next base: position 289,773 of record NW_012114833.1, on the reverse strand, counting down.
GCTGGTCTCGAACTCCTAACCTCAAATGATCCACCTGTCTGGGCCTCCCAAAATTCTGGGATTACAGGCATGAGCCACCCCTCCCAGCCTGTGTTTTTCTACCTCCACAAAAACTTAAGCTGTGTGATGAATTTAGTGTCATTCACTGGCTCTCCCAGCACCTAGAATGGTACCTAATGCATAGTTACTTGCAATAAATATTTGTTGAATGTCTGAAAAAACATGAATGAATATAGTTTGGCAGAATTGGGGAAAATTGAATTTGGAACATTTGCAGTCAGCAAACCTTCTGACACTAAGCAATTAATTGTCCAGGTGTCAGAAAAACAGTTCTGCCATTTATTCTGTTGAAAATGCTACTCGTCTCTGGTCATCAAGCAAATAAAGAAAAACAAAGAAAATACTACCAGCCCAGGAACAGACAAACTGCCTGTCACCTAGGCATGTGCTTAGTCCCCACCAAGTGAGGGGACACGCCATATGTCACAGAGGCATGTGCACAGTCTCAGCCTGTTTGCTGCACTTACTTCTTGGTTAGAGTTACTGCCTGTTGAAAATGCTACTCGTCTCTGGTCATCAAGCA
>NW_012114833.1:282222-286891 GCF_000951035.1 Colobus angolensis palliatus | reverse complement strand
AAAAAAAAAAAAATAACATGATTTACAGGGGAAGGAAGGCCTGTGTATCATTTGTGACCTGCCCCCTTTTTTTTTTGTTTTTTTTTGTTTCGACATGTTCCTTTTTAAACACTTAGGATACTCAGTTGGAAGTTGGCATTGGAAGTCTGTTTTGGAATGCCTGACGTTGACGCATGACCCTCTCTGGCTTGGCTTGTGGTGGCTCCCACTTTCCCATCCCGGTCACCCTGGGCTTCTCACCTGAGAAGCAGCAGGAGCATCTGAGACTCTAGAAGCAACAGCCCTGCACCCCTTAAGCCCACTCACATGCCTTTGCCTTCTCAGCTTTGTTTTGTTTGTGTGTTTTTGGTTTTTTTGTTATTGTTGTTTTTTATTTTTTTTTGAGACAGAGTCTTGCTTTGTCACCCAGACGTGATCTCAGCTGACTGCAACTTCTGCCTCCTGGACTCAAGCAAGTCCCCTGCCTCAGCCTCCCGAGTAGCCGGGATTACAGGCGTGCACCACCACGCCTGGCTAATTTTTTTTGGTATTTTTAGTAGAGATGTGGTTTCACCATGTTGATCAGGCTGGTCTCAAACTCATGACTTCAGGTGATCCACCCGCCTTAGCCTCCCAAAGTGCTGGGATTACAGTAGTGAGCCACCAGCCTGGCTCTTTGTTTGTGTTTTTGACACAGAGTCTTGCTCTGTTGCCCAGGCTGGAGTGTGGTGGCATGATCCTAGCTTGTTACAGCCTCAACCTCCTGGGTTCAAGTAACCCTTCTGCCTCAGCCTCCAAAGTGGCTGGGAGCACAGGCATGTGCCAGCATGCCTGGTTAATTTTTTGATATTTTGTGGAGACAGGGTCTTTGTTGCCCAGGCTGGTCTTGAACTCCTGGGCTCAAGCAATCCTCCCACCTTGGCCTCCCGAAGTGCTAAGATTACAGGCATGAGCCACTGCACCTGGTCCCAGCCTTTTCTTGATGGCCCACTAGATTTTGGAGTCAGAAGGGAATTTAGAGCACCTCTGTCCAAACCCTGACACTCGAATATTTTCTGCAGCACTCCTGATAAGTGGGGAGCAAGATTCTCTTTGAAAACCCCCCTCAACATAGCACTCACTCCCAAGACTACTTGTTCCATACCTGGGCACCTCTGATTGTTACGTAGAGTATCACTTCCCTACCTGGGGTTGCATTTTTCTCCTCTGCTGACACTGTCCCCTTCCCCAGGTTACTGATAACCACCTGACTATGACCTGGGTGAAGGATGCTCAGCCTGTTCTTACTCTGGGCTTGCATGTATTTATTGGTCTTGTGTGAATAAGTTGGTTCTCATGGAACTCAAGTAATGATTCAGTGAACTTACCGAAAACTGAACTCAGCTGGGCTCACATCTTTGTCAACATCATAATCCTGCGAGAAACATATGTACTGCCAAATCTAACCCGGAAGTACAGGGCCAGTAGTGTCTTCAGCCTGTAACCACTTGGTTGAGCAGCATACTTCCTGGCCCAGGCCAGCATGTCCTGAACTTAACATGCCAGATGGGAGAGAAGAGATGTATGAGGCCACTGCTGGTGTTCATTGAGTATCCTTGTCTTTGTGACACAGACTTTTCTCTTGGGAAGAAACACAGTGTCCAAGACCAGAGAGCAAAACTTCTTTTGATTTTGACTAAGTAAAGGGTTATTCTGGCAGTATCAGGAATCCAGAACATGAACCAAAGACAAAATCTAGTTTTGATGAGCCTTTTAGCATTGGAATGACCAAGTTCTTTAGCCTTAAATGTCACAGACAGCCAAGCAGTGTCCATCGGAGGCACAGACAGGCCTCAGATTGAACATTGGTGAATTCATGGCCTAAATTGAGAGAAAAGACCAGCAGGAACAGAAGGAAAAGAGGAGAGTTACAAGTTAGGTGGCTGGAGAAGGCAAGAGAATAGGTCCACACTCCTTTCTCATCCGTGCTTCACCTGCTTCTCATCCGTCTCTATGAAGCAGCTGGGCTGACACATCTCAGTTTGTAGTCCAGGAACTAAACCAGGAGAGGTGAAGCAATGCTCTCTGAGACGTGGTTACTAAATGGCCGAGCTTACATCTTCCAACTCCAAATCAAGAATTTTTCCCATTTGCATGTTCTAGGTTTTTTTGTTTGTTTGTTTTTCCATTCATGAGATATTTATTAAAATTTGAGGAAAAAATCAATACAATGTAGACATCACTACTGAAAACCATATATCATCATACAAAAAGGGATTTTGGCCAGGCTTTAGGCTTTGTGACTCATTATTATCCCAGCACTTTCGGGGGCCGAGGCAGGCAGATCAATTAAGGCCAGGAGTTCGAGACAAGCCTGGCCAACATGAACATGGGGAAATCCCAACTCTATTAAAATGCAACCATTAGCTGGGCGTGGTAACATGCACCTGTAGGCCCAGCTACTTGGGAGGCTGAAACACAAGAATCTCCTGAACCCGGGCAACAAAGTGAGATTCATTCTCAATAAAAACATTTTTTTTTTTTTTGAGATGGAGTTTTGCCCTTGTTGCCCAGGCTAGAGTACAATGGTGCGATCTCGGCTCACTGCAACCTTCACCTCCCAGGTTCAAGCGATTCTCCTGCCTCAGCCTCCCGAGTAACTGGGATTGCAGGCATGCACCACCACGCCCAGCTAATGGTTTGTATTTTTATTAGAGACGGGGTTTCTCCATGTTGGTCAGGTTAGTCTTGAACTCCTGACCTCAGGTGATCTGCCTGCGTTGGCCTCCCAAAGTGCTGGAATTCCAGGCGTGAGCCACCATGCCCAGCTAAAAAAAGCATTTTATTTTGGGAATCGTTTTCTAATTTATGGCAAATATTACTTTCAAAAATAATACCACAGAACAACACAATTAGGTCAATCTTAAAGACTGACAGGCTGAGCAAGGAATGCTTTTATTTTTTGTAGGAGCTCCTTCTTTAAACTGTCAAGTACTAGGGCTCTGCCTTTTGGAGTGATTTCAGCCACCAAGTCATCAACAGTAACGTGTTCTAGTCCTTTTTCTTTAATTACCTCTTAATGCAAAAGCAAAACACATATCACTTAAAATCATTATCTTTACATTATCTTTATCAACTCATCCTTTCAGCCACATTCAGTTAATTTAGCTCTCAGCAGCTCTTTCAGGCGTTCTCTTTCTCCAGTTTCTGTCAGCTTTTGGTTAATCCCTGCTGTCATATTCATCTTGCTAACCACACTGCCTGGACTTAGTCTTTTGTGAGAATGGTAAGTGGTACATGTGGCAGCCGAATGCCAGTTCGCCTGAATGCCATTAGTGACCTAGCTGGAGCTCTCCTGCCTTGTAACGGAAGCTCATTAAAATTGCTGACTCAAGAGCTGTTTATCCTTGTCAGTGAGAAAAACCCACACTCAGGGGTTCTGTCTGCAGAACCCAGAACTAAACTGACCACTTCAGCTCAAGAAAACTATTGAATTCTTGGGGGTAAGGGAGAGTGAGGGGCGGATTATAGTTTATAGAAACCCTAGGTCTGGGGGCACATGTTCTCAGGATCTCTTGAGACTGTGCCTCAGGGAGGAAAAAGCTAACAAAAAGAAACCCTAGGTCTGGCAGTGCCCAGCCAGGCAGAACAGAGGCCTGACCTTTTCTTTGCTTCTAAGCCTATTTTAGGGCTTCAGCCTGGTCAGGAACTTGATTGTCTGATACGTCTCTAAAACATCCTATCTTGAGTTGAGTAGGATTTCTGAGCAGAAGTCTCAGATAGGATGAGTAAGCTTGGTACTCACCCAGCATCCTGGAGCAACATGTCAATGATGGGACAGGGTGTTAAGCTTCATTATAAGGTTTCATTTCTTGAGAAAAGATTGTAGAACTACTGTCTTCCTGGGTTGAAACCTGAAAAGCAAGACTTGTCACTGGTGGTCTGGCCTGTTTGCCTATTGTGGTTTTTTTTCATAGGCACTGAAATAAAAAGATCTGGGGGTTAGCCTGGCTGAGGTTCTGATTCCATGATCTTGACCAAGGCATCTTCCCTCCCTGGGCTTCCCTCCCATCTGTAAATGAAGGGGCTGGATTACTTAGGGAGAAGTAAACTATGACTTAAGCAGCCAAGTCTAGCTCACCATTTGTTCGTTTATAATTGACTATTTCTTTAGAGGAGTTTTCAGTTCATAGCAGAATCTAATAGAAAGTTCCTATACATCTGGCCGGCATGGTGGTTCAAACCTGTAATCCCAGCACTTTGGGAGGCCGAGGCAGGTGGATCACCTGAGGTCATGAGTTTGAGACCAGCCTGGCCAACATGGCAAAACCCCATCTATACTAAACGTACAAAAATTAGCCAGGTGTGGTGGCACACACCTGTAATCCCAGCTACTTGGGAGACTGAAGCAAGAGAATCACTTGAGCCTCGGAGGCAGAGGTTGCAGTGAGCCAAGATCATACTACTGCACTCCAGCCTGGGTGACAGAATGAGACTCCATCTCTTAAAAAAGAAAAAGAAAAAGAAAATTACTATACATCGTTTGACCTCCACCCCCACAACCTGCTGCCCCTACTATCAACATCCCCAGACGGAGTAGTCCATTTTTACAAGGTACAATCCATAAACCTACATTGACATCATTATCACCCAGAATCCATGGTTTACATTTCAGGATTCACTCTTGGTGTTGTATATTCCTTTTTTTTTT
>NW_012114833.1:279338-281413 GCF_000951035.1 Colobus angolensis palliatus | reverse complement strand
AAAAAAAAAAAAAAAAAAACAAATATTTATAATGGGGCCTTTTACAGAAAGTTTTCCAATCTCTAGTCTAGATGATTTCCAGGAAACTTCTAGAATCTGCAGTTTTCTTTTAGGCATTATACATGCTATACATGCAATAGCATCTTGTATATAGTTTCATATCTGGATACTTAGTTGTTTGTTCTTCATCCCACTCCTTTTCTCACTCTCTTGGGCCCCTCCTGTGTGCTGACACAGCTGCCACTGTCCCAGAGCAGAGGACTGTGACCCTGGATGTTGACGTGAACAACCGCACAGACCGGCTGGAGTGGTGCAGCTGTTATTACCATGGCAACTTTTCTCTGAATGCAGCCTTTGAGATCAAGCTGCACTGGATGGCGGTGACCGCAGCAGTACTCTTTGAGATGGTGAGAACCTTCATGCATGTCGTCGGGCCTTTGGCTCACCTCACAGTGGGGCATGGAGATGCTTGATAGAGATTCATGTCACTGTAATTTTTTAGTTCAGGCTCTTATTACCATTCATTAGGACTACTGGAGTAACCTTTTTAAAAAATTTAAACATAGTAAAAATTTCAAGTGATCAAAAAGGGTAGAATCAGGGTTTCTTAGCCTTGGCACTGTTGATATCTGAGGCCAGATAATTCTCTGTGGGGGAGTCCTACATCTTATAGGAAATTGAGCAACAACCCTAGCCTCTACCCACTAAATGCTAGTAGCACAGCCCCAGGTGTGGTAATCAGAATGTCTCCATATATTGCCACAATGCTCTCCCAGGAAGGGGGAGTATTGCTTCCTGTTGAGAATCACTGGTTTAGAGTGAAAAGTAAGTCTGTTTCCCACTTTCATTCCCTGGGACTTTCATCTAAAAGCAGCCACCACTACCGCTTTGTTGAGTACATTTCCAGAGAGATTCTAAGCATGGACAAAATCATGTTACTTTTTTTTTCAACAGAGACGGTAGCATTGGATACATACTACTTACATTGCATTTTTTCTATCACCTATGTGTTCCTTGTCAGTACAAATAAATCTGCCTTGGAATTTTTTTTATTATTGTTATTGGGATTTTTGTTTTTGTTTTGCTTCATTGTTTTTAAGGGCTGGAGGGTATTCTATTATTTGTTTACACCATAGTTAACCAGTCCCCTGTTAATAAACATCACTGCTTTGAACTCAGTGGTTCTTTACCTGGGGCGATTTTGCCATCCGGGATCATTTGGCAATATCTGAAGATAGAAGGGGGTGGCTGGGCACAGTGGCGCACAGTGGCTCACAGCGCTTACGCCTTGGGAGGCCGAGGCGGGCAGATCACTCAAGGTCAGGAGTTAGAGACTAGCCTGGCCAACATGGTGAAACCCTGTCTCTTCTGAAAACGTAAAAATTACCGAGGTATGGTAGTGCACGCCTGTAGTCCCAGCTACTCAAGAAGCTGAGGCACAAAAATCACTTGAACCTGGGAGATAGAGGTTGTAGTGGGCTGAGATCGTGCTACTGCACTCCAGCCTGGGTGACAGAGCGAGACTTCATCTTGAAAAAAGAAAAAGAAAGGGGTGAGGACAGGGTGGGTGCTACTGGCGTCTAGTGGGTAGAGACCAGCAATGCTGCTCACCATCCTGTAATGCTCAGGGCAGCCCCCACAACAAAGAATAACCAGCCCAAGATGTCACAAGTGCCAAGGTTGAGAAGCCCTGTTTTAACTGGCCTTCCTGCCTGTCCTTTCTCTTTCTGTTTCATCCTGGCCTGCGTCTCTAATCAGGCCATTCATTGCTCCTACACTAAGAAGCCATCCCTGACCATCCCCCATCGCAGTGCTCACTCCTTAGCCAAGTTGTCAGTATCTTCCAGGAGTGCTCCTTAACCATCTTTATAGTCTGCCACTCCTTTTTATACACTCTCCAATATAGCCAAAAAGAATATTCTTCTGTGGCTTCTACTGAATCTCACTTCTCTCAACACCAGCCCAGCCATCTCTTCATACAGCAGAGAACAGCTGGGAAGTTCAAAAAGAGTTTACTAAAAGCGAGGAGATAAGCAAAGAGAAATTAGTACAGCATGGGCCAGCAGGTTTTATAT
>NW_012114833.1:274868-277757 GCF_000951035.1 Colobus angolensis palliatus | reverse complement strand
AATGAGCATGCCAATCAATGTGCATGCTGCCTTTCTGGAGGGTTTGTTCCTTGGGAAGTATTTTCTTTTGTTTGAAAGAACTTGCAGATGATATTGTCTGTTTTTGTACTTTCTGCCAGGTCCAAGGTTGGCATCGGAAAGCCACCTCCTGTGGCTTTTTGTTGGTCCCAGTTTTGGAGGGGCCTTTTGCACTGCCCAGTTACCTGTATGGCGACCCCCTTCGTGCCCAGCTCTTCATCCCACTCAACATCAGCTGCTTGCTAAAGGAGGGCAGCGAGCACCTGTTTGATAGTAAGAAATACTCCCTTCTGGCGGTTCTGTCTCAACCAGTAAGACCCCGTTCCTACCAAGGACACCACTCTGGGTATCCAGTCAACACGGCTAGGGAAAAGGGAGAACCTTTCAACAAGGGGCCAAAAGGATCAAGGTTTTCTAAAGGATCCTGGTTCTTGACTTAGTGGCTGGATAACCCTGGACAAATCATTTCATGTCTCTGAGTCTCGAATTCCTTATTCCTAAAATGAGAGTGTAAAGAGCTGCCTGGAGCAGAGTGGTGGGTGGGAGAGGACACTAAACTCTATGAATCACAGGCAGCACTGGTGTTCTCCCACGCTCTCCTTTCATATGCTCCAGCCTAACTGATTTGGGCTGCAGGGAATTAAACCTCACGGGAGACTTGCATATGCTATTTCATGCAAAAAGGCCAGGAAAGGGAGGGCATGAAAAGGAAAACAGGAAACAGCATCCTTTTCTGCAAAGCTGTGGCGTGTCAGCCTCTGGAACAGTGCATGTGACTCGAGTCATGCATCTCAGGGAAGACAAAGCAGGATCAGAGGATGATAGCAGGACCCAAATCAGAGCCCTTCCCTCTGGGAAAGGTTGTCAATCAGAAAGAGAATACCCAGGGTCAGCCTGGACCTGCTGCTCCACCCCAGACCCCCAGGACCCTGAGGGCAGGTTTAGGACAGATCAAAGACAAGCTACACTTGACACAGCATATAGCTTTTTATCACCAAGGGCTCGTTGCGGATGCACGTATAAATAGCTCCTACAAAGCTTTCGATGAGTTCACAGATGATCTTTTTTAAAACGTAAAGCTAGGGTTGATGCTGATACGTCAGGAGCCCTGAGGTTTCTCAGGTATAAAGATTAGAACTGTGAAAGAAATAACGATTGACGTAAGGGAGATGCTTTCTTCTTGTGCCCTTCCAAGTCTGTGTCGTGATCAATGGCAGGGAACTGGCCCAAAAGATAAGGAGGTCTCCCCAGGTGGATTAGGCCAAGCTAAGTATTCCTGCAATTTTCATGTGACAGGCTGCCCTCATGGTGCAAACAGCTTTTCTTCCAAAAGCCCATCTGTGTGTTTTTTGTTTAGTTTGGAAGATATTTTTTTATAGACACAATGTTCTAAGTGATAATCGGGGTCCCAAGCAAGCCCCACAGAGGAACTACCTGCTGGAGGCTATAGATTGTGGGACACACAGAGCTTACAAAGCCCCCTTGAAACACACATGTTCTTGTTTAACCTCACAGTGGTATGGCTGACAGAGGACCATTTATGCAGTCCTGAAATGCCAGATGATTGGGTTCATATGGGACCGTTTTAAGCCAAGCAGCTCCTGGTACTATTGTTTTTATTATGTTGAAGAGACAGAGATATCTTCCCCCGACGCTGTCCAAAGGCTCTTTCGGGGTTTTCCACCTTTGCTATAAAAGCACAGGGTTGCCCACAGGGCTGGCGTTGGAGGACATTTTCATGCAAGTTGTTTTTCCCTGCCAGTTGTAACTCAGTCTTCAAGACCAGCAGCCTCTGTTGGTTGCCATGGTTACAGCTGCAGAAAGGGTCCCAGTTTAAAGGAATAAGGATTTGAATCTGAAAATCGATTTTCTTGCTTCTGTGCCTCTTCTCTTCCTGTTCTTGCCATTTCCTATAGCAGCAAATTCAAAATCTTAAAAATCTGACAAGAATGTGCTGTGTGTGGATTTTCTGTTTAAAGCCAAAGTCTGTTTTGCTTTTTGCCATGTGTGTGTGTGAGAGAGAGACGGAGTCTCGCTCTGTCACCCAGGCTGGAGTACAGTGGCGTGATGTCGTCTCACTGCAACCTCCACTTCCCAATCCAAGCGATTCTCCTGCCTCAGCCTCCTGAGTAGCTGGGATTACAGGCACACGCCATCATGCCTGGGTAATTTTTTTTGTATTTTTGTAGAGATGGGGTTTCACTGTGTTGGCCAGGCAGGTCTTGAACTCCTGACCTCAGGTAATCCGCCCTCCTCGGCTTCCCAAAGTGCTGGGATTACAGGCGTGAGCCACCGTGCCTGGCTGCTTTTTGCTCTTTAGTTGCCCCAAATCCTCAAATCCATCACAGGCAGAAAATTCCAAATGTAGAAAGATTAACAAAAGCACCACAGGCACTCTGGTCTTTGAGATGGCTGTGCAATTACCACCTCAGGCCTCAGCACCTCCTTCCTCAGAGCAGCCTGGGCTCCCATGCTATGGTCGTCCAAACTTCCCCGGCCCTCCTCCCTCCCCTGTCCACTCTTGGTCCTCAGCAACAGCCTTGCAGAAGGCACGAGGCTGGAGTAATGAAGTGGGTTATGGAGGAGGGGACTTGTCTTTTCTGCTGTCCTCCCCAGCCAATCACTCTTCAAATTTTTATTTTTTTATTTTTTATTTTTTGAGACGGAGTCTTGCTCGGTCGCCCAGGCTGGAATGCAGTGGTGCAATCTTGGCTTACTGCAAGCTCTGCCTCTGGGGTTCATGCCATTCTTCTGCCTCAGCCTCTTGAATAGCTGGTACTACAGGCGCCCACCACCATGCCCAGCTAATTTTTTTTTGCATTTTTAGTAGAGACAGGATTTCACCGTGTTAGTCAGGATGGTCTTGATCTC
>NW_012114833.1:271196-272093 GCF_000951035.1 Colobus angolensis palliatus | reverse complement strand
CACTGTCTCGCCCTAGACCAGTCCAGCTGACCGTGTTGTCTCCAAACATCACCAGCCTGGTATCTGATGGCCACTTTGTGTTAGTAGTCATGGTAAAAACAAAGCCCCTTGTTCTTGCTTCAGTAATCCTCTCATTACACCTTCTCCAGTGTCCTGTCATCTCTTTATTCAAGCGTCTTCAGCTGTTATAGTCCCTACCCCCCTATATACACTCATACAGCCATAGGACTATTTAGCCTCTTACACCCACTATGGCCCCAACTTACCTTAGACCTTCATCTAAGGTCTACCCCTTCATAGACCTAGCTCAGGTGCTTAGCAAAGGCTGTGGAATGAAGGCAAGGGTGGCTGATTTCCTCCTTCCACTAATGGTGGGTGTGCAGATTTGGGGCAGAAGGTAGAGAGTGCAGTGGTCAATGGGAAAGGGCCTTGATGCTGGAAGCAGAAGGGCCTTATCCACTCCCACCTCCACCAGCATCTGGCTGAGGAACCATGAGCAATTCTGGAACTGGTGAGCCTCCATTTTCTTACCCCTCATGGGGAAGCCGGGCGAGTTCTCTAATGTTCTGGAGAGCCCGGTGATGCACCTCATGAGCCCTCAGTAGACAGCAATCACCTGGGGGGACCCTGCTAACTCACGAGTTTCTAAGTAGCTCTTACTGCAAGGCGGGATATCACTCAGAACGTGGCCTTTATTTGTTAAATCTGCTTTTTTCCTTCACCGCATTCTCCTCCTCATCCCCCTCAGTCCAGATTCTGGTCATATCTTCCCAGGAACTATTGTCCTTTCCTCCTCAGCCTGCTTTTTCTACTACAGATACTCTTACCTGTTTTCTGACCAGTCCTCTGCTTCATTTTAACAAACCCTGCTGCAGTGTGCTCCTCACCTAAACCCCT
>NW_012114833.1:261818-263295 GCF_000951035.1 Colobus angolensis palliatus | reverse complement strand
CCCACCTTCCACACTTACACCTCTCGCACCTTCTACACCTGTCAGAGTCTTCCTCCAGGGATTCCCAAATGTTCCCTCTCTGAATTCCTCTTTCCCTTTCTTTCAAAACACTCTGTATTCCAGTGACTTGGGGGCCCCTGGAGGGCAGGGGTATGCTTTTTCCTATTTGTGTTTCCTTCTCTAATGCCTAGCAAGGTGCCTGCCTAGAGTACTTTCATATGTAGCTTTTGCATAGGGTGGAGCTTTAAGTGCAACTGTGGCTCTAAACAACAGCCCACCCATAAGGTCCATCTCAGAAAGAGCTAGAAAAGTGTCCATCTTCCTCAGCCCCTAGGCTGAGACCTACATCTCCTCCTTCATCTTCCTCAGCCCCTAGACTGTGACCTACAGCTCCTCCTTCATCTTCTTCAGGGCAGGTGGAGATGATTATATCCCCTCCCCAGCGATAGGAGCACCCTGCCCTTACTGTGTTTCTGGCTTGCATTCTCCCTGAGTGGACAGCCAGGTGGCCAGGAACCATGTGGTTACATTGCCTTTTTATAATAAAAAATAAAGTTCTTTCCTGGTGACCTAAGAAAGAAATGAGGTAAGAAAAATTACTTTGATCAGGCTGATTCATGCTAAGGAAATCAATAGCCTTAATTAGAAAGTAGAGAGAAAGCAGGCTGGGTGCGGTAGCTCACGCCTGTAATCCCAGCACTTTGGGAGACCGAGGCAGGCAGATCACCTGAGGTCAGCAGTTCAAGACCAGCCTGGCCAAAATGATGAAACCCTGTCTCTACTAAAAATATAAAAATTAGGCGGCCGTGGTGGCGCACACCTATAATCCCAGCTACTCAGGAGGCTGGACGCACAAGAATTGCTTGAACCCGGGAGGTGGAGGTCGCTCCACCTCCTCATCATATAATCAGCCTGTAGATAGGCAGCTTACAGTGCGTAGTAGCCTACCCATGTAGTTTGCATATTTGACTTCATGTATTCTTTGATAAAAAATTATGGAATGCAGATTATGTAGAGGATGCGACACAGCACCTCCCCAAGGAACTCAGTCCAGGAAAGAAGACAGGCATTTTCCCGTCTTTAGTTCTGCCTACATCACTGTCTTCATTACATAAACCTCTCAGACTTAGAGGGCAGGAGCCACATCTGTTACCACGTCCTTTACAGCTCTTAGCAGGTAGAACTGTAATAAATGTGCCTTATGGAAATAGAAAAACCAGGAATAGAACAAGCCATAGATGAAAAATGGCTCCTCCTGCCCATTTCCAGAGCACAGTGAAGCAGAGAGCCCTAGCTTGGCGTTTCTCTTTTTTTTTTTCTTTTCTTTTACTTTTTTTTTTTTTTTTTGAGATGGAGTCTCACCTTGTTGCCGAGGCTGGAGTACAATGGCATGATCTCAGCTCACGGCAACCTCTGCTTCCCGGATTCAAGTGATTCTCCTGGCTACTACCAGGACAATCCTGGTTAATGCTGGCTA
>NW_012114833.1:258271-259328 GCF_000951035.1 Colobus angolensis palliatus | reverse complement strand
AGGCTGGTCTTGAACTCCTCATCTCAGGCAATCCACTCACCTCAGCCTCCCAAAGTGCTGGGATTACAGGTGTGAGCCACCATGCCTGGCCTAGCTTAGGTTTGCTGAGATAAGACTCAGCATAGTGCTTCAACCTCAGCACCCTGCCTTAAGCTACTCAGGGCAGTTTGGGGGCTGGGGGTCACAGGGGAGAATCCGACAGTGGCTGCCACTTCTTGCTGTGCCATCTCACCACGTGGAGTTCATCACAAGCCCTGTTGATTTGCCTCCTCAATAGCTTTGCATCCATTCTCTTCTTCCCAGGCCCTGAGCTGTCACTCAGTCCAGCCTTCCTTTGTCTTTCTCTTAGATCTCCAGGAAAACCTTCTAGTTTGTCTCTGCTTTCACTCCACTTGTCAGTCAGTCTTTTTATAAAACCACTGTGATTTTGCCACCACTTAACTAGAACTTTTTGGTGACTTAAACTTCAAAAATCTTAGATGCAGCCTACATGGTCCTGCACAATCTGGTCCTGTGGGCTGTTCGTACAGCCATCCTGGCCATCACGCATTCCCTGGAACATCACAAACTGTACCAGCTCAGATGCCTTGCACATGCTGTTCCCTCTGTTCCATCTGCCTAGAACATTCCTTCCTCCATGCCTGCTCTGTCTCACTAACTCCTGGTGGTCAGCCATCAGCTCTTAGCTCAAATGTCACTTCTCCAGAGAAGCAGAGTTGGTGGCCCTGTTAGATCCACCCACAGCACCTTGTACTTCTCCAGCATGGTGCTCAACACGTTTATACTCTACCATGGCAGAAGCTTCTCTTTTTTATTTATTTATTTTTTTTTTTTGAGACATAATCTGGCTCTGTCACCCAGGCTGAAATGCAGTGGTGCGATCTCAGTTCACTGCAGCCTCCACCTCCCAGGTTCGAGTGATTCTCCTGTCTCAGCCTGTGAGTAACTGGGATACAGGGGCCTGCGACAGAACCCGACTAATTTTCCTATTTTTAGTAGACACAGGGTTTTGCCATGTTTGCCAGGCTGATCTCGAACTCCTGACCTCAGGTGATCC
>NW_012114833.1:255322-257133 GCF_000951035.1 Colobus angolensis palliatus | reverse complement strand
AGCCACTGCGCCTGGCCTGGGCACTGGATTTTACATCTGAATCTCCACCTTCCTAGCTGGGCTCCTTAGTTACTTCACAGAACTTGAACTTATTTAGAAGTTAAAACGCAGCTATGGATGCTGCATGTAATGGTTTTGAGAGAATAGGTTTGTTAATATATGTGAAAGAGCACTGGATAATCCTGGAAATGGAGCAGGACTTTGATAAAAACGTGTTTTCCTTTTTCACCTTCCCTTTTCTCAGATATGCCAATCCCCTCATCTATGAAATGGGAAGCTATCTCCCCAGGGTTGGAGAATCAGAAGACACATGTAGCTGGGCATGGTTGGCCCACACTTGTAATCCCAACACTTTGGGAGTCTGAGATGGGAGGATCGCTTGAGCCCAGGAGTTTGAGATCAGCCTGAGCAACATAGGAAGACCCCATTGCTACAAAAAAGTAAATAAATAAAATAAAATAAAAAATTAGCTTAGGGCCGGGTGCAGTGGCTCACGCCTGTAATCCTAACACTTTGTGAGGCCGAGATGGGCGGATCATGTGAGGTCAGGAATTTGATACTAGCCTGGCCAACATGATGGAACCCCATCTCTATGAAAAATACAAAAATTAGCTGGGCATGGTGGTGTGCACCTATAATCCCAGCTACTCGGGAGGCTGAGGCAAGAGAACCATTTGAACCCGAGAGGTGGAGGTTGCAGTGAGCTGAGATCATGCTACTGTACTCCAGCCTGGGCCACAGAGCAAGACTCTAAGAAAAAACAAAAGTTAGCTGGACATGGTGACTCGCACCTGTCTTCCCAGCTACCTGAGAGGCTGAGGTGGGGAGATCTCTTGAACCCAGGAGGTCTGCAATGAGCTGTGATTGCACCACTGCACTCCAGCCTGGGTGACAGAGTGAGACCGTATCTCAAAAAAGAAAAAAAAGAAGCCACGTATATGAAAGGTCTTACAAAAAGAGAGTAAGCAAATGTCTGCTCTCAAACAGCTGAAAAGCTGCTCTCACATTCCTGGATGGGAGTCTCCATTGTGCTCTCAAGCCATTGAGTGATGGTGCTGGACAAAGCAGCCGCTGGCCTGTTCAGATCACATACGAACTGAACAACCACTTGCAATCCTCAGTGTCCCGTGTGTAAGGCCAACAATCGCCCCTGCAATTGCCCAGCAGAAGGCCCAGAGAATGATTTGGTGGAAGAAGGGGCGGCTGGTGAGTTAGGATGCTGGGTCACTCCCCCAACAGAGTGGAACCTGAAACTCTCCTGCCCATGAGCCCCAGTATCCTGCTGCCTACTTTCCTGATTCCTCCTCTCTCTGGTGGGCACCTCCTTCCACCCACTTGTCCAAGCCAGAATCTGGTAGTCAAACTCGATGCCTTCCCCCTCCATTATCCTCCAGTCCTCCCATCCATTCATCCTACCTGTCTCTCAGACCCATCCACCTTTTTGTAGGTACACAGCTCAGCCCACAGGGAGTCTGGTTTGGTCAGACATGGAGGACATGTGCATGCTGGTCAGGAGCCTGTCACCAGATTATATAGGCCGGATGCGGTGGCTCACGCCTGTCATCTCAGCACTTTGGGAGGCCAAGATCACCTGAGGTCGGGAGTTTGAGACCAGCCTGGCAAACATGGTGAAACCCCATCTCTACTAAAAATACAAAAGTTAGAGCGGGGCGCGGTGGCTCACGCCTGTAATCCCAGCACTTTGGGAGGCCAAGTGGGTGGATCACCTGAGGTCAGGAGTTCGAGACCAGCCTGGCCAACATGGTGAAACCCCATCTCTACTAAAAATACAAAAGTTAGGGCTGGGGATG
>NW_012114833.1:249201-251332 GCF_000951035.1 Colobus angolensis palliatus | reverse complement strand
CTGGGACTATAGGTACATGCCACCATATCCAGCTAATTTTTGTAATTTTAGTAGAGACGGGGTTTTACCATATTGGTCAAGCTGATCTCGAACTGCTGACCTCAAATGATCCACCTGCCTCGGCCTCCCAGAGTGCTGGGATTACAGGCGTGAGCCACTGCACCTGGCTCACTGCATAATGTTACCAACATACCAGCTGAGGGGTGGAAGGCTCCAATAAGTAGGGTCCACGCCCATACGCTAACAAACAGCTGGGCTAGGAATGAGGTTCATGGGAATCAGCCCAGTCACCACCAGCTGTGCTGCCCCCTTCGCCTCCTGGTGGTGCTGTGTCCATGAGATGCCACCCACTGCTCCATCCTGGGTTCCTGCCTGGGGACCCCTTCGTTCCTTTCAACTGACTGCCTTACATGTATGTTGAAGCTGCAGGGGTACAGATGCGGTGTAACATGTAGACATGGTCTCATATACAGGTTCTCTGGTAGGGAATGGGCAGTGACTCAGTGACTTTGATACAGGACCAATGGCCTTTCCTCCCTGCCAGGCTTCTATCTGGAAGGCAGTGTGTGTGCCCTCTCTTGTGGTCTGCAGCTGTGGCTTCAGCCTCCAAGTGCTTCAGGCAGCTCCTGGCCTTCAGACTGTGCCACACACTTGCCCTAAACCTAACCTGAAATGCCCGGGATGTAGCATTTGCGTGTAGCGAAAGCTGGTGCCAAGTACTCAGTTCTACCAGCCTTCAGATTTGACCTCCATCTGCTTCTCTGGCTGGAGCAAGATTCCTCTGTTTCCTCAGTGAATCAGCATATAGTCCTTCCAACAAGAAAATCTATTTTCCCATGGGGATGAGGGGAGATGGGGAATTGCCATACAATCTCTGGAAAAGCCTTTTCTCTCTGAGCCCCAGAATTTTCATGTGAACCCATCTGGGAGAAACATTGGGGACCACAAGATTATAGACTTTTTCCCTTCTCAACCAACAGGATGGATGAGTGCTGAGGGGGGAATTCCAGTCCCTTTCAGTCCCACAGTTGCCACTGGAACGCAGTTTCTTTCCTCCTGTCTGTGCCCTTTTCTTTTTCTTTTTTTTTCTTTTGAGACAGGGTCTCACTGTGTCATCCAGACTGGAGCACAGTGGCACAACCTTGGCTGACTGCAACCTCCACCTCCTGGGTTCAAGCGATTCTTGTGCCTCAGCCTCCTGAGTACCTGAGATTACAAGCATGTGCCGCCATGCCTGGCTAATTTTTGTATTTTTTTGTAGAGACAGAGTTTTGCCATGTTAGCCAGGCTGTTCTTGAACTCCTGGCCTCCAATGATCCTCCTACCT
This sequence comes from Colobus angolensis palliatus, assembly GCF_000951035.1. Lineage (NCBI taxonomy): Eukaryota > Metazoa > Chordata > Mammalia > Primates > Cercopithecidae > Colobus > Colobus angolensis. Next base: position 250,005 of record NW_012114833.1, on the reverse strand, counting down.
CAGCCTCTCCAAGTGCTGGGATTACAGGCATGAGCCACTGTGCCCAGCCTCTAGTGAGTACTTCTAAAAAACCTACAATGCTCAGGATAGACCTTACAGCAAAGAATTATCCAGCCTCCAATGTCAATCGTGTCAGCTTCAGACACCATGAACTAGACTGTGGTCAGGTAAAAGGTTTAGAAGGGGACTCCCTCCCTCCTGTGACTTTGGAAGAAGAGGCATCTGCCACTTGCCCCTTCCTGTGATCTGAATCCAATGGCAGCCCCATCGTCAATTTATAGCAATTACTCTTGCTGGGTTCCAAGGCCAGAGTGGCTAAGAGGCCTGCTTAGAGGCATACAGCAGGTTACCACAGCACCAGGATTAGAATGCTGGCCATATGGAATGCTCGCTTGCTGGGACATGGCTTCTGTGTTTCTCTTCCACTTTTCTTGTTCGCATAGCTTGCCTCTCCCATCGAATGTAAGCTCTTTGAAGGCAGAGAACACATCTTGCTCATCCTTGTATCCTCCACGGCAAGTGCCCATCACACATTTGGCACTTATTTAGAATTTATTGAATTCATTCATTCAGCCAACATTTATGCAAGGTTGAACCAGTGTGGGCCTTGCCTTCCTGGTGGAGGGAAGCAGACATGCAAAGCAGCCACCATAGCACTCTAGAAGAGGTCTGAGATTGGCTCTCTGTAATGCAGCACAGAAACTGGCTGGGTGCTAGCCGAGCGCGGTGGCTCACATCCATAATCCCAGCACTTTGGGAGCCCGAGGTGGGCGGATCATGAGGTTAGGAGATCGAGACCATCCT
>NW_012114833.1:245765-246886 GCF_000951035.1 Colobus angolensis palliatus | reverse complement strand
GGAGGTGAGTGGGTAATGGGGACCCCACTTCTCAGAGGAGAAACTGAGTCTCGGGGAAGTTCAGGACTTGCCTGGGGATACTGAGCGAGCGCACAGAGCAGAGGAGGGATTGAACCTGTCTGCATTCTCCCAACCCCTCCATACCCCCTAGCCAGGCTGGGCTTTTCCTCACAATGAGATGGGGCATGGGAGACAGAAACCCAGTGAGAGAGGCCTCTGTGGAGGGGCAGCCGTGCAGGGAAGGAGGCAGGGAAGGGCCTGGGGCCAAGCTCCCTGCACAGCCACGAGAGCCATGTCCCTGGTCCCGACTCCCCAGGGTCTCCTGCTCCTGGTCACTGCACTGTTGGTGGTTGGCCCTGGGAGAACAGGAGCACTCCCTGGGTAGTCTGACACACAGGATGTGTCTCGCCTCAAAGCAGAAGTGAAACCGGCACAGTTCTCCTTGTGAGACACCCCCTCACCACCTTCATGTCTCTTCTGCAGGAACCAGGAGAGTGGCTGCCACCACTTGAAGCCAGATTGGAGGACAACAGAGAAACTGGCCAGCTCTGGAGTCTGACCTATGCAGGGAGCTGGGTGTCCACCCCCAACTGCACACATCTTGGGATTGCTTTGTGCATGCCCCCTTGGGCTGCCTGTCACAGTGATCACAAGATACTGTTCCTATCGGGTTTTATGATGTAGACTCTAAGGGAGCTGCCCCTTTATACAAGTCCCTGTGTCCCATTGGAATTGCAGCCAGCCCATCGCCATGGGAGGGAGATTTGTTTGTGGTTTACTCATTTGTTGTTCACAGGTTCAGTCACCATGCTGCCCACACATATGTATTAACAGTCACCCACATGCCAGGCATCGTGTAGATGCAGGAGGAAGGATATTAAACAAAAAATTACACAAATAACGATTTTTAGGGTTGTGAAGTAATAAGTATAGTTGTGAAAAGTGCTCAAAAGACAAAGGAGAGGCCACTGTGAAAGGTGTAAGGGGGGCCAGGCGCGGTGCCTCACGCCTGTAATCCCAGCACTTTAGGAGGCCAAGGAGGGCAGATCACAAAGTCAAGAGATCAAGACCATCCTGGCCAACATGGTGAAACCCCGTCTCTACTAAAAATAGAAAAATTA
>NW_012114833.1:241075-242000 GCF_000951035.1 Colobus angolensis palliatus | reverse complement strand
CTGTCTAAAAAAAAGAAAAAGAAAGGTGTGAGGGGGAGCCTGACCTATTCTGGGGCCCAGGGAAGGCTTCTGAATGTTTCCATGGAGACCTGATGGATGGCCAAGGGAGAGGAAGGGGCAGGTGCAGCAGGAGAAGGAAGCAGAAGCAATTGCGCAGGACCATGTGTGCTGCGGAAGGGTGTCCTCTATTTGTCTTGAAAAGAATGAACGCCTGGAAGGCTGGGTGACCTTGGGCAAGCCTTCCTCTTCTGTTGGCCTCAGTTTCCTCATCTTTTCAGTAGGGACATGTTTGCCCTCCTTGCAAGGTTGTTGAAGAGCCCTTCAGTTAAGCACCTAGCACAGCACCTGCCACCTTGGGGGTGCCCAATAAATGGAGCCATTAGCCTAATGGTTGTGACAGAGGCAGGACAGGAATCCAGGCTGCCTGCCCAGCTCGCCTTCCAGCACCTGCCCCTGCAGTCCCTACCTTCTTCCAGGGCTGCTTCTAGGAGACACTGAGCCAGGAGCTGTCACTGGGGCTGAACACACTGGCCTGAGTTCCAGCTCACTCTCTGTATAGTGTTCCCCTGCTGTCATATCACTGCCCTTTGCCAGCCAGGTTAACACAACCTGGGAAAAGGTTGGGGTGAGTCTACAGCTACGGTCAGCCTTAGAAGTTGTTGTCCTCCCTCCCTCCTCCCACCTTCCACAGTGCCCCAGGTTCCAGCTAGATGACCTAGTCAGTCTTTGCAGATCCCTAATTCCTGTGGTTAGCTGGGTAGCTGTGTGCCCTACAAGTGAGACGCAGGGTAGCACAGAGCTGGCAGCCCCAGGCTTGACCAGCAGCAGGACTACATTATTCTGAGAGTGAAGTCAGCTTGGACTCCCTCTCTCCTGATTCAGGGAAAGAGTCTTCCTAAAGCAGGAAGGAGCTGATCATTGATTG
>NW_012114833.1:239647-240723 GCF_000951035.1 Colobus angolensis palliatus | reverse complement strand
TTAGCAGAGATGGAGTTTCACCATGTTGGCCAGGCTGGTCTTGAGTTCCTGACCTCAGGTGATCTGCCTGCCTTGACCTCCCAAAGTGCTGGGATTACAGGTGTGAGCTACCGTGTCCAGCCATACCTGGCTTAGTTCTAACAACAGACCCTTGCTGTAGGTCTTATTATCTGCATTTTACAGATAAGTACCTGAGGCTTGGGGGTCACCAAGCTGGCAAGTGACAAAAAGGCTGGATGCTATTCCAGGTCACCATGACCTTACCCAACCCCAACTCTGAGTGGCGGACCTTTGGGCTATGTTTTGTTGTATTTGGGATTTCATTCAGTCTCATTGTAGGAGTCCTGGAAACGAGATGGGGGAGCCTGAGCTTTGATCTCTTCCTGTGGCAGGTGGCTTCAGGAACTGCTGCTGCTGTTTCTCAGGAGTGTCCCAGAATGATCAAGCTGGAGCCACCTCAGTGATGAATATGGCCATCCCCTTGTCCACATAGGGGAAACTGAGGCCTAGAGAAGGGAGCAACTTGCCTGAGGTTACAAGGTTGGTCAGGGGAGCTGGGGCTCTCCTGGGGCCCTCTTCCTTTGGCTTTCTGTCTCACCCTCCCTTGCTGGCCTTTGTGTAGCCTCCACACATTGGAAGATCCCAGTCCATGGCTCTTGGACCTCTTTTCTTCATTGCATTCTCCCAGTGACCCAATCCTGAGATCCTAATTACCATCCACATGCCCACAAGTCTGAAGATCTCTAGCCCACCCCACCTCTGAATTCCAACCTATCAGTCCAGTTGCCTTCTTGGCCTCTCATTAGAGATCTAAGAGGAAGATGTGTCTAAAACACAACTCTTGATTTAGCTCTGCACCCAACCCCCAGCTCCTACCCAAACCTGTTCCACCCACAGTCTTCCTAGATTTAGTAACTGTACCATCATCTACCCAGTTATTCAGGCAGAAAGCCTTGGAATTATCCTATATTTCCCCTTCTCTCATCCCCCACATCTAACCCATTAGCAAAAATATATTGTAATCTGACCCCTCTCCCCATCTCCACTTTTGTCTGATGCAACACAACGTTAACTGT
>NW_012114833.1:234993-236243 GCF_000951035.1 Colobus angolensis palliatus | reverse complement strand
TGGGACCACAGGCGCCTGCCACCACGCCCGGCTAATTTTTTGTATTTTTAGTAGAGACGGGGTTTCACCATGTTAGCCAAGATGGTCTTGATCTCCTGACCTCGTGATCCACCCACCTCGGCCTCCCAAAGTGCTGGGATTACAGGCATGAGCCACCATGCCCGACCAACGAAACCCCATCTTTACCTAAAATACAAAAATTAGCCAGGTATGGTGTCACGTGCCTGTAGTCCCAGCTACTCAGGAAGCTGAAGCAGGAGAATCACTGGAACCCAGGAAGTGGAGGTTGCAGTGAGCCGAGATCACACCACTGTACTCCAGCCTGAGGGACAGAGTGAGACTGTCTCAAACAAACAGACAAACATAGAACAGGTGGTATCATTCCCCTGCTTGAAGATCCTTCAGCAACTTCCCATCAATTCAGGATGAAACCTCAACTCCTTGCCAGGACCCATAAGGCCCTGTGAGGCCTGCCTAAGCTTCTGGAAGTTTCCATTCTCCAATCTTATCTCCTCCTGCTCATTCAGAATGATGCAGCTTTTCCTGTTTTTTGTTCCATGAACACCCCAAGGTTGCTCCTGCTTCAGGGCCTTTGCACGTCTCTTCCCTCTTCTTGGATTCCCTCTTCCCAAGATTGTGACTTGGTTGGTTCCTCATTGTGAGTGTCACTCGTTACCTTCTCAGAAAGGCCTTCCCTGACCACCCTGTCTAGAAAGCACCACCTCTGTGTCCTCTTGTCTCTTCCCCGTAGCCCTTAACATCATCTAAAATTTTCTTCATTATCTGCCTGCTTCTGCATTGTCTTTTCTGCTCACTGGAATGTAAGTGCTGGGATTGGTTTTGGTCCCTGCTATAGCCTCAGTGTGCCTAGCACGTAGCAGGCACTCCATGCATGCATGCTTATTGACAGAACAAACCACATGGATTAAGGGTCTAAGTTACAAACCAAGTTTCTTCCAAGTTGTTGTCCCTCAAACTCTTTCTTTTTTTTTTTAGACAGAGTCTTGCTCTGTTGCCCAGTCTGCAGTGCATGGTATGATCTCTGCTCACTGCTATCTCTGTCTCCCCAGCTCAAGCATTTCTCCTGCCTCAGCCTCCTGAGTAGCTATGATTACAGGCGCCTGCCACCACGCCCAGCTAATTTTTTTTTTTTCAGACAGAGTCTTTCCTGTCGCACAGGCTGGAGAGCAGTGGTGCAATCTCAGCTCACTGCAACCGCCACCTCCTGGGTTCAAGCAATTCTCCTGCCT
>NW_012114833.1:225221-225753 GCF_000951035.1 Colobus angolensis palliatus | reverse complement strand
TCAAGCAATTCTCCTGCCTTAGCCTCCCTAGTAGCTGGGATTACAGGTACGCACCACCACGCCTGGATAATTTTTTGTATCTTTAGTAGAGACGGGGTTTCTCCATGTTGGCCAGGCTGGTTTCAAACTCCTGATCTCGTGATCTGCCCACCTTGGTCTCCCACAGTGCTGGGAGTACAGGCCTGAACCACCGTGCCCGGCCTAATTTTTGTATTTTTAGTAGAGATGGGGTTTCGCCATGTTGGCCAGGCTGGTCTCAAACTCCTGACCTCAAATGATCCACCTGCCTCAACCTCCCAAAGTGCTGGGATTACAGGGGTGAGCCACCACACCCGACCCCAAACCCTCTTTTATAGCACTTCCCTGTCCTATGACTTATTTAAGAAAGTAATTTTTTTAGGTGCCCAGAGGTCACTCACTTATCTGCCAGCGCTACCATCTACTGTGTGACCTTGGGTGAGTTTGTCTGTCTGTGCCTCAGTTCTGTCAGCTGTAAAATGGGAATAACAATGTCTACTTCATCGTATATAGC
>NW_012114833.1:222247-224360 GCF_000951035.1 Colobus angolensis palliatus | reverse complement strand
GCCTCCCAAAGTGCTGGGATTACAGGCTTGAGCCACCGCGCCCAGCCCACTTATTATTTTTTAATCATTATAGTTTTGTTTTGTTTTTGAGATGGAGTCTCGCTCTGTTGCCCAGGCTGGAGTGCAGTGGTACGATCTTGGCTCACTGCTAGCTCTGTCTCCCGGGCTCAAGCAATTCTCCTACCTCAGCCTCATGAGTAGCTGGGATTACAGGCATGCACCACCATGCCTGGATAATTTTTTTATTTTAGTAGAGACAGGGTTTTGCCATATTGCCCAGGCTGGTCTCAAACTCCTGACCTTAAGTGATCCGCCTACCTCAGCCTCCCAAAGTGCTGGGATCACAGGCATGAGCCACCATGCCCAGCCAGTCATTCTTTTTATTACCACCACTATCATTATCAGTTTGACTTCTGGAAGAGGCAGCTGTTGTTTCCTCTCTGCCTTCAAGTAATAATACTTATGCCACTTTTCACATTCAATGCCCTTCAGTGGCTTCCTGTTTCACTCAAGAAAAGGAGAAAACCCCACCTACCTATCCAGCAACATGTGAGCCTCCACCTGCCTCTCCAGCCTCATCTTGCATGCTCTTTCCTGTTGCTCACCGCCCTGCAGTCATACCAGCATCACTGCAGTTCTTCATGTGATTTATGTTCATTCCACACCAAGCACTCTGCCTGGGATCTGCTTTCCCTCCTTCTTCACCTGGTGAATGCATACTCTTCCTTCTTTCAATCTCAGCTTGGCCATTACTATGTCAGCCTTCCATGACCACTGACTAGGGGAACCCTCCTTGTATCACACTCTCAGAGTAACACATGCCTCTTCTGTAGCCTTCATCACAGCCATCAGTTTACACTTATTCCTTCAACTTGAATTAATGTCAGCCTTTTCTAATCAATGCTAAGCTCCATGGGAACAAAGACCAAATCATTCTTTGCTCACCTTAGTACTCTTAACATTAGAACAGTGCCTTGCACATAGAAGATATTCAGTAAATATTAAATAAATGAAAGAACGAGTAATGAGAAAGCCTTTGGGTTAGAGGGTCATCCTTCAGACCAAGCCCAAAACTTCCCCAAGAGAAAATCTGCTGCCTTTGAAGAAAACCAGCTTTTCTCACTGGCCTCCTGCCATGGGACATAAACAGCCTTCTTGACTTCCAGTGAGTTCTGCTGGCTGGGGATGTGACCTTGGGTGTCACAGGGTACCCGTGGAGTAGGAAAAACCTTTGCCCCTCTAAGCTGAGATAGAAACTGGATATGAAACCACAGTGCAATGGAGAAGTCTGTCTCACTTCCTGAGCTCAGCCATTTCTAAGTGCCAGGCACTTTCAGCTCTTCCTTCCCTCTTCAAACAGGGGCACTTACTGTGTTCTGATGGTGGAATCCTCTACTTTGGTTTTTCTGGCCAGCAGTGTTTTCTTTAATGGGTTGGAGCAAAGGTTCTCAAAGGCCTACAGACCTGGGCCAATCCCCCACAGAGTCAGCACCAGGACATGGTGAAATGAGAGGAACAGGGACAAAGTCAGGAATTTTCATAAAGATAAATTAATTCTGAAGTTGTCTGCCCTACTTTTTTCTGTGTCAGGATGCCCTTTCTTTTATGAAACAAGGGTGCTAGGAGTTGGCCATTTTTTTCAATGTCCTTATTTGTCAAAATCACCTATTTAATTTTCTTTTGAAACTTACTGGTCTATGGACAGTGGCTGAGCCAGGATGAGAACTTGGGTTTTGTAGTTCCAGGTTCGTAGTCTCTCCCCTCTCCTGCCCCTCCCTGGAGAGGATCAGATGCAGGGGATACAGGAGGGCTGGCTATAAATTATTGACAGGCTGCCATGTGGAAGAGGGGAAGCACTTGTTCTGTAACCAGGGAGCAGAGTCAGGGTCACTGGGTAGCAGTTTCAGAGGGGCATATTTCAACTGGGTAAGAATAAACTCTTTGACAGGTAGAAATTCAACAATAGAATGGGCTACCTCACCCAGTGGTGGTCAGGCATGGGTGTAGCAGCCATATTTGGGCTGTTGGAGGGACTATCCCAGACTGGGGATACTGGTTAAGGATTTTGGCCTTGGATTCAAATCGACCTGGGTTTCAGCACTAGTTTTACCAC
>NW_012114833.1:216323-220552 GCF_000951035.1 Colobus angolensis palliatus | reverse complement strand
TTTTTTTCCTTTTTGTGGAGAACGGGGTCTTGCTGTATTACCCAGGCAGGTCTCGAACTCCTGGGCTCAAGCTATCCTCCCACCTCTGCCTCCCTGAGAGCTGGGATTACAGGCGTGAGCCACCGCGCCCGGCCTTATCCAACTCTTGTTCATCCAAACATCCATCCATCCATCTACCCATCCATCCATTCATCCATGCATCCATCCATCCATATATATATACATACATACACTCATTCACCCATCTATACATCCATCCATCCATATACCTATTTATCTAATTCCTGTACATCCATGCATCCATCCATCCATTCATCCACCTATTTAACTCCTGTTCATCCAAACATTCATTCATTCATCCATATACCCATCCATCCATACACCTACTGATCCAACTCATGTTCATCTAAACATCCATCCATCCATCCACCCACCCACCTATTCATCCAACTCCTGTCCATCTATCCACCCACCCATCCATCCATCCATCCATCCATCCATGTTTCAAACAAAGAACAAGATAAAATCACTGCATTCATGAAGTGTGAGGCAGAGCTTACAGATATAAATCAAATAATGGTAAATAAGGGTAAAATTGTAACTATGATAACTGCTACAGACAAAAAGGGCACATGGTGCTGGGAGAGTCCATCACAGGGCAATCTGACCTAGTCATGAAGGTCAGCAAAGGCTCCCCAAGTGACCATAGAACTGAGGGCTACAGGGTGAGCAGGATTAAACAGAAGAATTGGGGAGGAAAAAAATGTTCAGGAAGAAAGGGAAGGGCATGCACAGGGCAAGATAAAGTCGGGAAGTAGGCCTGACCATGCAGTGCTCTTGGGCATGCTGAAGATTTTGATTTTTATTCTTAGAGGTTCTAAGCAAGGAGCAGGTGACAGGATCAGATTTGTATTTTTAAAAGATTATTTTGGTTGTGGTTATAGAAGATGGAAGCGGGGGATGGGATGAGCAAGTGTGAAAGCCGGAGGCCTGTGGGAAGCCAATGTAGATGTCCAGGAAATTCATGATGGAACCTTGGACTGGGGAGGTGATGGGGGAGGGGAGGAGTGGATGGACTTGGGGGCCATTTAGGAGACAAAATGGACGTGATTGGGCCATGGGTTTTATGGGAAGGATAAGGGTGAGGGAGTTATCCAGGATGACACCCAGGTTTCTGGATAGAACTGTTGCCAGGCAACAGAAAGAAAGCCAGAAGGGAGTGGGGAAGGGGTGGGACACACTTTCCCTTGCAGTTGTTTTTATGCCCGTGTTTGCAAAATAAAGGGTGTTGGAGGTGTGGGCGTACACAGCTCCCTGACTGCCCACCCAAGGATAAGAAGACTGGTTTAAGAAAATTGCATGTTACAGGGTAAAGGGATCTAGGTCTTCTACTCTGGGCTCTGCATGCAGGTAGCTGTGTGACTACACTCCTGTGGCCCGGGGCTCTGAAACAGACATCCCTCCTTATCTGGCAATTTCATGGCAAGAAGCAGCCTGAGTCTTATTTGTCCACTCATACTATTTACAGGACTCCTTGGGAAGTTATTTCTTGTAGATCCACTTTATCCAGAGCCTGAGGGTGAAAAAGCATCAAGTCTAGAATGTGAGATCTGAAAGGAATCACAGAGCCCATTTTCCCAATCTTCTGATTTTACACTGGGGCAGCCCCTGTGTCTGACCCATGTCTCTATGCTACTCCACTACCTTGCCTGCAGGAAGAGAAGTTAAGGAGTTTGTCCAAAGCCACAAAGCTATTGGGATTAAGGAGGTGACCCCACATTCCTTTTCTTACGTTGGGGGTGGGGATTTTTCTGCAGTCTGCAGTTATTTCCTAGGACAGATGGGGCTAGGTAGAGCTGTGGGGATGAGCTAAGATCATAAACACAGGTGATGCTGAGCATCTGGGGGAATAATTCATCTGAAGCTGTGCCCTGCTGAGTTTGAGTCCTTTCTGACTCTTCAAAGGTTCTTCTTGTTATGCACCCCATCGTGACTCCTGAATATCCTCTTGGGGTTGCAAGATGCTCTTTGCAAAAAAAAAAGGAATGCAGAAAACCCAGCCCACCTCCTGAAAATGAGACATAGAGACAAAAAACATGGTTTGAACCTCACTGCTGAGGTTTCCATGGTGGCTCCACTCAGCTGCCCTTCCCATTGGCTAGATGTCCTGCTCCAGCTTTAGCAACAGAGACTCAGATACTCATCTCCTTCCTGATTGGCCAGGCTGTGCTGCAGTGCCATGGTAACAGAGGCAGGGGGACCAGTCCCTGCAGAACAACTTGAGTCACCATCTACCTGGGGTGAGCTGAGATCCAGAGGACTGCTTGTGGGGGATGGAAAGAGGAACAGGTAGCCCCCACCTAAGCTCACAGTCAGGTGGGGACCTCCCCACCACCGGTTGCCCAGGGCTTTTGGGGGCTGGTGGGCTTCTCCTCCTCATCTTGTCTACCCTGTATCTTGTAGCTTCTTCCAGCCTTTTCTTGCTCCACAGGTCCTGTCTCCTTCAGAAGAAAAATCATACCACTAGCAGTGCCAGGGGTTAACTCATTTGCCCAAAGTCATGCAAGTTACTAATAAAAGCCAGGGTTTGAACTTATATTTATATTGCCTGGTTTAAAGGCTTTAGAGGGGCTTTGCTAGAGAATCCAGGGGTCCTTTCAGTTTTCATATCTATCCCCTTTTTATTCACCAAACAGCAAATGCATTTCAAAACACTCTTTCATCTAAATTAGCTCATCAGCTCAACAACCTATGAGTTCGGTAAGTCAGAGATGAATGACCCATTTTATAGATGAGGACACTAGAGCCCAGAGAAGGCAAATGATTTGTTCCATGTCACACAGCACATTAGTGCCAGAGCCGGGCCTTTAACCCAGGCCTTCTGAATCCTTGTCAGGGCTCTACCTCCAAACCACTGACCTATCTATACCAGTGGGGTTCCAGGAGGATTGGAGGCCCTCTGAGGGCTTCTCTGAGTGGTCATCCCTTTCCCATGCTGGAGTGCAGTGGCACGATCACAGCTCACTGCACCCCCAAGCTCCCAGGCTCAAACAGTCCTCCTGCCTTCACCTCCTGAGTAGGCATGCACCACAACACCGAGTTGATTAAAAAACTGTTTTTGTGTACAGATAGGGTCTTGCTCTGTTGCCCAGGCAGAACTGTAGCAACACAACCATAGTTCACTGCATCCTCAAACTCCTCAGCTCAAGCGATCCTCCCACCTGAGCCTCCTGAGTAGCTGGGACTACAGGAGTGTGCCACCCTGCCTGGCTACTTTTTTCTTATTTTTTTGTAGCAATGGGGTCTCACTATGCTGTTCAGACTAGTTTTGAACTCTGCCTGGGGCTGTCCTCCTGCCTTGGCCTCCCAAAGTGCTAGGATTACAGGTGTCAGCCACCATGCCTGGCCTATGTGGCCATCTTTAATATGCGACATCATCCATGTCAAGATCTCTGGGAAGAGTGTTCCAGGTAGAGGAAGAGCAGGTGCAAAGACCCTGGGGTAGGATGGCATCCAGAGACCTGAGCCTTGAACAATGGTGTGATGGTTGATACTGACTGTCAACTTGATTGGACTGAAGGATACAAAGTATTGGTCCTGGGTGTGTCTGTGAGAGTGTTGCCAAAGGATATTAACATTTGACTCAGTGGGCTGGGAAAGGCAGACCCACCTTTAACCTGGGTGGGCACCATCTAATCAGCTGCTAGAATATAAACAGGCAGAAAAAATGTAAACGAGAGACTGGTCTAGCCTCCCAGCCTACATCTTTCTCCTGTCCTGGATGCTTCCTGCCCTCAAACATCAGACTCCAAGTTCTTCAGTTTTGAAACTCGGACTGGCTCCCCTTGCTCCTCAGCCTGCAGACGGCCTATCGTGGGACCTTGTGATCATGTGAGTTAATACGTAATAAACTCCCCTTTATATATACATATACATATATACACATATATACATATACATATATATATACACACATATATATGCATATACACATATATACACATATACACATATATATATGCCAGTAATTATGTCCCTCTAGAGAACCCTAATACAAATGGGTTCCTCTACTCCCTTAGTTTCCTGTCCTATAAAGTGGGAACTAAGTTTGTCTCCCTGCCTCCTTTATAGGAATACAGGATGTAAGATGCTTTGCTTCAGGGCTGGGTTAGGATTTTGGTTCTTGGCCAGTGGCAGGGAGGAGAGGCCAACACAGGAGCTCAGCTTGG
>NW_012114833.1:212739-215163 GCF_000951035.1 Colobus angolensis palliatus | reverse complement strand
AGGCGGAGCTTGCAGTGAGCCGAAATGGTGCCACTGCACTCCAGCCTGGGTGACAGGCTTTTGAGATTCCATCTCAAAGAGAAAGAAAGAAAAAAAAAAGGCTTTGTCCTTCCTCCTGAGGGCAATGTATGTAGGTAGACCAGATTTAGCAAATTAAAATATAGGTTGTCCTGTTAAATTTGGATTTCATATGAACAACAAACAATTTCTGTAGCATGTGTATGCAATATCTGGGACATTCTTATACGAAAATATTATTCATTGTTTATCTGAAGTTTTTTTTTTTTTTTTTTTTTAAGACAGAGTTACACTATGTTGCCCAGGCTGGCCTCAAACTCCTGGCCTCAAGCGATCTTCCTGCCTCAGCCTGCTGAGTAGCACTATGGGTGTGTGCCACCATACCCAGCTTGTAATTCAGTTTTAACTGAGCCTCCTGTATTTTCTCTGGAGACCTTAAGTGTGGGATCACGGAAAGCTTTTAAGCAGGGTGAGGACAAGGTCAGATTTAGATTTTGGGAAGCTCCCAGGATTTGTGGGAAAATAGACTGGAGAGAGACCAGGAAGGGGCGGGGGATGAGGTTCCTCCTGTTATCCAGGCCAAAGAAGTGGAGGTCACCACCAGGAATGGAGCCATTGCATCATGTCTTCCAACACATCTGCCTCCTCAACTAGGCATGTGGCCTTGGATAAACCCCAGCTAATGAAGCCCCAGAGGGCTGCAGGCCAGTAAGACCCCAGCTCTGCTGTGTGAGCCGCTGGCATGGTTTGCTCCCTCCCGGATGCCCATCTGCCGCAGGGGCCAGAGGATCAGAGAGATTGTCCATGAGGGCCCTTCTGCTTCTGCTTCCGGGGGCCTCCGCCCATCCTCTCTCTGATACCTCTCCTGGCATGGGCCCACCGGGGTGAAAAGTCCAAACCTGAGATGCTTGGCTCCCAGATCATCCTTCCTGTGCCTCCTTGCTCCTTCTTCCCTCCCGCCATCACTCTGCCCGATGAATGCCTGAAAGGGCCCCGCGTCTCCTCTCTCCAACCTCAGGTCCCAGGCTTGGTTTTGGAGAAGGGTCTCAGCCTGTGTTGACAGCCTGCGATGTGTGAAGCTAGGTCTTCGGCATCACTCGTTTTATTGAATCCTCACAGCAGTGCTACAAGGAAACCGTCATCCCCATTTCAGAGAGAAGGGGGACTGAGGCTCAGTGGTCCATTTGCTGACCCAGTCACACAGCTGTGCAGGGGGCAAACCTGGAGTAGAGTCCAGGTCTGGCTGGCGCCAGTGCTCTGCCCTCCCACTGTCTCCATGAAATGTACCCAGGAGCCCCTAATCCCCCATTGATTTAGTGCTTGGGCTCGGTCAGCAGTCTTCTTGTTCCACTGCAGGCATGTGCAGCCCCAGCTCTTTCTGAGTTAAGCCAGGGACTGAAATGGGTCGACAGAATGCTCATCTGTTGGGAGCTTTCTGGTTTATGAAGCCCTTTCCCATTTGTGCCCTCCTCACAACCCCACAGAGACTCTGCACGGCCCCTCCAGCTCTTGGAGGCTGCATTTTGCCGCAGTGAAGGCCACATTAAATATTAACAGGGCAGCTCCTGGCCCCGCTGTGACGTCAATTACGGGGCCGCTTGGTGAGGGCTGCGGATGCCTTTCCAAGGTGAAGCGGTGACCGGAATTCAGCTGGCTCAAATGGTGTCCCAGAAGGCTGGCTGTCAGGACTCGGAGAAGATGCTGCTAATGTGAGGTGTGGCAGGAATCCAAAAGCTTTCCTCTGATCTTCCTGGCTCACTCAGGGCCTGGTGGCATCCTGAGGCTGGCGAGATGCATTCAGTCATTTGGCAGGTATTTACTGGGCACCTGCTGTATGCCAAGCACAGTGCGAGGCTCTGGGGAGACGGCTGTGAACGTGATGAGGTCTTTGCATAGTGGTGCTCCTTGTGTGGTTGAAGAAAGGGAGAAACCCAGCTCTGTGGGCTAGGGCAGGTGCCCACTCCAGCCTGAGGCCAAGGGATCCTTCCAAAAGAAGTCAGGGTGATACTGAAACCTGAAGAAGGAGCCCAAGTTAGGTAGGGAAAGAGGAGGGGTGAAAGAACAGACATAGAGAATACCTCTTGAGCTCGGATCCTGGTTCTACCTGTTCCTAGCCATTTATCTACAAAGTAGGTTCCCACCATGCAGGGTTGTTGTGAGGACCAAATGAAGCCGTTGCTAGTGACGGCACAGTGAGGTGCCCAGTGGCTCGGGGGTAGCTGCTGTGAAAATAGCTCCAGGCCACGCATGGTGGCTCACACTTGTAATCCCAGCACTTTGGGAGGCTGAGGCGAGAGGATCGCTTGCATCCAGGAGTTCAATACCAGCCAGGGCAACATATTGAGACCCTGTCTCTATAAAAAATAGAAAATTGGCCAGGTGTAGTGGTGCACACCTGTAGTCAGT
>NW_012114833.1:209798-211549 GCF_000951035.1 Colobus angolensis palliatus | reverse complement strand
GCACAAAAAATACAAAAATTAGCCAGGCATGGTGGTACATGCCTGTAATCTACTCAGGAGGCTGGGGCAAGAGAACTGCTTGAATCTGGGAGGCGGAGTTTGCAGTGAGCCGAAATCACGCCACTGTACTCCAGCTTGGGCAACATGCGAGACACTGTCTCAAAAAAAAAAAGGAACCAGTGGTCTGAGACGGACAAAGTGGCATGCACAAGGCTACACAATTACCAAGTGGGGGCCAGGATTTGGGGACAGCCCGTTGCTGGCAGAGCTGGCCATCAGTCCACCATGCTGTGCTGCCTCTTGGAGTAAGAAAGCCAAACTGAATTGTCTCCAACATCTTTATTATGGGCCTGTGATTTTGTGAGTTCCCTGCTGCCCCAGGCCTTCAGGGCTCAATGACTTCATGGGGAAGCCATTTCAGGTTAGGCTCGTCCTCCAACTGTCCCCATTTAAAGTAGGTAACAGCCCGGTAGGCAGCACTCCCTCCCTCCCTCAGACACAACCTCATTCCTCCTGAATGAAGAGGTCTAGCGAGGACAGTGATATGCCCTTTTTATTCTCCCCCAACCCCTCCACCCCGCCTCCGACATGCCCGTTTTATGGAAAACTGAAACTCAGGAGAGGTCCAACAACTTGCCTGGGTTTCCCCAGCTACTATGGAAGAGCTAGGATTTGAGGCTGGGTCTGGTAACTCCAGATCTTGTACTCTGAATAGCTGCAAGCTGGCCAGATTTAACAGGACAGCCCTCCTCCTTCTCTGGGCTCCCCCCCGGCTCCTGCAATTCTGCCTGCCTTCCCCCTTGCTCCCTCCCTTTTCTTGCCTTTCACTCAGCTGTCACTTAATGTTAGCTGTCAGCTGATTTCAGGTGTTCCCCTTCCTGGGGTAGAAGGGGAGAGGACAAAAGATCTTGGCCACTCACAAAGGGGGCTCTGGTGATGGGAGTTTTGTAATATGCAGAAGGTGTAACCAAATTCAATTCAGCATTCATGGAGCAGTGTCTGGATCCAGGACACTCAGCCAGGCATCCCAGGGGCTCAGATGGTGAATGAAACACAGGCTCCATCCTCCAGTGCTTATAGTCTATTACAAAGGACAGGGCTGCCTCCTAAGGAAGTGGGAAGCAGAAGATGTATGTAACAAAGAGTGTGAACTTTATAGTCAGAAAGACCTGGGTTCAAATCCTAATTCTTCATTTAATAGCAGCGTGACTTTGGGTAAGAGGATGCCTCCCTGAGCTTTAATTTTTCCATCTGTTTAATGGGTGTAAGAGGAATAGCTCCCATGAGGATTAAATGAGACCTTATACTACATTAAATGATAACACATAGTGCTTGATGCCCAGTAGCAAGCCACGGACATTCCTACCAATGTCCCTCTAGGCAGACAGTGGATACCAGAGTCACAGTGGGAGTAGGTGGAAGGCGAGAGCACTTCTAAGTTGGAGAAACTTACCTCCTATTTAGAGGAGCTAAGATTTCAGTGGGTATTAAAGGAGTGTAAGAAGCAGAGAATGAGGTGGAGGGATGGGAAAGAACATTCTGGAAACTCATGGGCAGAGTCTGGGAATCTGGTGGGCCTAGTGTGTCCAGGAAGTAGGTGATGACCCTGAGAAGATGGGCCAGGGGCAGGTTATGAAGGGCCAGGTAGAGGAGTTTATATCTTTAAAGAGGGAATGGGTCCTACCCACGACCCCAGGGGGCAGCTCAGTGCTGTCTCTGCAAAGGCCAGCCAGCCTCCTACAGGAGTCGGC
>NW_012114833.1:202575-205108 GCF_000951035.1 Colobus angolensis palliatus | reverse complement strand
CAAATTAAATAAATTGGCTGGGCGCAGTGGCTCATGCCTATAATCCCAGCACATTGGGAGGCTGAGGCTGGAGGAACATTTGAGGTCAGGAGTTTGACACCAGCCTGGCCAACATGGTAAAATCTTGTTTCTATTAAAAATACACACAAAAAAATTAGCTGGGCGTAGTGGTGCATGCCTGCAGTCCTAGCTACCCGGGTGGCTGAGGCAGGAGAATTGCTTGAACCCGGGAGGCAGAGATTGCAGTGAGGCAAGATTGTGCCACTGCACTCCAGTCTGGGCAACAGAGCTAGACTCTATCTCTTAGGGAAAAAAAAAAAAAAGACTGAAAAATACATTTAACAGATGAAGCATGAGTTTAAATAATTTTCTCTGAAAAAATTAGCTGGGCGTGGTGGTGTGCGCCTTGTAGCCCCAGCTACTTGGGAGGCTGAGGCAGGAGGATCGCTTGAACCTGGGAGGCAGAGGTTGCAGTGAGCCAAGAGAGCACTATTGTACTCCAGCCTGGGTGACTGCGTGAGACTCTACCTTAAAACAAAACAAAAGAAAAGCCAGCAAACAAAAAAACAGGAAAGGAAATCGGACCAGCCTTACAGGGGTATCTTGAGGGGAAAAAAAAAGCCCAGTTCTGCAAAGCACCTTGCTTGGTGCTAGGAACATGGTAGATGGTTCCTTAGAGTGCATGAGGATGGGGTCACCAAGGATAAGGCAGTGTGTGAAGAGGGCTCGGGACAAAGCCCTGAGGGACCCTAGTATTTCCGGGTAGACTAGAAGACAAGCCCACACAGCAAATAGAAGAGTAATGGCTGGAGCAGCAGAAGGGAAGCTGGGAGAGCCGGTCAAGGAAGGGTGAGCAGTCATGCCCAGTCCAGCCAAGAGGGCCAGGGAGGTGGGCACTATGAAGCGTCCTTGGCTTTGACAACAAGGAGGGCTCTGGTGGCCACACTGGAGGAGTGGGGACAGGGCCAGAGCACACTGAGCTGATGGGTGGGTAGGAAGTGAGGAAGAGGAGATGGGGAAGTTTGGTAAGAAAAGCTTCATGGGAGAACCAGAGTGTCATTTACACATGTCAGAAATAAATTATTTAGAATGTTCCAGCTCTACTTAATTTTCACCATTTTGAAATCAGTCTTAGTCCAACCTGATCAAAAAAGCTGGAAGGGCTCTAAGCCCTCTAAGAGCTAGAAGGAACTGAGGAGGTCCCCCCATCCAGGGCTGGCCCTCCTCCCACCTCTCACTGGGACCCCATCCTTATGGGGGAGTGGAGTGGATGATTCATTACTATCTAGAATGCTCTTTAAATATATTCACTAGGGGGAAGATCAGACTGGTTTGTTAACCTCGATTCCAACAGCAAAAGTGACTCTTCAAAGCATGGTGAAGCCTGGGGTGGGGGCCTCCTCCCAGGCCCACATTCAAATCCTGCTTCATGGGCCCCCAAAAGTGTGATCGTTTTAGCATCACAGCAGGAAGAGGAAGGCCTGGGAGGCAAGAGACCTGGTATGGAGGACCCAGCTCTGGTCACTCGCTGTGGAAACTAGGGCCAGCCCCTCCTTTCCCTCAGACCTCAGTTTCCCCTTATTCAGGACAAGGGGTTAGATAGGGGTGATTCTAAGGGTCCTGCCAGCTCTGACATTCCAGCATGTGGATATCTATTCTAAAGTCCTTGAAACAGTTGAGTCTAATTCTCCAGATGGAAAACAAGTCCAGAAAAGGCCTAGTCTCCAGTTCCCTCCCTTCTCCTTTCAAACACGTCTTACTCTCAAGAGCAAGATTCCAGGCCTGAAATATGGCTTCTCAATTACCTAAGGATGAAGCCTCAAATCTTCACCCTGGCATTTAAAACACTCCGTAATCTTGTTTTACCCAATCTCACTTCCCATTGTTAGGCCTCTCTTCTCACCATCTCCCAGGTCACTGCCAAGCCTTTGACCATGCTGTACCCCAGGCCTTAATCTCTTTCCTGACTACTCCAAGATCCAGCTTATCCCTGCGGGCTGCACATGCAGTAGATGCTCAGTAAATTCTCAGCGAGCCCAAGGCCCCTTCTCCGACACTACCTTTGGCATGTTGGAAGTCAGTTGGGGCCTTGTTTTAAGCATTATTTTCCTAGCTTGTCGAGCAGCCCAGCCCAGGGCCTGGCACAAGGAACCCTCAGTATCCAATGCCAGCCAGGATTGGGAGGGGCTCAGTGACCAGCCAGTTGGGCCACCTCAGCTCTTTGCCACAGGAGAAAGTCCAGCCTGGGTTTGGACTCAGATCCTGGCCCCACCACTTAATAGGCTGTAACGTTGAGCAAGTCACTAACCTTGCTTTTCCTCAGGTTCCACATTTTAAATATGGGGAGACCAGCTGTGTCCACCGTGGGCTGGGTAGTTAGGATTAAAGAGGAGAATGCTCGTACGGGACTAGCCCTGGGCTGGCTCCTAATGTGTCCTGAATATTACTTGTCTCAGCCTGGTCATCCAGTCCCCTCCTCTGGTGGAAGGAACAAGCCTGCCCAAGGCTATGTCTCAGAATGTGTGCGACTGCG
>NW_012114833.1:199741-201295 GCF_000951035.1 Colobus angolensis palliatus | reverse complement strand
CATTCCTCCTCCTAGAGCGTTTCACCGGACCCGTCCTCCGTTCCCCAACTTGGAATAAAGAATCACCTAGTGAGTGGCGCCCTGTCTCAGCTGGTTTTCTCTGCTACGACCTGAAGTCTGTAATTCCGATCTGTTTTGCTCTGCTTGTTCGAATTGTTCTGGTTTCATCTTCCCACTCCTGGGGGTCTGGCTTTGTGTGCGAAGCCCCCTTTCGTACAGTCTAGGCGTGGAAGAGGGCGGGAGAGGGGGCGGAGGGTGTGGGGCCCATTCCACAGCCCCAGGTTTGCTGCTGCGCTGTCTGCCTGGAGATTAAAATGAAATGTGACTTCTAGGTGAGACGAATCTGTGTGCCTTTGCATTCCCAAGACCCTCATAAGTCGATTCTGCAGCTTCTTCTCCGGTGGAGGAGTCGTGCCCAGCCACACCCTAGCAAAATATCGTGGATCACACACCACCTGCATTTCTGAGTTCCGGTTACCATCTCCCTCTCTTTTCACGTTATTTTACGTTTTCTCTAAATGAGTATTTCCTCTCCCTGTGTCAAGGTCACACAGTGATAGAACTACAAATGCGGCCACCATCCTGCTATGTTCAGTGTACAGCCTCCTGAGACCTGGGAGGATCCCCTTGAACCCCACCTTAGACCTATAGATTCAGAAATTCGGGGGTGAGACTCACATCTGCATTGTAACCAGCTCTCACAGGCGATTTTTAGCTGGCTTAAGTCTGAGAATTACCGCCCGTGACTGTAGTAAATGTATCCTTTGCTGGCCTTTTGGAGGGAGTTCCGAAAAAACTGCAAATACAAAGGCTCCCTAAAATCTTAAGTCATTTGGAAAGCTCATTTGAAGGCTTTTGACGTTAATGTCAGACGAAATATGTAGTTGGGGCTAATATTTAGGATAGTTCAGGTAAGAAAGGTACTTGAAGAGTTGCCTTTCCTGTGGTGTCCTTGTTACACACAACTAGGTGTGTTTGGAGACCAGCAACACCGTTGCCCATATGTTGATGTGTTGGTCATCTTGACTTCAGCACTATTAGCATGCTGTTTTGGTGAAGCAGGAGGTTTTCTTCCAAACCGGGGGCGCTGTCTAGGTCTGGAGGCTGAACCTCATGTAATTTAGGGAGTCCTTTAAAAGAAAATCTAAAATATAATTTTTGCATATTGTACAGAAATGGGACTGACTGAATGCATTTCCTTGGAAGGGATCCTGAGCCTTAATTTTCTTTGGGATAAAGCTGCCTCTGTCCACAGCAGGTCACACTTAAAACTCTCCTCCCCAGTTACTGAGTGGTGCTGGGATTATGCAGGCTGAGGCCTCGCCACACATTTTCATGAAGTGGTTGCTCCCCCTCGAAGTGAGACGTAAAGACTGCAGTGTTAGCAGCCCTTTGGGAAATAAATGTGGTGAAAAGAGAGGAGGGACAAGGTTTAAAGGAAGGGGAATGGAGGTGAAGGAAAATGGCTAGAATGTGCGTTCTGGAACAATCAGAAACCTGAGGCAACTTGAAATGGGGGAAAAAGGCAAGAATGGAGAGATGTTACCAGAACGA
>NW_012114833.1:196984-199291 GCF_000951035.1 Colobus angolensis palliatus | reverse complement strand
AGGGAGTCCTTTAAAAGAAAATCTAAAATATAATTTTTGCATATTGTACAGAAATGGGACAGACTGAATGCATTTCCTTGGAAGGGATCCTGAACCTTAATTTTCTTTGGGATAAAGCTGCCTCTGTCCACAAAACTCTCCTCCCCAGTTACTGAGTGGTGCTGGGATTATGCAGGCTGAGGCGTCGCCACACATTTTCATGAAGTGGTTGCTCACCCTCTAAGTGAGACGTAAAGACTGCAGTGTTAGGAGCCCTTTGGGAAATAAATGTGGTGAAAAGAAAGGAGGGACAAGGTTTAAAGGAAGGGGAATGGAGGTGAAGGAAAAATGGCTAGAATGTGCGTTCTGGAACAATCAGAAACCTGAGGCAACTTGAAATGGGGGAAAAAGGCAAGAATGGAGAGATGTTACCAGAACGAAATCTAGTTTGAGTAGAGAAAAAGATTGGCTTTCTAGTAGGCTTGTAAAATGCTTTCCTGCAGCTAGCTACTAGTGTCCATAGATCTTCTCTGGAGGGTTAAGGTAGCCTTTTGTAAACCAAAGGAATCTATAATATCTATATTTGAAATAATGAGTTGGAAAAGCCAGCCAGCATTGAAGAGTCAATCCAAGCTTTAATTCTGCTATCTCAGAATTGTGATAAACCATTTCTCCTCCATCATCTAAATGTAATATATTGTGCTTAGAAATATTTTCTTGAAAAGAAAAATAATATGTTGGAAAGGACTGGCAGGGGTCACTTTCCCTGCTAAATTGGTGTTTGTAGATTAAATTCTTAATGTTACTGGGATGACTCAGTCTCTATTTTATTAATCTCTTTTGGAAAGGGTGTAAATTTCAGTAACCCTCTGGGTTTACCTGGGCTTTCTTCAGGGCTGTGGAGGTAAGTAGCCTGTTGTAGGGAGGATGGAGCAGGACACCTGTGTTGAGGATATATTCTGATGCCACCACTCTGTAACCTTGAAACTTAATCTTGGCTTTAGGTCCTCTGAAGTATAAAACTAGTGATGTTATTAACAAGTCAGTTTTGCCTTTGGTCTTCTAACTTGCTTTCTGTTTCCTTCATAATTAAAATGCTCACCTGATTATATTGCCTTCCTGTAATGATTGATGTTCCTTATTCTACCAGCGTCACCTGGAGGACAGTGTTGGTAAGCTTGAAGAAAAATTGTGCATATTGGAAACAGTGGTCTTGCCTCAAACCTGTTGAGAACTTCTCTTCCCTGCTTCTCTCCATAATTTGAAGAAGCAAGAAATGTTTCTGAAGTGAAGCATAAAGGAGTGTCTTCAAGTTCTCTTTATCTTATACCTACCAGCTTGCATAGAGTGTAATAGTGGGAAGAAACATTGTAAAAGATTCTAGAACCTAAGTCCTTTCTAGGCTAGGCTTTAAATGACCTTACCCAATTTGTAGTCTCTGTAAGTACCGTTTGATAACTGAAATAAACCTATAAAGTGGGATTAAATGTGAGTCCGGAAAACTAAGAGATTTAAGGAAAGAGGGAAAATAACCAGAAAGATTTCTGGTGGATATTCATAGACATAATTTCATCATGTCTTATGGCCCTAAGTAATCTATTTTATATTAAAACATAGGTGGTAATTGTGAAGTTATCAAATGTAAAAATTACTGGAATAGCATGGTGTTTTAAAACTGATAAATCAGCTGATTACAGTGTTGATAGAAAACGGGGAGAAACACATTTGAAGTACTTGCAGAGTATATATATAGAAATCTTAAGTGCAGGAAGCAAAACTACAGTTTAAGGAAACAGGAGTCGGAGAGGAAGGGCACTTGGCCCAACCACTGGCAAAAGGCTGTTGTTGCAACAGCTGTGAGATTCTGGGAAGTGGGGAAATGAGCAGGTGCTGTGTAAAAGTGCACAGCTCACTGCCCCAGGTGAGACAGATCAGTGTCACAGTAGGAGGATTTTGAGGCCTACCAAAATTGTGATTAGTATGATTTTTTTTTTTTTTTTAAGAGATGGTCTCGTTCTGTCAACCACTGGCAAAAGGCTGTTGTTGCAACAGCTGTGAGATTCTGGGAAGTGGGGAAATGAGCAGGTGCTGTGTAAAAGTGCACAGCTGACTGCCCCAGGTGAGACAGATCAGTGTCACAGTAGGAGGATTTTGAGGCGTACCAAAATTGTGATTAGTATGATTTTTTTTTTTTTTTTAAGAGATGGTCTCGTTCTGTCGCCCAGGTTGGAGTGCAGTCGTGGGACTATCATAACTCGCTGTAGCCTTGAGCTCCTGGGCTCAAGTGATTCTCCTGAGCAGCTGTGACTACAGATGCATGCCACCACA
>NW_012114833.1:193109-195499 GCF_000951035.1 Colobus angolensis palliatus | reverse complement strand
TTTTTTTTTTTTTTTTCTTAACAAAGTATTGAATTTGAGTTTCTCCTGAGTTAAGATGCGCAGGACTATGTTACATTTTATTTGGGGTATTTTAAGAAATTATTTCATATTCTTGACACCAGTTGTTGCTCCATATTGCCTTTAATGTATTTTTCTCCCTGCACCCTTTAGTATATTTTTCTGTAGGCCCCAAAATTTCTGTCTCTAGGTTGCTGGTAAAATTTCTCCTAGTGTCCCAAGTGGAGGCAGCTTGTCTTCTGCCCCAGCATTTTGGTGCTCCTCCTACCCTACTCCTGGCTGCAGTGGCATTCCCTTCTGCGGTGGTGAGTGTTGGCATTTCCAATGATGCGAACCTGGCACAGCTTCTGAAGCCTTCAATTCTGATGCCTCTAGGGACAGTAGCATGCAGTAATGCCATTCAGATGCTATTGTATTTAATCCTTGCCAGTCCCCATGAAAATGTTCAGTTATGTCAAAAGCAAGGCAAAGGCAGTCTCGTGACTACAAGGGCAGCTGTTTTATTTGACGAAAATTTAGCTTAGAGTGGATGTAACTTACCTGGACTTGCCTGCTGTGAGCTTGAAGTTTAGCCTATTAGTGGCCTTACAGAATTGCAGCCTCATCCTGATGAGGATAAGGGGCTCAGCGTGACGCTGGCTGGCGATGTTCTTGCACAGTGGCCCGTAGGACTTGGTCTGTTGGTGGATATCTTGCCAGCTTGGGGCCAGGCCAGGCAAGATCCTCACTTCCTAAGCATAAACTTGGGAAAGAGCTCAGCAAGTTTTCATCCCACTAGCTTGCTTCTTTTTTTTTGAGACAGAGTCTTGCTCTGTCCTCCAAGCTGGAATGCAGTGGCACGATCTTGGCTCACTGCAACCTCCACCTCCCAGGTTCAAGCGATTGTCATGTCCCACCCAAGTAGCTGGGATTACAGGCGCACGCCACCTTGCCTGGCTAATTTTTGTATTTTTAGTAGGACGGGGTTTCTATGTTGACTGGGTTGGTGTCATACTCCCTGGCCTCAAGTGATCCACCTGCCTTGGACTCCCAAAGTGCTGGGATTACAGGTGTGAGCCACCATGCCCTGCTCCTCAAGTTCACTTTTAACACATACACACGTACACACATACTTCTTCCAAAGAAGCTTAAAGATTTTATGATGTGGTTATGTTTACTTAATCGTGAGAATCATTTACTTACTCATATCAAAAGCAAGCTGGTTGATGTAGATGTGGGTGACTATAAAGGATGAGCCCATAGCATATGTGGAGCTGTGAACGATGGCAGCATATTTGAGTGAGGTAACATTACCCCTAACTTAGGCAGCTATGGCCTGGCAGCTTGGGGGTGGCATTTTGTTTGCTCAGTGTTACTTTTGATGTTGGGTGTTTCCAAGATTAAGAACTTTAAATTTTCCTCAATAGTCCCCGTACTATTTTTGGCGGTGGATCTGTTTTTACTCACACACACATAGTTGTTTGCCTTGTGAGTAGTGGGAGGAGGCCCGTAGGGGTTTTTGGGTAAACGAATAGTGTCATAGGAAGATAAGTGAATGATCAGCAGGCCAGGTCATTTTTGACATTTAGCAATGTTGGGTAGTCCTGGAACAGAGAAAATGTGAAATGAGTGCCCTGGGGTGGGGACTAGGTGTAGCCAAAGGCTGTTTGGTCAGGACGTTAGTAAAACTAGCTGGCAGGGAGTCCAGTCCTTAAAATAAATGGAGAGGAGGGCCTTTGTGCAAGGGAAGAGCCCATCAGTTTAAGTTTGTCATTCAGGAAGGGTGTAAATAGAATTACAGAGGGTGGGAAGGCAGGCAGGACACCTAGAACGCAGAGAGGCTGTGAGCAGAGGTGGCAAACCCCCTGGTTTGTGGCCAGGTGAAGACTCAGTGCCCAGTGTGGCTACACTGAGGGAAGGTGCCATGTGGCAGAAATGACTGTCGTAATCTTGGTGTTAAAGAGTAGAAAGAAGGCTGAAAACTATTGTCTAGGCCTGTCTCTAAAATTGTATGTCTTGTTTTTGCTTCATGTTCCTGATTTGTAGAGATGCAATAAATCATTTCATTAGGTTTTGCAGATGGTCTTAGGTGGCATGGTTGGGACCTGGAGAGCATCCATTACTCTGTGTTGCCACCCAGTGTTTGCTTCTCTTAGTACAGTTTATGACTGAGCTTTTCATTAGTTCTCCTGGCGCCTGCATTTTGGTATTTAAAGTGTTGGGAACTGGTTCTAAGTATCATCTATCAAGATTGGTTATAAATCTTTTTGTTTTAATGGACCATCTGATTTTACATGGGTCTATAATTTTCCAGTCTGGGAAAAACTCAGTTTTCTTTAGTTATCTGTTCAAGTAGTAAGCCATTTATTTTCTTTCTTTTTTTTTTTTTTTTT
>NW_012114833.1:190950-192494 GCF_000951035.1 Colobus angolensis palliatus | reverse complement strand
CAGCTAATGCTGATAGTGATTCATTCAGACTGGCAGGCAACCAGATGATTGTTACATAAACACTACTACTCTCAGTAAATGATTTTTCTTGTGAAAGTGTCATAAATACTGCCCAGTAGCCTTTTTGGCAGTTCATTCCTGATGGAGAAAGAATATTCTTACAAATACACCCAAACTTCACGTTAGTAGGATCAACTTGATCATGCTGTGCCACACCTTTTATTGGTGTGCAGGAAAAATGAAATCATGGAATGTTGGAGCTGAAGGAGGCCTTGGAGATCATTTGGGCTAATCTTGCTTATTTTACCTTTGATGTCCAAAAAGCTTGTGATTTGTTTAAGGTCAGTCACATAGCTAGCTCAGACTAAACTCCAGATGTCTTGGGTTTAATAATTATACTGTCTTTTGTGTTATGCAAGCACTCATACATACATGTATTTCAGATATGCACTCTCTTTAAATGACATACTCTGGGAAGTTACCTTGGTGTATCTTTGCCAGTTTCACAGAAGCAGTTTTGTTAGTCACAGGAGGAAGTATATTATGACTCCTATGGATATTTGCATTTTAATGCCAAATGGCCTTAGTTGGATTTAATTATTACAAGATCAAAGGAGCTCTCCAAATTCTGTTGTTGTCTCATGCTTTATTTAATGTTGCTCTAGAAATGCAAGTCATTCTAGAGGATTCAAGCATTCTGAAATTTATCAGAATATTTGGGATGGAATTTTGATTTAGAAGTGTTGCTCCCTTAAAAGACTAAGTAGTTATTCATCTTTTTGTAATTCATAAGTGTGATGACATGTATGTGTGAGATGTGCCACCCTCAAACCTTGTTACAATGTAGACACATGACCCTCTGTTGTGGGGAGAAAAAGACTAAGTTATTAAATATTTACAAAGTCTCTATTTTCCATAAGAAAATGTATGTAAGTGTTTAAAGGCACTTACTAGAGGAGGAAACTAGTGGGGTTATAGGTGTTCAACGTGATTTAAGGGGAGCGTTGATTTTAGATTCATGGTAGACTGGAGCAGATCACAGTGAAAGGTATGGAGACTACTAATGAATATGAGGATGATTAATGAGAACTCTGGCTTGACCGGAGTGGAGGCGGCACCCCTGGGAATGGTCAGGATAGCTGTTAGCCAAAGACCACACTGAAGAAAGAAGTGGGGTTTGGTTGATGGGTAGGCAAAGGAGAGACTTAATCCTGTGTTTGTAGCAGAAGAGTAGGGGTTCTGGGGACAGGGAAATGGAGAAATTAAGAGTGAGCTGGTACTTTTATTTTTGTCTGGGGCTTGGGGGTAGGGAGGACTCAGACAGTTGCTTGTTTTACTTTGTAAGAACTTGGCACAAGTTTTCTGATTTTTACATGTAATAATGATTACACTTGCTGCTTATGTCCTTGAACCACTAATTCCCCAAATAAACCATCATTGTTCAGGATTTCTGATACTCCACTGCTCAGTCTTCTCAATTCATTTTAAGTGTGTCTGTTTGAATATGCTATTGATAACTTTCCCCATTGAACTTGGCTTTTTCC
>NW_012114833.1:181867-187040 GCF_000951035.1 Colobus angolensis palliatus | reverse complement strand
TTTGAAAGTGAGGTGTAGGCAGGCCACATTCCCTCTGAAGGCTCTAGGGAAGAATCCTTCCTAGGCACTCTCCCAGCTTCTGGTGACTTCTGGCAACCCTTGGTGTTCCTTGGCTTGTAGATGCATCACTCCAGTCTTTGCCTCCACTGTCACATGGCATTCTTCCTGTGTGTGTGTCCAAATCTCACTATCCTTATAAGGACACCTGTAATTGCACTTAGGGCACACCCTAATATCCAGTATGACTTCATCTTAACTAATTACATCTGCAAAGACCCTATTTCCAAATAAGGTCACATTCATAGGTGCCTGGGGTCAGAACTTCAGCATATCCTTTGGCCGGGGACACAGTTCAACCCACTGCAAAGTCTAATAATGCTCTTCCTACTAACTGCATAGCTATTTCACTTGCAGCTGGCATCAGGGAGAACGAAGGGAAGTTAAAGCTTGTGAAATTTAACTCTTCCACTTAAAATAATTGATGCTTCCATCCTTGATGACCAGAGTTTCCTGTGAGGTAGGTCAGAGTACAACTTGCTACTGAGTAGCTGTGCTTCTTTTCACCAGGAGCTGGGGGCACTTTCATGTCACTAATGAATTCTTTTTCATTTTGGTTTGGGAGAGGGCTGGGAATATCAGGGTTCCATGTGTGGCCACACAGGGCGAAGCTCTGGCCACTGGATCTGTGTGATGTTCATCTGATCTGTGGAGCCCCACCTAATGTGTATTTGAGGAGTGGTTGGTTCTTCCCAGAATGTAAAGCTGGAAGCAGAGTCTAGAACACTTCCAGTCTGTCGTCTTTGAACATCTGACAAAGGGACCGCATGATCTTACTATTCGGAATTTTTTTTTTTTTTTTTTTTTGAGACAGAGGCTCGCTCTGTTGCTAGGCTGGAGTGCAGTGGCACAATCTTGGCTCACTGCAACCTCTGGGTTCAAGCGATTCTCCTGCCTCAGCCTCCCAAGCAGCTGGGACTACAAGCGCACCCCACCACCCCTGGCTAATTTTTGTATCTTTAGTAGAGATGGGGTTTCACCATGTTGGCCAGGATGGTATCAATCTGTTACCATCATGGTACCACCTCATGATCTGCCCGCCTTGGCCTCCCGAAGTGCTGAGATTACAGGCAAAAGCCACCGCGCCCGGCCTGTTCAGAGTATCTTTTGCAGAGTAGCTGCTTGAGGTTTTCTTCTTCACCATTGTGTACTGCTTCTGTACAACCTTTTCATAATTATCCTTAGTCCCATTCCTCTACCAACATGAAAGCAACATCTGATGAGACCTCATTTATGAATTTCTCAAGCCCCTCTGATTTTCTGTTTTGGGTGCCAAGTATTTACCTCTTCTATTAGACTACAGTCTTTTCTTCACATAGGATTCATGTCTATATTGGTTTTGTCCATGGGTGGTTTTTATTCTCCAGAGTGACTGACTTGTTCATAATCCTGTTCTTGAGAAGGATTGTTGATTATGTTGAGGGGAAGGCTTCTTGCCAAGATTTTCAGATTTTTCTTTCAATGTTTATCTTTTTGGGGTTTTGCAGGTGACAGAGCTGAATGAACCTCTCTCCAATGAAGATCGAAATCTCCTCTCTGTGGCCTACAAGAATGTGGTTGGTGCCAGGCGATCTTCCTGGAGGGTCATTAGCAGCATTGAGCAGAAAACCATGGCTGATGGAAACGAAAAGAAATTGGAGAAAGTGAAAGCTTACCGGGAGAAGATTGAGAAGGAGCTGGAGACAGTTTGCAATGATGTCCTGTCTCTGCTTGACAAGTTCCTGATCAAGAACTGCAATGATTTCCAGTATGAGAGCAAGGTGTTTTACCTGAAAATGAAAGGTGATTACTACCGCTACTTAGCAGAGGTCGCTTCTGGGGAGAAGAAAAACAGTGTGGTCGAAGCTTCTGAAGCTGCCTACAAGGAAGCCTTTGAAATCAGCAAAGAGCAGATGCAGCCCACGCACCCCATCCGGCTGGGCCTGGCCCTCAACTTCTCCGTGTTCTACTATGAGATCCAGAATGCACCCGAGCAAGCCTGCCTCTTAGCCAAACAAGCCTTCGATGATGCCATAGCTGAGCTGGACACACTAAACGAGGATTCCTATAAGGACTCCACGCTCATCATGCAGTTGCTGCGAGACAACCTCACCCTCTGGACGAGCGACCAGCAGGATGAAGAAGCAGGAGAAGGCAACTGAAGATCCTTCAGGTCCCCTGGCCCTTCCTTCACCCACCACCCCCATCATCACCGATTCTTCCTTGCCACAATCACTAAATATCTAGTGCTAAACCTATCTGTATTGGCAGCACAGCTACTCAGATCTGCACTCCTGTCTCTTGGGAAGCAGTTTCAGATAAATCATGGGCATTGCTGGACTGATGGTTGCTTTGAGCCCACAGGAGCTCCCTTTTTGAATTGGGTGGAGAAGTGTGTTCTGATGAGGCATTTTACTATGCCTGTTGATATATGGGAAATCTAGGCGAAAGTAATGGGGGAGATTAGAAAGAATTAGCCAACACAGGCTACAGTTCATGTTTAAAAGATCCATTTAAAACAAGCTGATAGTGTTTCGTTAAGCAGTACATCTTGTGCATGCAAAAATGAATTCACCCCTCCCACTTCTTTCTTCAACTAATGGAAAACTGTTAAGGGAAGCTGATACAGAGAGACAACTTGCTCCTTTCCATCAGCTTTATAATAAACTGTTTAACGTGAGGTTTCAGTAGCGCCTTGTTTTTGCCTCTTTAAATTATGACGTGCACAAACCTTCTTTTCAATGCAATGCATCTAAAAGTTTTGATACTTGTAAGTTTTTTTTTTTTTTTTTGGTTTTTTTTTTTTTTTTTTTTGGTTGCGATTGTTTAAGAATCATGGATTTATTTTTTGTAACTCTGGCTATTGTCCTTGTGTATCCTGACAGCGCCATGTGTGTCAGCCCATGTCAATCAAGATGGGTGATTATGAAATGCCAGACTTCTAAAATAAATGTTTTGGAATTCAATGGGTAAATAAATGCTGCTTTGGGGATATTATCTCTGTGTGTGGTCTTGATTTTTCCCCTCTCAAGGTACTGTCTAACCAGTCACAAATTGCGGTTTGAATCTGTCAAACGTGGAAGCATTTGTAGTACTTTATCCAAGTTTTCCTGCCCTCTGATTTCATTACATATTTTGCAGCACACACATAGGATTCATAGATTTTAAATAGTTTTCTGTGAACCCAGCTAACATAGTCTCTCTGATCAATATTCCTGATAACTGGTACTTTTTAATGAGCCTCACAGAACAAAATGCAGTCTTCCACAGTATAGCACCTCTGAAAGGTTGTGGTCTCTGTTTAACTTGAGAGTGTATTTAACACTAAAGGTAAATACTGAGCTTATACATGTCCTCAAATTTTCTTAATGTAATAAAATATTAGGGGCACAACTTGCATCCCTGAAATCTTTAGTGATTATTGTTAAATGGTTAGTATTCTTTAAAATAGAAAAGCAAACCTCACTGAGTTAAAAGAAAAAGCCTAACCTACCCCTTAAATACTTGCTTGCTCCCAAGGTGTCTCTCTCGAGACTTGGCATCACTGGCCGACTGTTGTTGAGTGAGGTGGTTTCCTGTGTCTCACAGTTTTTATCCCCTCCAGAGTGGCACCTAGGAATGAACATGGTAGGTAAGTTGGTTCACTAGCACAGAACCCTTAAACACCTTTTTCTGTTTGTTTTTTTGAGACAGAGTCTCACTGTGTCATCCAGGCTGGAGTGTAGTGGCATGATCTCAGTTCACCGCAGCTTCCACCTCCCAGGTTCCAGCCATTCTCATGGCTCAGCTGCCTGAGTAGGTGGGATTTCAGGCACCCACCACCACACCAGGCTAATTTTTATATTTTTAGTGGAGATGGGGTTTTGAATGTTGGCCAGGCTGCTCTTAAACTCCTGACTTCATGCGATCCGCCCACCTTGGCCTCCCAAAGTGCTGGGGTTACAAGCGTGAGCCACCATGCCCAGCCTTAAACACCACCTTGACTAAAGTTTGGCATTAGACTGATGGAATGGCCATGATACAATCATGATTTTGTGGAGCACATAACTTGTAAGCATGTAAGTTTAACCTATTTTCTTATTCTGAAGTAGAGTATGAGCCCCCCATGTGCCAATGAACACTGCTCAGGAAGCCTGTTTCAGGTTGACTTAATTTTAAGATAAAGTGGTTATTGAGTTTAACTTCAGTTAGTAGGTCAGGTATTTGAAAGTCAACAAGCTTTACATGGCTAAGACACTTGGTTTTGATAAACGTGTAGACAAAAGGTTGCCGGACGGTGGTGGTGTGTGCCTGTAGTCCCAGCTGCTTGGCAGGATGAGGTGGGAGGATGGAGCCCAGGAGGTCCATGCTGCGGTGAGCCGTGATTGTGCCACTGTACCCCAGCCTGGGAGATAGCAAGACCTTGTGTGTGTGTGTGTCTCTCTCACACACACACACAAAGAATTGCTCGTACATTTTTTTTGTTTGAGATAGGAGTCTCTTGTCACCCAGGCTAGAATGCAATGGCACGATATCAGCTCACTCTGTGCCTCCCAGGTTCAAGCAAGTCTCCTGCCTCAGCCTCCTGAGTAGCTGGGATTACGGGCACCCGCTGTCATGCCTGGCTAATTTTGGTATTTTTGTGGAGATGGGGTTTCACCATGTTGGCCAGGCTGGTCTTTGAACTCCTGACCTCAAGTGATCCTCCCACCTCAGCCTCCCAAAGTGCTGGGATTACAGGCATGAGCCACCATGTCCGGTCGCTTTTACATTTGAAATGTCCTTTGCAGTTGCTAAAGCATTTACATTTACATTTCACAGCTGTCTTCTGAAAGGTTTCCTCCCACTTCACAGATGAGGAAGCTAAAGTGTAAAGGTTGTGGATCTCTAGAATTTATACAGCTGGTAAGCGATAGAGGACAGCTTCCACCCAAGATTTATTCAGATTTTTAACGGCCCTCGGGGTCCTGGGGAACCTTGGCAAGTCATGCCACCTTTGAGGTTCAGCTCCCTCGTTTTTTAAGTGTAGGATTTGGGTTATATGTTTAAATTTAACTCTTAAATTCTTGGTGTGTAAGGCACCTTATTTGGGAATGAGGTATGGGGAAGTATGGACATGCGTGATTAATATTAGCCACATAGGCCGGGTGCAGTGGCT
>NW_012114833.1:179534-181220 GCF_000951035.1 Colobus angolensis palliatus | reverse complement strand
AGGGAGCTATAAATTACATGTGGCATAAGCCTGGAAGTCTTCACTGCTGCAAGGGTTTTTTTTTTTCCCCCCCCAGTTCTACTTAAAACGTTTTAAAACTTGTCAAGA
Organism: Colobus angolensis palliatus; assembly: GCF_000951035.1. Lineage (NCBI taxonomy): Eukaryota > Metazoa > Chordata > Mammalia > Primates > Cercopithecidae > Colobus > Colobus angolensis. The sequence goes on along the minus strand of NW_012114833.1, from coordinate 181,112 downwards.
TAACTTTCTCAAATAGTTAAGAAGGGGTCATCGCAATGTTACAGCACGAGAAACTAAAGTCCAGAGAAATGAAATAGCTTTCTAGGTCATGGCAAAATTGGTGCATCTGGAGTAGCATTCAGATCCTCCCTGGTTCTCTTAACTGCCATGCTCTTTGGGTTGAGACTAGAAAGAAAATGAATACGACACATCCCACTCTGAGGACACTTTCAGTGTTTTTAATGTTTTCACTTAGAATGGAAGAAATTATACTTGAAAAGGGATGTTTAAATTTATTGTTGCTGGCCGGGCGTGGTGGCTCATGCCTGTAATCCTAGCAGTTTGGGAGGCCGAGGTGGGCGGATCACCTGAGGATGGGAAGTTCAAGACCAGCCTGACCAACATGGAGAAACCCCGTCTCTACTAAAAATACAAAATTAGCCAGGCGTGCAGGCGCATGCCTGTAATCCCAGCTACTCAGGAGGCTGAGGCAGGAGAATCGCTTAAACCCGGGAGGCGGAGGTTGTGGTGAACCGAGATTGCGCCATTGCACTCCAACCTGGGCAACAAGAGCAAAAACTGTCACCCGCCAAAAAAAATTATTGTTGCTATTGCTTCAGATTTCCAGTAGCTACTCAAACCCTGCTCAAAAGTCCATTTCTTTGAGTTGGGGGAAGGTGTAGGATTCGTGATAATGAAGCTATTGTTGGGTAAATGCTTGGCTGTCTTACATCCTTCGGGATCAGGGAGCTAGGATTCCTCTTGATTCTGTAAGATTAAATAGGCTATACGTGGGCCATCAGGCCCTCCATACCTTCCTCCCATATACCCTTATAGTCTGTCTGCCATGCGGAGACTGAGAGGGTCCTCATCTTAGGAGATGTAAGTATCAGACAAGCGCAAACACTATAATTCAGAGCTGGGTGTGACACGTCATCTTTCATTTTAAAACCCAGTCATTAGACTGGCTAATAAAAATTACCATCACAAACACTGTGTTCTGGGCACTTCAAGTGCATGGTCTGAATCTTTACAGCAGCCTTGGAAGTTAGGAATGTTAATATTGTTAACAGATGAGGAAATCAGGTATTAGGTGATATAAGGTACATAGTTAGTAAGAGGCAAGGTTGAGACTGAAATAGGCTGTCTTACTTTAAGGTTCTTTCCACTACACCATGGATATTTTGATCCCCAACTAGAGAAAAGGAGTCCTAGAAACGTTATAACAGACCTGGCATGGTGATTCACACCTGTAATCCCAGCACTTTTGGAGGCCGAGGTGGGAGGAGCATTGCTTGAGTCCAGGAGTTTGAGGCCAGCATGCGCAGCACAGTAAAACCCCATCTCTACTAAAATTACAAAAATTTAGCTGGCTGTGTTGTTGCATGCGTGTAGTCTCAGCTATTTGGGAGGCTGAGGTGGGAGGATCGCTTGGTCCTGGGAGGTTGAGGCTGCAGTGAGCCCTAATTGCACCACTGTACTCCAGCCTGGGTGACAGAGGGAAACCCTGTCTCAAGCAAACAAACAAACCCGAGGGAATCTATTGTCAAGTTCATTTCCCAAAGTTCTACTCCCATGCCATTCTGTACCAGGAAGGGG
>NW_012114833.1:171733-172919 GCF_000951035.1 Colobus angolensis palliatus | reverse complement strand
GCAAGACTCTGTCTCAGGAAAAAAACAAAACAAAACAAAAAGAAATGGCTGAAAGGAATCTTTTATTCCCCCACCCAAACCTGAGAGTCACACAGCCTTGGGCTTGGCTCTAACGTTACCTGTCAACTGGTGGTGAGACCTTGAGCAAGTCCTGGCCTCTCAGCAGCCTCTGTAAAAATGAGGTTGTTGCATTTAGTGGTCTCTGGGGACCTTTCCATTATCTGAGATTCTGTATATTATTTTCAACTGCTCTGGGATGGTCCCCTTCCTCTTCCTGGTTTTTTCCTGCATTCCTCCCCCTCCCCCTTTCCTTCCGCTCTTCACATGTGTCCCTTCTGTATCCGCCCTCAGCCCCCATTTCCTGGCCACCCCCCAATTCCACCGAGATGGTTACCATGGAAATCATCTCCTGGAAGTGACATCACATGTCTCCTAGACAACTGTTTCCAAGACAGTGACATCATTTGATCACCATGGTAACCCTCCAGAAGGCCACTTCTGCAGTGAAATGGGCAGACAGAATTTTTATGTTTTTCTGGAGATTGAGGGCAATGCAGGGAAATATTAACAACAACAACAAAATCTCAGGAGTTAGAAGAAAAAGCTTTGAACTTTGCGCTTGTTGGGGGCAAGTGGGAAACCAGTGTGGGGCTGGGACGGAGCAGAGGCTCGGGGCGAACCCCTTCTCCTTTCCAATAACTACGTTGATCATACGTCATCAAATTGGGACATTTGAGAGTGAACAGAGCACTATTATTATTGTGTGGGGAAGACAAGTGAGCATGGCCTTCCCAAGCAAACCAGAGCATGTGGCCGGCCCCCGTCCATAATCTTCCCTCAGCTATGGCTCATCCAACAAGCTTTGATTCAGCTCCTCCTGTGTATGGCTACTGGGGATACCACAGCGAGTAAAACAGCCCAGATCCCTGTCCTCATGGTGCTCAGGGTCATGTGTCTGTGCTAGGGTGAGGGTGATCCCACAGTCACCCAAATGCATACAGTGACATGGACTGGGCACGGTGCTCAAAAGGGAGGGCACTTGAGGGACATGTGTTTTTTTTGGTTTGGTTTTGTTTTTTTGACGCAGTCTCTCTCTGTCGCCCAGGCTGGAGGGCAGTGGCGCGATCTTGGCCCACTGCAGCCTCCGCCTCCCAGGTTCCAGCAATTCTCCTGCCTCAGCCTCCCA
>NW_012114833.1:165992-166335 GCF_000951035.1 Colobus angolensis palliatus | reverse complement strand
ACACCCAGCTAATTTTTTGTATTTTTAGTAGAGATGGGGTTTCACTGTATTAGCCAGGATGGTTTCGATCTCCTCACCTCGTGATCTGCCTGCTTCTGCCTCCCAAAGTGCTGGGATTACAGGTGTGAGCCACTGCGCCCAGCTGGGATTTTTTTTAGAGGGATTGGGGGTTGTGTCTTTTCAGCAGTAGTAATGACACTCTTATGTTAACATGGGGGCTTTCACTTTTACCAGCCCCCTAAGAAAGGTGGAGAGAGCATTGTGTGCCAGCTGTGTTACTGTCCCCACAGGCGCTCTGTGAGGGGGCTCTGCACCCACTGGCCCATCTTTTTTTTTTTTTTTT
>NW_012114833.1:163703-164121 GCF_000951035.1 Colobus angolensis palliatus | reverse complement strand
GGAGCTCCCGCCGACGCTCCACCTGTAGCCCCGCCCCTGACCCCGCCCACTTCCCAGCCCCTCCCTTCCAGGCGCATCCTCGAGGTGGCGCCGTGGAGCAGCGCCGGGGCTCTGACGACTCTCTGAGGGAGCCTCGTCCGTCAGGCTCTGTGCGTTTTGGTTCAGGCGCCGGTTAGTGGCGGAAGAGGCCACGCGGTGAGTTGGCTTGAGGCAGAGGCAGGCGGAAACCGAGGATGAGAGGCCGGCTGTCGCCGCCACCCCTCAGCAACCCCAGTGCAGCCGGTCATCCTATCAGCCGATCAGTCAGTCGGGTCCCCAGCCCGACTCACACCTCCTCCATCAGTCTCTCAGTCAGCCCCTGCGTTTCCTTTCTCTTGCCTTTCTTTTTTCTCTTTTTTCTTGTCTTTTCTTTCTTTCT
>NW_012114833.1:161880-163653 GCF_000951035.1 Colobus angolensis palliatus | reverse complement strand
AGCAATTCTTGTGCCTCAGCCTCCCAAGTAGCTGTGATTACAGGTGCGCACCACCACACCCGGCTAATTTTTGTATTTTTAGTAGAGACAGTTTCACCATGTTGGCCAGGCTGGTCTCAAAACTCCTGACCTCAAGTGATCTGCCTGCCTCGGCATCCCAAAGTGCTGGGTTTACAGGTGTGAGCCCCTGCGTCCGGCCACACTGCTTCCTTAATGTATTAGGGCTCAATCAGAGAAACTGTACCAGTAAGGGGACACAGATTAAGAGATTTGTTGCAAGGTGATTTGCGTGACTGTGGGGTTGGCAAGGTAAGTGCAGTAAGTGCAGGCTGGAACTCTTGTCAAGGGCTGAAGCCGCTATCCACAGGCAGAATTTCTTCAGGAAAACCTCGTTTGATTTTAAGGCCTTTCAACTGAGTCTATCAAGCCCACCTAAATTATCTAGGATATCCTCCCTTTATGTAAAGTCGACTGATAATGGACTTTATTTGCATCTACAAAATAACTTCACCAAAACATCCGGTTTAGTGCTGGAATAACTGGGGCCTTCAGTCTAGCCAAGTTGACACAGTAAAAAAGACATCACACTGAGCTGGGCATGGTGGCTCACTCCTGTAATCCTAGCACTTTGGCAGGCCGAGGCAGGAGGATTGCCTGAGGTCAGGACTTCCAGACCAGCCTGGGCAATGTAGAAAGACGCCATCTCTGCAAAACATAAAAAAAGATAAATTAGCTGGGCTCGATAGCGATGCCTATAGTCCCAGCTACTCAGGAGGCTGAGGTGGGAGAATCACTTGTGCCCAGGAGTTCAAGGCTGCAGTAAGCTATGATCATACCACTGTACTCCAGCCTGGGTGACAGACTGAGACCCTGTCTTGAAAACAAACAAACAAAAAACAGTGGAACATTGATTTACATATATTAGAGCACTTACCACATGCCATGCCCTGTGGTGATTTGCATGCAGCATCTCAGTTAATCTCAAAACATCCCATGATGCAGGTATCCTTCTTGTCCCTAATTTTACAGGTCAGGAAATGGCCTCAGAGAATTGAGGAGACGCCCACAGTAGCGTGGTGTGGTCCACCTGAGTTCTGAACTGTCACTTGCTATGGCGTCTCCCTGTGAGCCTCTCTTTACTCTGCCTTGTCTCCTTGTCCTGGGGCAAGAAGTTAGGGTTTAAGACCCTTCGGGATGTGAGGATGTTTCTGCCACTCTGGACCTTAGTTTTCTCCCCTAAGTGGCTCTGTCTCTCCTGGCCTTTCTGAGTTTGGAAGGGAGGCGCCATTCTGGTACGACTTTCTCAGGCCTGTGCTGCCACCTATGGGGCTCGAAGGTGCTCGCCACGCTCCAGACCGGCCACCTGGCAGGCAGGTGAGCTTGCAAGTGTTAAGAGCAGCGGGATGCGGGGGAGGGAGCAAATGGGGTTGAGGGCTATTTCTGGGCCTAGTAACCAATAATGCAAATATCGGCTCTTACCCTCAGCTGCTCGCTCAGGCCCCCCCGAATCCTCTAGCATTTCTGGGGATTAAGAGGGTGGTGGGGTTTTCACCTCTATCACGTCTGCTGCCAGCCTGGCGCCCAAAGGTTCGGCCGTCACTTGCCCTAGCGGGCCCCTGGAACCGTCGGGATTCCTAGGCTGCCAGGGGGTCCTAATGGGAAACTGGGAGTTTTTTTCACCCCATCAGGCCGCAGGATAGGTCTGCAGTGCGACTCAGGCTCCAGCGGGGACCCGCCCACTCGGAAGCGGGAGGAGGAAGAGGCTCCAGAGGC
>NW_012114833.1:153653-154500 GCF_000951035.1 Colobus angolensis palliatus | reverse complement strand
CCTCAGCCTCCCAAAGTGCTAGGATTACAGGTGTGAGCCACCGTGCCTGGCCATTTTTTTGCTTTTGGTCAGAGTTACTTGTCAAAGGGCCTTGGTTTTTTTCCCCTCAGGATCTCCCAGGCCCTTAGGGGGCAGAGGGGACAACAATGCTGACCCGCTCCTGAGGTGGCGCTCGGCTGGCACAGCTGTCCCTGAAGCAGAAGAGTGGCAGTGGAGGGGCCAGAGCCCTGGCTCTCAGTGGCTGTACTGAGAGTTACTCCACATTGAGCCCTTCCCCGCCTGACCCTGATTGGCTGTGGGCTGGGCCTGATCCTTCCGGTACCTGGAGCAGCTATAGGCTGGGCCTGATCCACTGACCACCTTCTATGTCAGAGCTGGCAGCATGGGGGCCCAGACCCAGGTCCTTCCAGGAGGTGCCAGGGCAGTGGGACCCGGCCCTGTGCTGGAGAGAGCATTCCTGGTCTGGTCATGGCAGTGCTTCCACCTCACTGTGTGTGCTTGTGCAGGTCACTTCACCCAGGCCTCGGTGTCGCCATGGACAGCTTTCAGAAAGGGGAAACAGCCTGGATGTGGTGGCTCACACCCATAGCCTCAGCACTTTGTAAGGCCAAGGTGGGAAGATCACTTGAGGTCAGGGGTTCAAGACCAGCCTGGGCAATGTAGTAAGTAACCTCATCTCTAAAGAAAAAAAATTAGCTGGACATGGGAGGCCGAGGTGGGAAGATGGGGCTTGAGCCCAGAAAGTCGAGGCGGCAGTGATCCTCGACTGCACTCCAGTGGTGCATTCGATTGCACTACTGCACTCCAGGCTGGGTGACAGCGAGGAGACCCCTCTCAAACAAACAAA
>NW_012114833.1:146742-147937 GCF_000951035.1 Colobus angolensis palliatus | reverse complement strand
CACTACCATGCCCCACTAATTAAAAAATAAATTTTTTTGAGACAGGTCTCGCTCTGTCACCCGGGGTGGAGTGCAGTGATGTGACCATGGCTCACTGTAGCCTCAACCTCCTGGGCCCAAGTGATCCTCCCACCTCAGCCTCCCAAATAGCTGGGACTCACATATCACCACACCTGGCTAAATTTTTTATTTTTTGTAGAGATGGGGTTTCGTCATGTTGCCCAGGCTGTTCTTGAACTCCTGACCTCAAGCAATCCACCTGCCTTGGCCTCCCAAAGTGCTGGGATTACAGGTGTGAACCACTGCACCTGGCCCCTTAATTTTTTTTTTTTTTTAAATAGAGATGGGGTCTTGCTGTGTTTCTCAGACTTGTCTTAAACTCCTGGCCTCAAGTGATCCTCCTGCCCTGTCCTCCCAAAGTGCTGAGATTATACGCATGAGCCACCATGCCCAGCCCCCATTTTTATGTTGGAATTATTTATTTATCTTTTTATATTTGAATTGTGGGAGTTGTTCCCCCTGGCCCCCGCGCCGAGATGGAGTCTTGCTCTGTTACACAGGCTAGAGTGCAATGGCACCATCTCGGCTCACTGAAACCTCGCCTCCCAGGCTTAAGCGATTCTCCTGCTTAAGCCTCTGGAGTAGCTGGGATTACAGGTGCATGCCACCATGCCCAGCTAATTTTTGTATTTTTAGTAGAGTCGGGGTTTCACCATGTTGGCCAGAATGGTCTTGAACTCCTGACCTTGTGGTCCGCCCACCTTGGCCTCTCAGAGTGTTGGGTTTACAGGTGTGAATCACCACACCTGGCCAAATTGTGGAAGTTCTTAATGTATTCTATATACTAGACCCTTATCAGGTGTGTGATTTGAAAATATATATTTTTTAGTTACTTGTGCTTTAAGTGTCAGAGCTAAGAAACCATGAAGATTTACATCTATGTTTTCTTCCAAGAGTTTAATGGTTTTAGCTCTTACATTTAGGTTTTTGATTTATTTTTAATTAATTAAAAAAATTTTTTTTTGAGATGGAGTTTTGCTCTTGTTGTCCAGGATATAGTGCAATGGCATAATCTTGGCTTGCCGCAACCTCTGCCTCCCAGGTTCAAGTGATTCTCCTGCCACAGCCTCCCGAGTAGCTGGGATTACAGGCATGTGCCACCATACCCAGCTAATTTTGTATTTTTAGTAGAGAC
>NW_012114833.1:146340-146692 GCF_000951035.1 Colobus angolensis palliatus | reverse complement strand
GCAGCCTTGATCTCCTGGGCTCAAGTAATCCTCCCACCTTAGCCTCCTGAGTAGCTGGGACTATTCCACCCCAACGTGGCATGCACCATCATGCCCGACTAATTTTTTGATTTTTTGTAGAGATGGAGTCTTGCTATGTTGCCCAGGCTGGTCTTGAACTCCTGAGCTCAAATGATCCTCCCACCTCAGCCTCCCGAAGTGCTGAGATTACAGGTGTGAGCCCTGCACCCAACCATTGTTTGCTTTTTTGATTATAGCCATCCTAGTAAGTGGGTGGGCAGTGGTATCTCATTGTGGTTTTGATTTGTGGTTTCAATTTGTATTTCCCAGCCAGGTGTGGTGGCTCATGCCT
>NW_012114833.1:146004-146290 GCF_000951035.1 Colobus angolensis palliatus | reverse complement strand
TCCACCTCCTACTGATTCCTGCTTATCTTAGATTCCTCAGCCTCTGATGTTTTCTAGACTCTCCCCTTAGTCCTGGTGGACTCTCCCTAGTGCACTCAGTTGGCAAACTTTCCAGCGTTGGGGGCCCTGCTGTTCTGGCACAGCTAGGGAGAAGGGCAGGAGGCTGGCTGGCCTCTCTGAGGGTGTTGGGGTGGCAGATGATTCACACTTCACTTCTCACCGGAGTGGTGGGGAGGCCTCTGGAGGACCCTGGCTCCGGAGGAGGGGGTTGCCGTGCCAACCCTTG
>NW_012114833.1:145688-145954 GCF_000951035.1 Colobus angolensis palliatus | reverse complement strand
GGGTGCCTGTAATCCTAGCTACTCAGGAGGCTGAGGCAGGAGAATTGGTTGAACCCGAGAGGCTAAGGTTGCGGTGAGCTGATATCACGCCATTGCACTCCAACCTGGGTGACAGAGAGAGACTCCGTCTCAAAAAAAAAAATTTTATATTTCCCTAATGACTAATGGCGTTGAGCTTTTTTTCATGTGCTTGTTACCGTTTGTTCTTTTTTTTTTCTTTTTTGATCTAAGCCTGGTGAATTCTCCACCAGTCCCTATAAGAAAAC
>NW_012114833.1:143800-144118 GCF_000951035.1 Colobus angolensis palliatus | reverse complement strand
CCTATAATCCCAGCACTTTAGGAGGCCGAAGTGGGCGGATCACTTGAACCCAGGAGTTTGGGACCAGTCTGGGCAACATGGTGAAACTCTGTCTCTACAAAAAAAAAAAAAAATTAGCCAGGCGTGGTGGTGCATACCTGTAGTCCCAGCTACTCGGGAGGCTGAGCTGGGAGGATCCCATGAGCCCTGGAGGTTGAGGCTGCAGTGAGCCAAGATCATGCCCCTGCACTCTAGCCTGGGTGGCAGAGTGAGTGAGACCCTGTCTTCTCTGGCCTGGGCCCCAGACTGTCTCTTGTCCTCCATGTAAGTTCATCTGTC
>NW_012114833.1:142934-143353 GCF_000951035.1 Colobus angolensis palliatus | reverse complement strand
GGCCTAGGTTATTTAATTAATTCAATAAATAATTCTTTCACCCAGCATTAATTTAGGCTTAGTATGTGCAAGGCATAGAAAAGATTATAGTGTGGTGCTTAAGGGACAGGCTTAAAATCAGAATGACTGGGTCTGAATCCTACTAATTAGCTAAGAGGTCTCATTCAAGGTAGGTACTTAACCCCTCAATGTTCTCCTCTAGAAAATAGGAATAATAATGCTCCATAGTGTTGTGGAGATTCAATAAGAGAGCTCACATGTGAACTCAGCATGGTGCCCAGTATAGTAAAAATCAACGGTGGTATATGCAGTATAGTATATATGTCTGTGTGTATATATATACATATGCACACACATATATATTATAAATATATAAACAATATATAAGATACACATATAGTATTTACATATAAAGTATA
>NW_012114833.1:134668-138413 GCF_000951035.1 Colobus angolensis palliatus | reverse complement strand
GCTGGCTATTGGTAGAGAGGCTTCCTGGATTCTTTAGGAGGTTGTATAGGGGACTCTAGGCTCCTCGGAAGCATTTTGCAAAGGGCTCTCTTTCCCAGCCATGTTGTTCCTGAAGCCTTTTCTCTCTCCCTCTCTGGATACCTCCCTCCTTTGGCAGGACCTGAACTCCGTACATATAATGGTGCCTGAGGCAGCTACCAGGGCAGGTGCCTCGTGCAGGTGACCTGGCACCTTATCTCCCCTGCCCCCATCTCTCTCCTGCCTTTTCTGGCTTACTTCTTAGAGCAGAAATAACCCAAGGCCAAATATTAACTGTGAAACCATAAAATCATGTGAAGGCCAGGTGGCTTCCAGTGGCCTGGACTCTTGGTGCCCTGTTATCGAGAAATGCTCTCTCACCTCTCAATGGGTGGAGAGGGTGGAGTGGCTGGGATGATGATGAGGGACCCAGAACTTTAGCCTTCCAGCCAAGTGGAATGGTGGGCAGAGGCTGCCTCTGTTGCCTGAGGCTTCCAGGGGGATTGTTGGAATCTGTTCCTTGGGGCCTGGGGAGAGACCACTGCAGCATCTTTTAGCATCAACAGATGCTAAAGATGCAATCAGGAACTCTCTTAGCTTGTGCAAAGTTTTCAGAGGCACCTACATAGTACTGGAATACGCATCTACCACTCATGTACCCTGATATATACTCATCTGTATACTGTGTCTTACTCATCTTCAGAACTTGGCACAGTGCCTGCAACACCAATCCATCTTTGTTGAACTGATGAATGAACAGTGAATGAACCCCACACACTCATCCACACATGTAGATATTTGCAGGAGGGTACCTGTAGATACACATGCATGTTCATATTATACGTACACAACATGCACACACATTCAGACCAAACACAATAGCATAAATGTACCTGTCCATACACACCAGCACAGAACAGTCACATGCATATGAATATGTATGTAAATTTACAGATTCCTGAATGACCTGGCAGCATGGCAGAGGTGGTGGCTACTGATATGGCTCCGATGACGGGAGGAACACCAGGGTCCTTGGTCTTGCGCCGATGTAGGTAAGTGACACGGACACACCTGGAGTAGTTTTAAGGAGCAAAAAGTTTAATAGGCAAGAAAGAAGAAGAAAAAGAAGAAAACAGCTCTCCTGTACAGAGACAGAGGTGGGGGCTCAGAACAAAGAGGAACCCCGTGTGTGGCGGAAAAAGTGGTTGCTTATATTGGGATGCTGGAGGAGGTGTCTGGTTTGCATAAGGCCCAGGGGATTGGTTGGCCAGGTGTGTCATTTACGTAGCCCGAGAAAAACCTGGCCCTCCCACCTTAGTTCTTTAATATGCAAATGCGGGTCGCCATGATGTTCAAAACATCATTTTTCAACTGGAAAGACCACCTCTCGGTTGTATGCTGGGACGCCTGCACACACTCTGTTATGAACTGAATTGTGTCCCCTGTAAAATTTATACGTTGAAGTCCTAACCCACAATACCTCAGAATGTGACTATATTTGGGGAGAGGTCTTTTAAAGAGATTGTTAAGGTTAAATGAGGTCACATGAGTGGGCCCTGATCCAATCTTACTGACATCCTTATAAGAGGAAATTTGGGCCAGACATGGTGGCTCTCACCTGTAATCCCAGCACTTTGAGAGGCCAAGGCAGGCGGAACATCTGTGGTCAGGAGTTCGAGACAGGCCTAGCTAACATGGTGAAACCCCGTTTCTACTAAAAATACAAAAAATTAGCTGGCCGTGGTGGCGCGTTCCTGTAATCCCAGCTACTCGGGAGGCTGAGACAGGAGAATTGCTTGAATCTGGGAGGCGGAGGTTGCAGTGAGCCAAGATCGTGCCACTGCACTCCAGCGTGGGCGACAGAGCAAGGCTCCATCTGAAAAAAGGAAAAAAAAAAAAAGAAGAGGAAATTTGAACACACAAACAGGCATCAAGAATGCATGCAGATAAAGAAAGACCACGTGAGGATATGTGAGGAGACGGCCCTCTGCAAGCCGAGGAGAGAGGCTGAAGGAGAAACCAAACCTGCTGCCCTTAATTTTGGGCTTCTATCTCCCAGAACTGTGAGCACATACGTTGCTATTATTTAAGCCATCTAGCCTGCGATATTTAGTTATTGCAGCCCTAGCAAAGTAATACATACTCCAGAACTTTCATCTCTCTCTTCTCTAGATTTTGTAAAGCAGGAGGAGGGACGGGGCTGAGGAGACCTCACCACTACAAGTAGGACCAAGTTCAGTGTCTCTTGGCTTCTTGCAATCTCTTGGAGAAAATGTACTGGGCTGGCTGGGAGCTGCCCTTGGCTGTTGTTTCCTTAAAGAATCATCATAGGGCCAGCATGGTGGCTCATGCCTGTAATCTCAGCACTTCGGGAGGCCAAGGCAGGACGATTGCCTGAGGCCAGGAGTTTGCTGCCAGCCTGGGCAACATAGCGAGACCTCATCTCTACTAAAAAAAAAAAGCCAGCTTAGGAGAGGTGGTTGGTGCATGCTTGTAGTCCCAGCTGTTCGGGAGGCTGAGATGGGAGAATCACCTGAGCCCAGAAGTAGGAGGTTACCGTGTGCCATGATCACACCACTGCACTCCAGCCTTGGAGACATAGTGAGACTCTTGTCTAAAAAAAAAACAAAAAACTAACCATGACAATAGGCGGAGGACAACAGTCTTAGATTCTAAAGGGGTGAATCCCCAAGCAGGCTGGAGCCAGTATGAAGATATTTATGAAGTGTTTGTATGTGTACATGTTGGTGTGGAGGCAGCCCCAGCCTGCAGTCTTTTTTCTTAAAAAGAGGGTGATGCTGTGATTTCACTGTGTGCTGCACATTTCAAAGTCGAGGACTAGGAGGCAAGAACTCTGGCTTGAGTTTTGGGTTCTACCACCAACTTGCTGCATGGACTTAAGCAAATTGCTTCACTTTCATGGACTCTGGATTCTCATTTACATGGTTGCTTGTTTCATGGGGTTCCTGTAAAGGATCCAAGAAGCTAAGGGAGCTACAGGCACTTTGAAGAGTTAAGAACATTAAGGACTTTTCCTAGCAGCCAGAACTTACTTTTCAGTTGGGTGAAAAGCATTTCAAATAGTCTGGCATCCTCAAAAATGAATCTGTGCCGAGTCCTGTGAAGTTCATACAATAAAGGGCTAAACACAGCATACTTTCTGCTCTCAAGGGGGTAGGCCAACCAAGAATACCCACAGAGGCTGGTCACTATGACCCCAAGCAGTCAGCCATATACCAGGATAGAGTATAGTATAGAGAGGTGCTAAGGATGCTGTGGTTTTGGGGCTTTGAGAAGTCAGAGAAGGTTTCATGGAGGTAGTGAGGATTGGCTGAATTTGGTTGGGTAGATGGTGGGAGTTGGAGGTAATAGAGTATTCTGAGTGGAAGAGTCAGGATGGCCCTTGGTCCGTGGAGGCAGGAGAGGAATGATGCCACATCAGAGTTACAGGTAAAGATTACAAGGGAAAACCAGAGTGACGAAGTTAATTTTTGAGTCCTTCCTGGAACTGACCCAGCCCAGTGGTTAATCTTTTTGGCCCCTTGGACCTTGTCCCAGGCATACATACACACAACCTGGGGATCCAGAGCAGCCCAGGGCAGAGCTGAGGGGGAACTTGGAGGTCACCCTGCTCAAGCCTGACCCCATTCCAGAAGCAAAACAGAAGATAGATAGAGGGACTGAGGTTTCACAAGGAGTTAGTTGGTAATGCAGGGATTTGAGCTCA
>NW_012114833.1:132237-134618 GCF_000951035.1 Colobus angolensis palliatus | reverse complement strand
AAAAAAAAAAAGCCAGCTTAGGAGAGGTGGTTGGTGCATGCTTGTAGTCCCAGCTGTTCGGGAGGCTGAGATGGGAGAATCACCTGAGCCCAGAAGTAGGAGGTTACTGTGTGCCATGATCACACCACTGCACTCCAGCCTTGGAGACATAGTGAGACTCTTGTCTAAAAAAAAAACAAAAAACTAACCATGACAATAGGCGGAGGACAACAGTCTTAGATTCTAAAGGGGTGAATCCCCAAGCAGGCTGGAGCCAGTATGAAGATATTTATGAAGTGTTTGTATGTGTACATGTTGGTGTGGAGGCAGCCCCAGCCTGCAGTCTTTTTTCTTAAAAAGAGGGTGATGCTGTGATTTCACTGTGTGCTGCACATTTCAAAGTCGAGGACTAGGAGGCAAGAACTCTGGCTTGAGTTTTGGGTTCTACCACCAACTTGCTGCATGGACTTAAGCAAATTGCTTCACTTTCATGGACTCTGGATTCTCATTTACATGGTTGCTTGTTTCATGGGGTTCCTGTAAAGGATCCAAGAAGCTAAGGGAGCTACAGGCACTTTGAAGAGTTAAGAACATTAAGGACTTTTCCTAGCAGCCAGAACTTACTTTTCAGTTGGGTGAAAAGCATTTCAAATAGTCTGGCATCCTCAAAAATGAATCTGTGCCGAGTCCTGTGAAGTTCATACAATAAAGGGCTAAACACAGCATACTTTCTGCTCTCAAGGGGGTAGGCCAACCAAGAATACCCACAGAGGCTGGTCACTATGACCCCAAGCAGTCAGCCATATACCAGGATAGAGTATAGTATAGAGAGGTGCTAAGGATGCTGTGGTTTTGGGGCTTTGAGAAGTCAGAGAAGGTTTCATGGAGGTAGTGAGGATTGGCTGAATTTGGTTGGGTAGATGGTGGGAGTTGGAGGTAATAGAGTATTCTGAGTGGAAGAGTCAGGATGGCCCTTGGTCCGTGGAGGCAGGAGAGGAATGATGCCACATCAGAGTTACAGGTAAAGATTACAAGGGAAAACCAGAGTGACGAAGTTAATTTTTGAGTCCTTCCTGGAACTGACCCAGCCCAATGGTTAATCTTTTTGGCCCCTTGGACCTTGTCCCAGGCATACATACACACAACCTGGGGATCCAGAGCAGCCCAGGGCAGAGCTGAGGGGGAACTTGGAGGTCACCCTGCTCAAGCCTGACCCCATTCCAGAAGCAAAACAGAAGATAGATAGAGGGACTGAGGTTTCACAAGGAGTTAGTTGGTAATGCAGGGATTTGAGCTCACGTCTCCAGAGACAGTCTAGTACCTTTTCTAGGTCATCACCTGGGTCTTAAAAGTGGACTGGGTTTCAGAGGCTTTTACCTAGTGTTGGGGAGTATTGAGAGTTTGGATCCTAACTTGTAAGTGTAGCTGTATTTGTTGATTGTTTCTGGGTGCAGAGCCTAGGATTGCACACTGGATAGGCTCCTGCAGGTAACTGAGATAGGCAGTTCCTGTGCCTCGGGACTTCAGGAGTGACCAGAAGGCCCTCCGTGTTCCAGCCTGGCTAACTGATAGCTACCATTTCACTAAAAGGGCTTCATGGCCACAGCTGGAGGCTCTGATCTTTTTCACAATGCTATTTTGCTCTGGGAGGGACATTCATAGCAAACTTTGCATCAGTTGATGATATAACTCAATGTAAAGTGTGGTGTGGGGGAAGGAACAGATCCTTTCCTGAGAGCTAATTTTGATGGGGAAAGAAAGCATGAAGGTATTTAGTGCAATGAAAAGACAAAGGCAGCCAGGGAGGCCTGGCCCTTAGGATCTAGCCTGGAGGTTCGGAGCTTGGTTTCAGAATTAGGCAGATTTTTCTTTTCCTTGTTAAAAAAGCAGTATCACCTAATTACAGATTAATCAGAAAACACAGAGAGCAATGATAGCAGAAGAAATAATCCCTGCAGTCCCATTCTCCCCTTCTCCCTTAAATGGCCATTATTAGTGCCTAAGTATAGTCCCTCTAGTCCCTTCTCTATGCATATTTTATGTATGTGTGTGTACATATATAATGTACATGTGTGAGTTTCAGATTTCGAACCACCAGAACTGTGAAACAAGAAATTTCTTTTTCTTTTTCTTTTGTTTTTTTTGAGACAGAGTCTTGCTCTGTTGCCCAGGCTGGAGTGTAGTGGCGTGATCTCGCCTTACTGCAACCTCTGCCTCCCAGGTTCAAGCAATTCTCTGCCTCAGCCTCCTGAGTAGCTGCGATTACAGGCGCCCACCACCACACTCGGGTAATTTTTATATTTTTAGTAGAGACGGAGTTTCACTATGCTGGCCAGGCTGGTATGGAACTCCTGACCTCGTGATCCGCCTGCCTTGGCCTCCCAAAGTGCTGGGATTACAGG
>NW_012114833.1:129014-131219 GCF_000951035.1 Colobus angolensis palliatus | reverse complement strand
GCCCAGAAGTTGGAGGCTGCAGTGAGCTATGATAGTGCCATGGCACTCCAGCCTGCGTGACAGAGCAAGACCCCATCTCTTAAAAAAAAAAAAAAGTAAGTAAAAATCATTATTAGTTTATAGACAACACAAAAAACCATGGTGGGCTAAGTTTAGCCCATGGGCCATACCTAGCTGACCCCTGCTCTGTAGTAGTGATGTCTGATAGAACTTTCTGTTCTGATGGAAATATTCTATATTTGTGCTGTCAAATACAGTAGCCATGAGCCATATGTGGCTACTGAGCACTTGAAATGTGCCCAAGGTGACTTGAGGAACTCAGTTTTCAGTTTTATTTCATATTAATAAATGTAAATTTAAATAGCCATTTATGCCTGTGACTCCTATATTCAATAGGGTATTATTTTCTGAGGGCTGCTATAACAAATGACCACAAATTGGGTGGCTTACAACAACGCAAATTAATTTTTTCATAGTTCCAGAGGCTATGAGCAAATAAACAAAGTGTTAGCAGAGCCATACTGCTTCTGAAGGCTCTAGGGAAGAATCCTTCCTTGCCCCTCTTCCACCTTCTGGGGGCTTCTGGCACCCTTGGTGTCCTTTAGCTTGTGGATGCATCACTCCAGTCTCTGCCTCCATTGTCACATGGCATTCTCTGTGTGTATATGTGTGTGTGTGTGTGCGTGTGTCTCCAAATCTTGCTATCTTTATAAGCACACCAGCCATTGGATTTAGGGCCCATCCGAATCCAGTATGACCTCATCCGAATCCAGTATGACCTCATCTTTACTAACTACAACTGAAAAGACCCTATTTCCAAATAAGGTCACATTTTGAGGTTCTAGGTGGACATGAATTTTGGGAAGACACCAATCAACCCAATATAGCTAGAGTAGCTCTAAAGCAGTGGTTCTTAAATTTAGTGTGCATCAGAATCACCTGAGGACTTGCTGAACCATAGCTTGCTGAGCCCCATCCCCAGACCTTCTGATTGGTAGGTCTTGTTTGTCTAATAAATCCCATGTATTTTGATGCTGTTGGTTCAGGGACCACACTTTGGGAACCATTGCTATAGTACTCTTGCATTCATTTCTAGGGTTACCATAACAAAGTCCCACAAACCTGGTGGCTTAAACAATAGAAAGCTATTTTCTCACAGTTCTGGAGGGTAGAAGTCTGAAATCAAGGTGTTGGTGGGGTTGGTTCCTTCTGAGGGCCTTGAGAGAAGATCTATGCCAGGCCTTTCTCCTTGGCTTATAGTTGGCAGTCTTCTTATTCACATGGCATTTTCACTGTGTGTGCGTCTCCGTGTCCAAGTTTCCCCTTTTTATTAGGACAACAATCACATTGGATTAGGACCCACCCTAATGACCTTATTTTAATTTGATGACCTCTCTAAAGACCCTGTCTCCAAATAAGGTCCCATTTTGAGCTACTGGGAGTTAAGACTTCAGCGTGATTTTTTTTGAGGGATAAGACATAAACGCGTAACAGAGCTTGACTATGCTTTTGGCACCTTGAGCTAAGGGGTACCTTCTTGGAGCTCCTGTGTACAAGATAACTGTGCTTCTCTTGTCTTTGAACTCTGGATAGAAGCTGGCCTGGATAAAAGTTTCTAGGACGAGGAGGCAGGAGTCTTGGCTTCCAGTTCTGCTCTGCTGACACCTGACTGGGGACTTGGACAAATAACTTGTCTCGGGGACTTGGACAAATAATTTGTCTCAAGGTTTTAGAATCTCCTTGGTCTTTGGTGAGCTCTGATAATCTGTGATTCACAGGTGACAAGACCAGGTTAGTTTTTGGTTCATTCTCAGCCTCCGTTCTGTCTGTAGGCCCTCAATTTGTGCTAGTGAGACCAAGGCTGGGAATTTGATCCTTTCGGGCTCATTGATTTTTTCTATGCTCACTTTATCAATATTTTACTCGTTCATTCAACAAACACTTATTGAGCATCTCTTGTGTAGTAGGCATTGTGCTCAACCGGACAGGGTCTCAGCTCTTCTTAGCTCAGTCTGGTGGTAAGAGACATATAACCAGATAATCAGCAATACTTTTTTTTTTTTTTTCTTGAAGAGACAGGGTCTCCCTGTGTTTCCCAGGCTGGTCTTGAACTCCTGGGCTTAAGCGATCCACCTGTCTTGGCCTCCCAGAGTATTCAGATTACAGGCATGAGCCACTGTACCCAACCTGAGAAACACATTTGAT
>NW_012114833.1:123438-128229 GCF_000951035.1 Colobus angolensis palliatus | reverse complement strand
GAAACTTCTAACTAACTTCTAAATAGGGACTTTTTGCTCTAACCAGTCAAATATGTTTTCTTTGTCTTTCTTCCACAAACACCTTATGCAAGTTTCTCACCCCCATCCCCCAGTGCAGTGCTAAATTGCTTGTGGTCTGGTGCTGCCTGATTCATGAATCACTGTCTGCTAAAATAAACTCTTTAACATTGTAATGTGCCTAAGTTCTTTTAACATGATGTGATAAACATGATGTGCTATGGGAACTAGGATGGTAGGGTGGGTAGTTCAGCCTGGGGGTGTCAGAAAAGGATTTAAAGAAGAGATGAGCTGTATTATTATTGTTTTTTAAGAGATGAAGTCTCACTTTGTCATCCAGGCTGGAGTGCAGTGGCGTGATCATAGCTCACTGCAGCCTCAAACTCCTGGGTTCAAGTGATCCTCCTGCCTCAGCCTCCTAAGTAGCTGGGACTATAGGCATATACCACTGTGCCAAGCTAATTTTGACATTTTTTTGTAGAGACAGGGTCTTGCTTTGTTGCCCTGGTTGGAATGCATTTTAAAGGTTGAATTGTAGTTCTGTGGGGACAGAGGGCCAAGAGAGGAATTCTAAGAAGAAGAGGAATTCTAAGAAGAAAGAATAGCTTGTGCTGTTCCTGGCAGGTATGAAGAGTAACTGGGTATGTTTGGTGCTCCAAGACATGTGGACTACTAGTGGGAGATGAGGCTGAAAATATGGTTTCGGAACAAGGAAGGATGTTATATGCCAGGCCAAGGAGGTTAGACTTCATCCTGAGCCAAAAAGGAACCGTGAGGGTTTTTACACTGGGGGAGTTACATGTTCACATGTCTGTTTTGAGAAGCTGCGTCTGGCCTGAGGAGTCTAGAGGCAGGAAGGGCAGTTAGGGGGTCAGTCCTATGGCTCAAGTGACTGATGACGAGGTCTGAACCAAGGCAGGGGTCATGCTGGTAGAGAGGAGAGGACAAATTCAAGATGTTTAAGGTCTTTAGCTTGGGCGACTGCATGTTTGGTTGTGCAGTGGCTGGCCAGGGAAGAGGAGGAAGAAGGTTTGGGTGGAGAGAGTAATGTCTTGTTTTGGACATATGACATTCAAGGGGTCTGGGCACCACCCAGGGAGGTGTCTTCAGTCAGCTTGTGAACTGTAAGTCTGGAGCTCCAGAGAGAGACAGGGCTCATCACAGGCATCTCCTCCTGCTCATTGCTCCAGCTACACTGCCCTTCTCTCCCTTCTTAGATCATTCCAGCCAAGTTTATTCCCACCTTAGGGCCTCTGATATGACTCTTCCTCTGGTTTTCCACATGGCTGGCTCCTTTCATTCTTTTTTTTTTTTTTAATTTTTTTTTGGAGATGGAGTCTTGCTCTGTTACCCAGGCTGGAGTGCAGTGGCACCATCTCGGCTCACTTTAGCCTCCGCCTCCCAGGTTCAAGCGATTCTCCCATCTCAGCCTCCCAAGTAGCTGGGATTATAGGTGCCTGCCACCACATCCAGCTAATTTTTGTTTATATATTTATTTATTTATTTCAGAGTCTTGCTTTGTTGCCCAGGCTGGAGTGCAGTGATGTGATCTCAGCTCACTGCAACCTCCACCTCCTGGGTTCAAGCGATTCTCCTGCCTCCTGCCAGTAGCTGGGATTCCAGGTGCGCTGCATCATGCCTGGCTAATTTTTGTATTTTTAGTAGAGACGGGGCTTCACCATGTTGACCAGGCTGGTCTTGAACTTCTGACCTTGTGATACACCCGCCTCGGCCTCCCAAAGTGCTGGGATTAAAGGCATGAGCCACTGCACCTGGCCAATTTTTGTATTTTTAGTAGAGGCAGGGTTTCATCATGTTGGCCAGGCTGGTCTAGAATTCCTGATCTTAGGTGATCCACCACCTCGGCTTCCCAAAGTGCTGGGATTACAGGTGTGAGCCACTGCACCCGGTCTCACTGTTTAGGTCTCAGCAGTGCAAGGGCAGAGACTTTATTTTATTTGGTGCTCTATCCTCAAGGCCATCTACTTTGTGCAAGGAGCTCAATGCATACCTGTTGAATGAATAAATGATTGGCGGCTAAAGCCTGGGAGTGAAGCAGGGGGAGAGGATGCACATTAACATTAGAGGGATCTGGCTAGGTGCGGTGGCTCGTGCCTATAATCCTAGCACTTTGGGAGGCTGAGGCTGGAGGACCACTTGAGACCAGGGGTTCGAGTCCAGCCTGGGCAACAGAGTGAGACCCCATCTCTACCAAAAAATTAAGAAAATTAGCCAGGTGTGGTAGCATTCACCTATAGTCCCTGCTACTTGGGAGGCTGAGGCAGGGGGATCACTTGAGCCCAGAAGTTTGAGGCTGCAGTGGGCTCTGATCACTCCAGCCTGGGAGACAGTGTAAGAGTCAGAGTGCCTGAACTCAAATTCCCCTCTTACTAGCTGTGTTAACTGGGACCAGTGCCTCAGTTTCTTCATCTGTAAAATGGGGATAATAATGGTATCTACCACTCTGGGTTGTTTTAAGGACCAAATGAGACCTCTCATGGCATGTTCAATAAGTATTAGCCATTATTATTAATTAAATACTACCTTATGCCAGATAATATGCAAGGGACTTTCAATGCAAAGTTTTAATTCTCACAATAACCTGTTGAGATAGGAATTTTAAAAAAATCCATGTTTTACACTCAGAAAGAGGAAGTCACGGAATCACACATTTACCAGTTGAGAAGTAGAGGTACTGGAAGTTAAGCCCGGGTTTGTCTGACTTTAATGCCTGTGCTCCTAACCATTACACTGCACTCATCTGCAGATGTGACCTTGGAGTCCTGGTGTGGTAAAGTGAATTGGCTGCAGAGGCCTGCCAGAACTCAGAGGTCCTGCCTCCTAGAGCCTTAGCTTCCCTAACCCGGCAGAGATCCTCTCCAGAAAGGGTGTCAGCAGCACAAAGGCTATCCCAAGATGAGGTGCACCCTGAGATCAGTCTTCCTACCTCTGACTGGGAAGACTGGCAGTGGACCCGGGATACCTTGTGAAATGCACAGCCTGGTGATCCACACCAACCTACAGACCAGAATTTTTATGACCAGTCATCACATTTCTCTCCAATGTCTAGAACTTTTGGGTAGGATAAGAGACTTCAATTAAAACACAATCTTCCCCTTTGACCAATTACTCTTAAATTATCTTCCTACTCACTAACCTCTGCTGATACCATGATAAGTAAGAGAAAATGACTTTTGAATTAGTTCATTGGTGACAAAGTCTTCTAAGGAAACAGTGTTTTATATATATCCATAGATACACATGCACCCACCTGCTCAGCTGCCCATGTGCAAACACGTGCCTGCCATAGAGCATGTATCTACACAGGTCTACATATTCCCTAGAACACAAATAACTTTGCAGAGAACTTGCCACATGTGCCAGGGTTCTTATCTACCCAATTGTGCATACATAGCAAAAACAAACAAAAAAACCCTAATACAACTACACACGCACAAGACAAAACCAAAATCCAAAACCAAACCCCAAACCCACCAAATCCTCAGATGACTCTTAAGTTTGGAGGGACAGAGACTAAGCAAAAAATTAAGAATATTGGTTTTTGGCCAGGCACGGTGACTCATGCCTATAATCCCAGCACTTTGGGAGGCCGAGGTGGGTGGATCATCTGAGGTCATGAGTTTGAGACCAGCCTGGCCAACATGGCGAAACCCTGTCTCTACTAAAAATACAAAATTAGCTGGGTGTAATGGTGCGTGCTTGTAATCCCAGCTACTCTGAAGGCTGAGGGAGGAGACTCGCTTAGAACCTGGGAGGCGGAGGTTGCAGTGAGCCGAGATCACGCCACTGCACTCCAGCATGGGCAGCAAAGGGAGACTCTATCAAAAAAAAAAAAAGAATATGAGTTTCTATTAATTGAGTGCCCACTAAATGCTCAAAACTGTATTAAGCACTTTACATATACTGTCTCACCTAGTTTTCATAACAACCCCATGAATCAGATATTAGCACTCCAATTGTTTCTCGCAGGAAGACTGAGGCCATGGTAAAGTCCTGGTACCCCAAGGGATTATATGCACATCAGTCTTTCTTTTTTTTGCTTTTTAATTTTACTTTAAGTTCTGGGATGCATGTGCTGAACGTGCAGGTTTATTACATAGGTATACATGTGCCATGGTGGTTTTCTGCAGCTATCAACCTGTCATCTAGGTTTCAAGCCCCACATGCATTAGTTATTTGTCCCTTCCCTTTCCCCCTACCTCCTGACACATCAATCTTTTTGATATAGCTTGCCAAGGTCACATAACTAGCAATTCACAGAAGCAAACTTTGATGTGCAGCTGTGTTCTGACTACAAAACCTTTGTTCTTAAACACTAGGATCTTAACCCTTTGTGTTTTTTAAGAAAAAAAATCCAGTGACACTGGTTAAAGCACTGTAATGAAGACTTTTTTCAAGACCCTCATGATAGGTATAAAAACAATGGGATATTGTAGTGGCAGGGAGAGAAACTGTGTTTAACTCTGAATATAGCATGAGGAGTGGGAATTAGTGGCTAAGGGGCAGGGTGGGGGGCTAGTGAATGGAAAATTACTAAGAGGAGTTATTGGGGGAAGAGGGATTCTGGCTAAACTGACCTAACAGGATTCCTGCTGAAGATAGGCCAGGGTCATCAGTCATTACCTGATGGATGGTAGAGGATGAGGAGCCTGATCAGATATTGAGGGTGATCAGATATCAAGGGTGGGGGTGTTCTTGCAAAACTGACTTAGTAGGGTTCTTTGCTAAAACTGTATTTTATGAGGAAGTACA
>NW_012114833.1:122303-122713 GCF_000951035.1 Colobus angolensis palliatus | reverse complement strand
ATTTAATTTTTACTGAATAGTAGCATGAGACATCTTCCACCGCCATCATCCTCAATTTAGAAGAAGCTAGCTATTTAAAAAAAAAATTGTAGCAAAATATACACAATATTAAATTTACCTAGTAAACCATTTTTTAAGTAAACTCAGTGACATGAAGTACTTTTAAAAAATTATTTTCATTGATACATAATAATTATACATATTTAAGCCAGGCGAGGTGGGATTATGCCTGTGATCCCAGCACTTTGGGAGCCCGAGGTGGGCAGATCACGAGGTCAGGAGATCGAGACCATCCTGGCTAACATGCTGAAACCCTGTCTCTCCTAAAAATACAAAAAAATTAGCCAAACGTGGTGGCAGGCGCCTGTAGTCCCAGCTACTTGGGAGGCTGAGGCAGGAGAATGGCATGA
>NW_012114833.1:120965-122241 GCF_000951035.1 Colobus angolensis palliatus | reverse complement strand
GCTCACCACCGCGATTGGCTAATTTTTTTTTTTGAGACTGAGTGTCAGTCTATTGCCCAGGCTGGAGTGCAGTGGCATGATCTCAGCTCACTGTAACCTCCGGCTCCTGGGTTCAAGTGATTTCTGGCTAATTTTTGTATTTTTACTAGAGACGGGGTTTCACCATGTTGGCCAGGCTGGTCTTGAACTCTTGACCTCAAGTGATCTGCCCACCTCGGCCTCCCGAAATGCCTCATTAGGCATGAGCCATGAGCCACCGCACCCACCCACGGCTAATTTTTTGTATTTTTTGTAGTGATGGGGTTTTGCCATGTTGTCCAGGCTGGTCTTGAAGTTCTGGGCTCAAGCCATCTGCCCGTCTTGGCCTCCCCAAATGCTGGAATTACAGGTGTAAGCCACTGTGTGCAGCCTCACCTCAAACATTTATTGTTTCTTTGTGTTAGGAACATTTCAAATCCTCTAACTATTTTGCAAAATACAATAAGTTATTGTTAACTATAATCACCCTATTGTGCTATTGAACACTAGAAATTATTCCTTCCATTTAATTGTCTGTACCCATTAATCAACCTCTCTTTATTCCCCCTGCTACCCTTTCGGGCCTCTGGTATCTACCATTCTAATCTCCACCTCCATGAGATACATTTTCTTAGCTCCTGCATATGAAGGAGAACATGTATTTGTCTTCTGTGCCTGGCTTTTTTCATTTAACATAATGGCCTCCTGTTCCATCTATGTTGGTGCAAATGACAGGATTTTATTCTTTTTTATGGCTGAATAGTATTTCATTATGTATATATACTACATTCTCTTTTCTCATTTATCAGTTGATGGGCACTTAGGTTCCTTCCATATCTTACCTTTTGTGAGTACTGCTGCAAGAAACATGGATGTGCAGATATGTCTTTAATACACAATTTCCTTTCTTTTGGGTATATACCAAGCAGTGGGATTATTGGATCATATAGTAGATCTATTTTTTTTATTATACTTTAAGTTCTAGGGTACATGTGCACAATGTGCAGGTTTGTTACATATGTATACATGTGCCACGTTGGTGTGCTGCACCCATTAATTCATCATTTACATTAGGTATATCTCCTAACGCTATCCCTCCTCCCTCCGCCCACCCTACGACAGGCCCCAGTGTGTGATGTTCCCCACCCTGTGTCCAAGTGTTCCCATTGTTCAATTCCCACCTATGAATGAGAACATGCAGTGTTTGGTTTTCTGTCCTTGCAATAGTTTGCTGAGAATGAGGGTTTAAAGCTTCATC
>NW_012114833.1:118321-119805 GCF_000951035.1 Colobus angolensis palliatus | reverse complement strand
GTAGAGAAGGGTGTCCCACTATGTTATCCAGGATGGTCTCAAACTCTTGGGCTCAAGTGATCCTCTTGCCTGGGCCTCCCAAAGTTCAGGCATGAACGACTGTGCCCAGCCAGTGTCTGCTTCTCAATTCAGTCCCTGTTCTTGGGTCTGAGCAATTAGATTCCCCCTATAGTTGCACACTTGGTTCATCTGGACACACTCAGGTTACGTGACCTGAGGGTCCATGGCAACTGAAAAACAACTCACAACTTTGTTACATAAAAGTTGAACCAGATTGGGGAAAAAAAAGTTGAACCAGATTGGTCCAGTGCGGCTACATATCAATAAATACATGTTGAATCAAAGAAGGAACTAAACCAGACTCGAAAAATTATAAAGTCAAGCCAAGTTTCCTTCTGCTTTTTTTTTTTTTCTAATGCCTTTCCCCATCTCTGTGATGCCCTCTTTTCTTTCCCTCCTCTGTTTCTCCAAGAAAACATTCTTAGGACAGGACCTAATGAGTGGAACAGTAGAAGGAACCCTGGACTGGAATCAGGATACCAGGGTTTCACCCTGGTTTTGTCACTGGATAATCATAAACTCTTCTCTCAGGGATTATACTCTCCATGAGTAACAGAAGAGGATTTGCTTGGCTAATCTTCAGGTTTCTTTCCGGTTCTGGCTTTCCAGATTTCAGGCTACACTCAGACTAATATGACAGGGTTATTTCTTCCAAGGGTATTTTGCACTGAAGCACAGGACAGAGGAAGAAAGGGAGAATGGTGAAATTCTAGGCATCCTCATGTGGCTGGGAGAGGTATTTTCCTGTCATCATGCACCCTAGGAAAGTAGAAGTAAGGCAGATCCTTATCCCAGCCCCTGAAACCTACCAACTTGTAAATTCAGCATTGACTCACACTTAAGGAAGTAGCAGAGGACACTGTGGAGCAATTCCTGGGAGCAGGGCCTCTTGCCTGGTTGGTGTGAATCCCTGTGGGCAGCTGGTATGAATGGGTCCAGTCCTGGACACTCCCTGGGACTTCATTAGGAATTAGTAGGCCTTTTGGGTAAGCTGGTCATTGGAGAGGCAGGAGAATTGGGGTTTAGTCCGGAGCCTGTCACTTGCTAGCTGTGTGGCTTGAACAAGTCTTTTCTCTCTGGGCATCAGTTCCTCCATGTATCACATAAAGGAGTTAGATGCTATGGCCTCCCTCCACACTCTGGCTACCTGAACCTTCCAGTTCCTCAGACACATCATGGTCTTTTCGTGTCCTGGGCATTTGTTCATCTGGAACACTCCCTCAACTCCATCTCCTACCCAACTCACCTGATTCACTCCTTCATGGCGTGTCCTTCAGGTCCAGGCTACCTCTCTATATGAGAGAGTATTGAGTGGAATACAATGTGGAATGGTGGGGACTGTGGAAAACTGCAGACTGTATATTCCACTGAAGTTATTCAAGTACTTAAAAATTATTTTCTTTTTTTTTTTTTTTTGGAGACGG
>NW_012114833.1:110636-117302 GCF_000951035.1 Colobus angolensis palliatus | reverse complement strand
ATATATTCTTAAACATTTCAAAATTCTTAAAATCTGTGTTCTTATTGTGAGGTAGACCTAGAAGGCATAATTATACTCATTTTATAACTGAGGAAAGCAGAGACTTGAAGTTAGAGCTACATAGAACTCTATAGCAATATAACCTTCTCTAGGCTATATTGTCACTACTGCCTTTTAAACCTGAGAATGATGTTGTAGTCATTAATGGCCTTCTTTCCGCTGATCCAATACTCTGCCCCAGAATCCTACTTATCACAATGTTAGCTACTACCAATTAGGTGAAGTTGACACTTGAGATAAAAACTATTTGCCATCCATCTGTGACTGATGTTCCTTGCTTTCGCTATTAGGCAGTTTTAAATATTTTCTTTCTTTTTTTTTTTTTTAATTGAGACAGAGTCTTGCTCTGTTACCCAGGCTGGAGTGCAGTGGCGCCATCTTGGCTCACTGAAACCTCCCTCTTCCAGGTTCAAGTGATTCTCCTGTCTCAGCCTCCCAAATAGCTGGGATTACAGGCACACGCCACCACACCCGGCTAATTTTTCTATTTTTAGTAGAGACGGGGTTTCACCATATAGTCAGGCCGTTCTTGAACTCCTGACCTCAGGTGATCCACCTGCCTCTGCCTCCCAAAGTGCTGGGATTACAGATGTGAGCCACCATGCCTGGCCAGTTTTAAATTTTTAAAAAAGGTTAATATATTTTTCTTTTTCTTTTTTTTTTTCTGCATCAAGGTCTTGCTCTGTCACCCAGGCTGGAGTGCAGTGGTATGGGCCTTGACGTCCTTGGCTCAGGTGATCCTCCCACCTCAGCCTCCCAAGTAACTGGGACTACAGGTGTGAGCCACCATGCCTGGCTTTTCTTTTTAGAATTTTCTGTGGTGATGGGGTCTTCCTATGTTGCCAAGGCTGGTTAATGTATTTTTCAAGGTCCGAGGCTCACAGATAATAAATTCTACTTTATTTCCACTACTTGGACACACGTGTATACTACTCCTCCTGTTTTCCCCCATTAACTTGACTTTTAGGCTTTCTGATTTTTGTTTTCTTCTTTTTTTGGAGACAGAGTCTTACCCTGTTGCCCAGGCTGGAGTGCAATGGTGTGATATTGGCTCACTGCAACCTCCACCTCCCAGGTTCAAGCGATTTTCCTACCTCAGCCTGCCAAGTAGCTGGGATCACAGCCACCTGCCACCATGCCTGGCTAATTTTTGTATTTTTAGTAGTGATGGGGTTGCACCATGTTGGTCAGGCTGGTCTCAAACTCCTGACCTCAAGTGATCCATCTACCTTGGCCTCCCAAAGTGCTGGGATTACAGGCAAGAGCCACTGCGCCCAATCAGGTTTTCTGATCTTGAATGTCCTGATCTTAACTGAAGTATGTTAGAAAGAAGGGAGGCCACCAGTACTACAAGGGAGCTCCAGAACAAGGCCTCCTGACTCTTGGTCATGTCTGTTCTTTACTGTAGCTCGTAGGTTAGCTTTTTTTCTTTTTCCCATTGAACTTTGTGTTAAATGGAGTTCACGAAGAAACAGAAAATCTGAATAGACCAATCATGAATAAGAAAAGTGAATCAGTAATAAAAAGTCTTCCATCAAAGAAAAGCCCAGGACCTGATAACTTCACTGCTAAATTCTACCAATTATTTAATGAAGAAGTAATACCAATACTTACCAAACTCTCCCAAAAGATTAAAGAAGATGGAATATTTCTGAACTCTTTTTATGAGGTTAAAATTACCCGGTACCAAAGCAGTAGAAGGATACTACAAGAAAACAAAATTATAGACCAAAATCCCTGATGAACATAGATACAAAAATCTCAAACAAAATACCAGTAAACCAAATTCAACAGCACATTGAAAAGATCATTCACCATGATGAAGCGGGATTTATACTTTTGATGCAAGGATGGTTCAGCATATGCAAATCAGTAAGTGTGAAACGTTGCATTAACAGAATGAAGGATAAAAAATGTGTAACCACCTCAAAAGATGCAGAAAAGGCATTTGACAAAATTCAACATTCATGATTTTTTAAAAAAACCTCTCAACAAATTAGGTATCAAAAAATGTATCTCAACACAATAAATGCCATATATGACAAGCCCACAGCTAACAAGATACTTAATGGTGTTCTTACAAGATCAGGAACGATACAAGGATGCACACTCTTGCCACTTCTATTCAACAGAATACTGGAAGTCCTGTGGAAGTCCTGGCCAGAGCAATTAGGTAAGAAAAAAAATAATAGAAGCTATCCAATTCAGAAAGGTAGGAATTAAACTCTCTGCTTGCAGATAACATGATCTTATACATATAAAATCCTAATGACTCCACCAAAAAACTGTTAGAATTAATAAATTTAGTGAAGTTGCAGGATGTAAAATCAACATATAAAACTTAGTAGCATTTCTATACACAATGAACTATCCGAAAAATTGAGAAAACTATCCCATTTACAATTGCTACAAAAAATAAAATAGTAATAAATTTAACCAAGGAGATAAAATATCTGTACACTAAAAACTATAACATTTAAGTGTTCTCACCAGAAAAAAATAAATATATAAGATAATGGATATGTTGACTAACCTGATTTAGCCATTCTGCAATGTGTATATATATATCAAACAACATGTTATACACCATAAATATATACAATTTCTATTGTCAATTAAATCAATAGATGAATAAATAAATAAATAATCATAAAGACCAGAAGATGTTGGAATAACATTTTCTTTTTTTTTGAAATAGAGTCTTCCTCTGTCTCCCAAGCTGGAGTGCAGTGGCGCTATCTCGGCTCACTGCAACTTCCACTCCCAGTTTCAAGTGATTCTCCTGTCTCAGCCTCCCGAGTAGCTGGGATTACAGTTGTACACCACTAGTAGAGACAGGGTTTCACCATGTTGGCCAGGCTGTCTCAAACTCCTGACCTCAATGATCTGCCTGCCTTGGCCTCCCAAAGTGCTGGGATTACAGGCATGAGCCACCGCACCCAGCTGGAATAGTATTTTAAATGGATGAAAAAAAGGAACCACCAACTCAGATTTTTTTAAATAAAGACGGGGTCTCACTATGGTCTCACTATGTTGCCCAGGCTGGTCTCAAACTCCTGGTCTCAAGTGATCCTCCTGCCTCAGCTTTCCAAAGTGCTGAGATTACAGGCATAAGCCACCATGCCCAGCCAACCCAGAATTTTATATCCAGTAAAAATATTATTCAGGAAGAAGGTGAAATAAGTACATGCTCAAGCTATGGAAAGTTATAGAAATTTTCCAGCAGACAGATGCTTGGGTCACTGCAACCTCTGCCTCCTGGGTTCAAGTGATTCTCGTGTCTCAGACTCAGAGTAGCTGGGATTACAAATGTGTGCCATTACACTTGGATAATTTTTTGTATTTTTAGTAGAAACAGGGTTTCGCCATAATTGCTGGGATTACAGGCGTGACACCTGGACAACAGAGCAAGACTTCGCCTCAAAAAAATTTGTGTACATGACTTTTGTATATATATAAAATATATATGTATATGTAAAATTATAAATTGTCTAGGGATTTGCAATGTGTATATATATATTTAATACAGATTACACCTATAACATAAAGGAAAGAGAGTAGATGAATCTATGTGGTGGTAAGTTTTCTATCCTTTACTAAAATAAAACAGACTGTGAAAAGTATGGTATGTATACTATAATATCTAGAAAATTCAACATTAAAAAGATGTCAGTTCTCCCAAATTCAACATTATCTATAGATTTAATGCACTTCCTCCAACATTTTATATAGACAAAAATAACCCCATTCAAAAATTTATAGACACAGACCCTGGAATAGCTAAAACAAAACAAAACAAAACAAAACAAAAGACCAGTCTTAAAAGAGAACAAAGTGGGAAGAAACACTCTACCTGATATGAAGGCCTAACTATATAACTGAGTAATCAAGAGCGTATGGTACTGGCACAGGTATAGTGTAGAGATTAATGGAGCATAACAGACAACCTGAAAATAGGCCCACATAAATATGCCCAACTGATTTTTGACAACGGTGCAAAAGGAGGAAAGATAGCCTTTTACACCTCTTCAACAAATGGTGCTGGAGGAAATAATAAGCTGTTACAACAAGGTTACAGAATACAAGGTTAATATACAAAAGTCAATCACTTTCTTATATACCAGAAAACAAGTAAAATTTAAAATTAAACACATAATACCAATTTATATTAGCACCCCAAAATGAAATACTTAGGTATAAATCTAACAAATTATGTACCAAGAACTATATGAGGAAAAGGACAAAACTCTGAAGGAGAACTAAATAAATAGAAAGACTCGATATTGTCAAGATGTCCACTTCTTCTAAGCTTGATCTGTAGATTCGATGCAATCTCAATCAAAACCCCAGCAAGTTATTTTGAGCTATCAACAAACTGGTTTTAAATTTTATATGTAGACAAAAAACCTAGAATAGCCAACATAATATTGAAGATGAAGAGGACTGACACTATAAAGCCATAGTAAGCAAAACAGTACAGTGTCATCTGCTTCTACTTATATGCATTTTTAAAGCACCAAAAACTGAGTGAACACAGTGGCTCATGCCTGTAATCCCAGCACTTTGGGAGGCCGAGGCAGGCAGATCACTTGAGGCCAGGAGTTCAAGACCAGCCTGGCCAGTGTGGTAAAACTCTGTCTCTACTAAAAATACAAAAACTAGCCGGGCATGGTGGCATGCACCTGTAGTCCCAGCTACTCGGGAGGCTGAGGCATGAGAATGGCTTGAACCCAGGAGGCGGAGGTTGGAGTGAGCCAAGAGTGCCACTGCACTCCAACCTGGGTAACAGAGTGAGACTCTGTCTCCATAAATACATAAATAAAGCACTAAAAACTTTATCAATGTGTGTGTTTTAAGGATAGGCAAAGGCCGGGCGCGGTGGCTCAAGCCTGTAATCCCAGCACTTTGGG
Source organism: Colobus angolensis palliatus (assembly GCF_000951035.1). NCBI lineage: Eukaryota > Metazoa > Chordata > Mammalia > Primates > Cercopithecidae > Colobus > Colobus angolensis. The sequence goes on along the minus strand of NW_012114833.1, from coordinate 112,332 downwards.
AGGCCGAGACGGGCGGATCACGAGGTCAGGAGATCGAGACCATCCTGGCTAACACAGTGAAACCCCGTCTCTACTAAAAAACACAAAAAACTAGCCGGGCGAGGTGGCGGGCGCCTGTAGTCCCAGCTACTCGGGAGGCTGAGGCAGGAGAATGGCGTAAACCCCGGAGGCGGAGCTTTCAGTGAGCTGAGATCCGACCACTGCACTCCAGCCTGGGAGACAGAGCGAGACTCCGTCTCAAAAAAAAAGGATAGGCAAAGACAGAAATAGAAGGTTCATGGGTGCAAACATATGTAGAAATGAAGTATGAAATGACCATAGAGACGATAAGTGGTAACTTCAAGATAATAGTTACCTCCAGAGAGGGAGAAAAGTTCAAAAGCAGAATGTTAATTAAAGCTATACAGTGGAATTAATTGTTAAAAAGGACAGAGAGACAGCCAGGCACGGTGGTTCACGCCTGTAATCCCAGCACTTTGGGAAGCCGAGGCGTGTGGATCACGAGGTCAGGAGATGGAGACCATCCTGGCTAACACAGTGAAACCCCGTCTGTACTAAAAATACAAAAAATTAGCTGGGCGTCGTGGTGGGCGACTGTAGTCCTAGCTGCTCAGGAGGCGGAGGCAGGAGAATGGCGTGAACCCCGGAGGCGGAGCTTGCAGTGAGCTGAGATGAGACTCCCATCTCAAAAAAAAAAAAAAAAAAAGGACAGAGATATCTAAACTAAAAGGCACACACAAATAATCACAATACAATACAAGGAGTGTGATAATCTCAGAACAGATGAAAACAGAGACAAAGAGAGAGAATAATGGACCTGGGAAGCTCTAGGGAGATTTCTTAGAGGGCGCAGCTCGGAACTGAGCTTTGAAGGGTGGGTGGGATTTCCGTAGGCTGAAATTGAATGAGGGAGAGATGAGCAGCGGCATAGAGATGTGAACACAGAGGCAACTGGAGAAAAGCAGGTCATACCAGCTAAGGTGAAGGTGGGAAGAAAAGGGGGTGAAGGGGTCCTCTTCATGGGTAAGAGGACTGTTACACTCTTTTTTGCTAGAAGGCTTCCCAGAAGGTATTATGAGCAACCTGAAGGCCAAGCCTCACCTTTTCATGACCCCACTGCACATATGACAGTACTTTACATACACATATACCAAACATCATAAAAGGATTGAATGAGAGCAATGTCATCTAAGGGGAAAGAGGAGTTTAGGATTCCTAGAGTCTTGTAATAGAGTCTGATTGCAATAACCAGATTATTGCCTACATTGTGCCTCTTTTACAAAGAATTTATAAGAGGGAACCTAGGGTGTAGCAGAAAGTTGTGGGAAGTTCATACATATAAAGTTAGGGTTAGGATTTAGAGCCCTGCCCTTTCTAGTGTAACACATTGCCATTATCTTAGAAGCACTGCAAGGAAACAAAACTATTTGTAACTGTTTGAAATCTCACAGAACTTGAAATAGGATGGTCAGTTACATCATCTGTTGAAATTGTGGGCCGGGCCCAAGGATCCCAGCACTTTGGGAGGCTGAAGTGGGAGGACTGTTTGAACCCAGGAGTTCAAGGCCAGCTTGGGCAACATAGTGAGAACTCATGTCTACAGAAAAAAAAAAAAAAATGAGCCAGCTGTGGTGGCACACATCTGTAGTCCCAGCTACTTGGGAGGCTGAGGTGGGAGGATCACTTGAGCTGGGGA
>NW_012114833.1:109535-109966 GCF_000951035.1 Colobus angolensis palliatus | reverse complement strand
TAGCCAGGATGGTCTCGATCTCCTGACCTCGTGATCTGCCCGTCTTGGCCTCCCAAAGTGCTGGGATTACAGGCTTGAGCCACCACGCCCGGCCGCCTGGAGAATGTTCTATGTGCACTTCAGAAGAGTGTGTATTCTACTGCAGTTGGGTGGAACGTTGTGTACATTTCTATTAGGTACATTGGGTATATACAGTGTTGTTCAAGTCTAGTGTTTCCTTATTGATTTTCTGTCTGAGTAACCTGTCCATTATTGAAAGTGAGGTATTGAGGTCTCCTACATATTGTTGCATTGCTATCTATTTTTCCCTTCAGATCCCTTAATGCTTCCTTTATATATCTAGGTACTGTGATGTTGGGCACATATATAATTGCTGTATCTTCCTATCGAGTTGATACTGTTGTCATTGTGTAACAACCTACTTTTCACAG
>NW_012114833.1:108184-108484 GCF_000951035.1 Colobus angolensis palliatus | reverse complement strand
TTATTCTTATTCCCTTTTTCTTTTAATTTTTATACTAGGGTTAGAAGTAATTTGTACATCACCATTACTTTATTATATTATGTTTTTGCCCGTATATTTACCTTTACTAGCAAGTTTTGTGCTCTCATATGCTTTCATGTTGCTGTTTAGCATCTTTTCATTTCAACTTGAACCACTTTCTTTAGCATTTCCTATAAGGCAAGTCTAGTGGTGATAAACTCTCTCAGTTTTTGTCCTTCCTTCATTTTTATAGGACAGGTTTTCTGGGCATGGTATTCTTGGTTAGTAGGTTTTTTTTTT
>NW_012114833.1:107754-108134 GCF_000951035.1 Colobus angolensis palliatus | reverse complement strand
TAGTGGTGATAAACTCTCTCAGTTTTTGTCCTTCCTTCATTTTTATAGGACAGGTTTTCTGGGCATGGTATTCTTGGTTAGTAGGTTTTTTTTTTTCTTTCAGCACCTTTTATTTTTGTTGTTTTTATTTTGAGACAGTGTTTTACTCTGTTGCCTAGGCTGAAGTGCAGTTGTGTGATCACGGCTTGCTGAAGCCTTGACTTCCTGGGCTCAGGTGATTTTCCCACCTCAGCCTCCTCAACATCTGGGACTACCGGCATGCACCACCACACCCAGCTAATTTTTGTATGTAGATATGGGGTCTCACTATGTTTCCCAGGCTGATGAACTCCTAGTTTCAAGCAATCCTCCCATCTTGGCCTCTTAAAGTGCCAGGACTA
>NW_012114833.1:101453-104724 GCF_000951035.1 Colobus angolensis palliatus | reverse complement strand
TTGGCTCACTGCAAGCTCCACCTCCTGGGTTCACGCCATTCTCCTGCCTCAGCTTCCCGAGTAGCTGGGACTACAGGCACCCACCGCCACGCCCAGCTAATTTTTTATATTTTTAGTACAGATGGAGTTTCAACATGTTAGCCAGGATGGTCTCGATCTTCTGACTTTGTGATCCGCCCACCTCAGCCTCCTAAAGTGCTGGGATTACAGGTGTAAGCCACCACGCCTGGCATCCATGTTAAAGCATGTGTCAAAATTTCCTTCCTTTTTGAGGCTGAATAATATTCCATTGTATGTATATACCACATTTTGTTTATCTATTCACCTGTTGATGGACAATGGGGTTGCTTTCACCTTTTGGCTATTGTGAATAATGCTGCTATGAACATGGGTGCACAGGGATTTTTAGTCCTTTTTGAAAGCAAGGTAATCACAGAATTGGTGGGAGGATGGATAGATACATGGTTAGATGGATGGATGATAAATGAATGGATGGGTAGATGGATGGATGGATGGGTAGATGAATAACAGATGGATAGACAAATGAAAACGCTCTGAACCGAGAATTAGGAGAGCTGTTTCCTGTCCTCGTTGTGATACTTTTCACATATATAACACACCAGGCATTAGAGATACTGTGAGGTAACAGTGATCCTATTGTAACTATGGCAGCAGTAGTGAGTTAAAAAGAGTTTCAAAATATTTATAAAGATGAGTAACTCTGTGATAATTCATGATCACAGGTGGCATGTGTCAGTAAAAGGATTGTGTACTAGAACTTAAGGTATTGCTGACTAAGGAGAATGGGGTTTCCCTGTGTGATAACCCTGGGAAAGAAGAGAGTGACTCATGTTAGATAAAACCACATTCAGTACCAAATATAGAACAACTGGAACATTAGTCAAAAGAACATAAACTGTATCAATGAAAATTCAGGAGCTTGCGCCACAGAGGATACTGGCAGTGAATGAGTATAAATGCCAAAGAAGCTTGTATAAATGAAGAGTGCAGAGAGAGGAGATCTTGAGGATATTGAGCTCTGTGCTGAACTGACCCACAGGATTTGCTCAAAGATAGTCTCACCATCCACGGCAACTATAAGAACCAATCTCAACAGAAAAAGGAAAGAAAACATAAAGTTCATATCGAAGGAAATACAAATGGCACACAAACATATTGAAATACATCAAATCTCTCTCTAATAAGATAAATGCAATCAAAACTACAGTGAGATACTATTTTTTACTTACTAGACTGGAAAAGATCATAAACAACTTGATGACACGTTATGTTGTGAGAGGAAACATGTACTCCCACACATCACTGTGGGGAGCATCAATTGGTACCACCTCTAACAGTAATTTGAGACCATCTATCAAAATTATATCAAGAGAATGAGAAGATAAGCCACAAAGTGGGAGAAAATATTTGCAAAATATGTACCTGACAAATGACTGTTATCTAAAATATGCAAAAAACCTCTTAAAACTTAATAATAAGAAAATTAACAAACTAATTTAAAAATGAGCAAAAATCTGAATGTCTAGACACCTCACCAAAGAAAATATATAGATGGCAAATAAACATCTGAGGAGATGCTCGATGTTATGTAATTAGAGAATTACAAATTAAAACAAAAATGAGATGCCACTATACACCTATTAGAATGGCCCAAATCCAAAACTTGACAACACTAAATGTTGGCAAGGATGTAGAGCAACAGGAACTCTCATTCACTGTGAGAATGCAAGATGGTACAGCTACTTTGAATAAAAATGCAGCAGTTCCTTACAAAGCTAAACAAAGTCTTTCTGTGCATACAATCCAGCAATCATGCTCCTTAGTAAATGAGTTAAAAACTTATATCCACACAAAACCCTGCACATAAATATTTATAACAGCGTTATTCATAAATGCCAAATTTTGAAGCAACCAAAATGCAAAGTGTCTTGCAGAAGGTGAGTGGATAAATATACTATGATATATCCATACAATAGAATATCATTCAGTGCTAAAAAGAAATGGTCTATTAAGTCATGTAAAAGCATGGAAGAACCTTAAATGCGTATTACTAGGTGAAAAAAATCAACTGGAAAAGGCTACATACTACATCATTCCAACTATATGACATTATGGAAAATATGAAACTACAGAGACAGTAAAAAGATCAGTGATTGCTAGGGGCTAAGTGGGGAGGACAGGGTGAATAGACAGAACACAGAAGATTTTTAGGGAAGAAAAGCTACATTCTGTATGATTCTATAATGATGAATACGTGTCATTATACATTTGTCAAAACCCATAAAATGTACAACATCAAGAGTGAACCTTAATCTAAACTATGGACTTCGGGTGAGAACAAAGTGTAAATGTAGATTTATCAGTTGTCAAAAGGTACCATGCTAGTGTTGGATGATAGTGGGAGAGGCAGGGCATGGGGTAGGCAGGGGTATATGGGAACTCTTTTTACTTTCCACTCAATCTTGCTCTGAACCTAAAACTGCTCTAAAAGAATAAAGTTCATTTTTTAAAAATTATACATTCACATATCTTTTGACCTACCTATTTTACTTCTAAGAATGTATGCTACAGGCCAGACATGATGGCTCATGCTGGTAATCCTAGCACTTTGGGAAGCCAAGGCAGGCGGATCTCCTGAGGTCAGGAGTTTGAGACCAGCCTGGCCAACATGGTGGAACCCCTTCTCTACTAAAAATACAAAAATTAGTCCAGTGTGGCGGTCTGTGCCTATAGTCCCAGCTACTTGGGAGGCTGAGGCAGGAGAATTGCTTGAACCCAGGAGGCAGAGGTTGCAGTGAGCTGAGATCACGCCACTGCACTCCAGCCTGGGTGATAGAGCAAGACTCTATCTCAAAAAAAAAAAAAAAAAAAAAGTTAAGTGTGCAAAGCAACATATACCATGCTAACAGTGTAGAACATGAGGAGGTAGAGGAAGAATATAGGTACATATTTGCTTATATGTGCATTTAAAAATCTCTTGAATACACAAGAAATTGACAAAATTGATTGCCTTCAGGGAAAAAATTTGGATGACCGAGAGGCTTTCTTTCTATATATGCTTATGTACCTTATGAACCATGTGAATGTATTATTTACTGCATCAATAGATGGTAGGAGGAACGGAGGGGAAAAGCAATAAAAAGGAAAAGAAGAATGAACACGACTCTAGGATCACTGGCTATCTGAGCAGTAAGGGACCTTAGCAATCTTCTAGCTTGACTCCATAATACATTCACTGACTCCACAAATA
>NW_012114833.1:96484-98599 GCF_000951035.1 Colobus angolensis palliatus | reverse complement strand
CTGACCTCGTGATCTGCCCGTCTCGGCCTCCCAAAGTGCTGGGATTACAGGCTTGAGCCACCGCGCCCGGCCCCACTTAAAAGGGTTAAGAGCATTCAGCCAATCCCCTCATTCTGCAGTGAGGAAACTGAGACCCAAGGAGTAAGAGTGACTTGTCCACGTGTATGCCCTGGTCTCAGAGTTCCTAATCCAATGCTCTGCCATCTCTGAAAACATTGTTCATCACACCTGTAATCCTAGCACTTTGGGAGACTGAGCTGGGCAGATCACTTAAGCCCAGGAGTTTGAGACCAGCCTGGGCAACATAGTGAGACTTCATCTCTATTTTATCAAAAATAAAAGTAAAAGAAAACATTGTTAAAAAAAAAAAAAAACTCCTACAATTTCTTCTAAATCTTAACCTACATCTACCCTATGACTCAGCCTTTCCACCCCTAAGTATTTACTCAGGAAAAATGAAAACATATATCCACAAAAGACTTGTACACGAATGTTCATAGCAGTTTCATTCCAAGTAGTGAGAAACTAGATACAACCCAAATGTTCATTAGCAGGTAACTGGACAAACAAAATGTAGTGTATCAACTCAATGGAATACTACTTATCAATTAAAAAACAGAACAAGCTACTGATGCATACAGTGTGGACGAATCTCATAGATACTGAATTGAGAAAATAAGTCAAACATAAATGAGTACACACTGTATTATTCCATTTATATGCAGCTCTATAACAGGCAAAACTAATTAGTCTATGGTGATAGAAAGCAAAGTAGTCGTCGGAGGCAGGAGAGGGATGATTGGCTGCAAAGGGGTATGAGAGAACTTTCTAGGGTTCTGTCAATGTTCTACATCTTGATTGAGATGGTGGTTATGTGGGTATATTTGTCAAAACTCACCAAACTGGGTGTGGTGGCTCGTGCCTGTAATCCCAGCACTTTGGGACGTTGACGCAGGCGGATCACCTGAGCTCAGGAGTTCAAGACCAGCCTGGACAACATGGAGAAACCCCATCTCTACAAAAAAGTGGCCAGGTGTGGTGGTGTACGCCTCTCGTCCCAGCTATTTGGGAGGCTGAGGTGGGAGAATCGATTGAGCCCGGGAGGCCAAGGCTGCAGTGAGCCAAGATCATGCCACTGCACTCCAACCTGGGTGACAGAGGGAGACCCTGTCTCAAACAACAACGACGATGACGACGACAAAACCTACAAAACTACATATTGAGGAAAACATTCTTGTATATTGATAACTGCCTTATTTTTTTTCCAGTGGCCACTACTATTCCATGGCATGTATGTGCAATAATTGATTGTGACATTTATCTGCATATGGGCATTCAGATTGTCTCCAGGTATTTCGTTTTGTTTTTTGAGACGGAATCTTCCTCTGTTGCCCAGGCTGGAGTGCAGTGGCATGACCAAGGCTCACTGCAGCCTGGACCTCCTGGGCTCAAATGATCCTCCCACCTCTGCCTCCCCAGTAGCTGAGACTACAGGCACATGCCACCAGGCCCAGCTAATTTTTAAATTTTTGGTAGAGATGAGTCTATGTTGCCCATGTCTATGTTGCCCAGGCTGGTCTCAAACTCCTCGGCTCAAGCGATCCTCTCACTTGGCCTCCCCAGTTGTTCTTTGAGAAGAATGACAACTCTGTTGGTGAAAATACGTATGAACAAAATTGCAGTGAACTGAACTGAACCAAACTGAAACATGGACAGTACTAGGTTGGCAAATATTTAAAATAATTCTTTAAAAATCACACAAAAAGATGGTTGTCACTAATCATTAGAGAAATGTGAATCATAACCACAATTTGATCCCTTCTTACACCCACTAGGATGGCCATTTAAAAAAAAGCACAGAAAACAACAAGTGTTATTGGGCATGTGGGAAAATTAGAACTCTTGTTTGCTGCTGGGGAGATTGTAAAATGGTGCAACCACTCTGGAAAACAGTATGGCAGTTCCTTGAAAAATTAAAAATAGAACTACTATAGTATCCAGCAATTCTACTTCTGGGTATATATACTCAAAAGAATTGAAAGCAAGAACTCAAACAGATATTTGTATACCCATGTTCATGACAGCATTATTCACAATAGCTAAGAGGTGGAAATA
>NW_012114833.1:93096-94719 GCF_000951035.1 Colobus angolensis palliatus | reverse complement strand
AAAAAAAAAAAAAAAGCAATCAAATAAGAACATGATATGTCTGGCAATAATAAGTGTTAGGAAGGAAAATAAAGCAGAATAAGGAGATAAAGAGGGCCAGGAAGAAGAAAGGTGACCAAGGAGGGTCTTTCCTGATGGTGTCAAAGGAAAGAGAAATTAGCTGAGCCACATGGATTTCTGAGAGAAAGGCCTCCTAGATAAAACAGCAGGTACAAAGGTCCCTGACGGGGAAGCATGAAGGGAATGAGAATGAAGGTTGGAGAGACAGACCTAGGACTGTGTGATTAAAGTCCTTAGATGCCAATTAATCTAGCCACAGGAATTCTTCCAGGAATATAAAGGCAAGAACACTGGCCTAGGAATCAAGATTTCTGGAATTAAGTCCTGAGTCTGCTACTAACTTGCTTTGTGTCCTTGGACGAGTCACTTCAAGTCCCTGGGACCCAGTTTCCCCATGCATCAGGTGCCAGCAATCATCTTTTCTTATCTATCTTCAAGTGAGGCTCAAAGGAAGATGGAAGATGTGGAAGAGTTTAGAATGTGTGCCGTTCTCTTCAAGGGGGAAGGAGTATGACTGTTACGTCCATAGAGGGGCTGGGAGAACAAGGGGCCCTCACTGTGTGGAAGGAAGCACTCTAGAAATAAGGTATTAAACAAGGGAGTTGGCTATCCTAATATTGGGAAAAAAGAGGTATCTTAGGTACCCTGAAAATCACTTTGGAGTCCCCTCCCAAGGTCAGGCAGAAACCAGGCAGAATGAGAGGGATTGTCTTTGGAAACCTCCTTCCAAAAAAATGCCTACGTGACCCGAAGGTGGCTTGAAGCTCTCTCAATTTGACACTTTGTGAGTGTGTGTGTGTGTGTGTGTGTGTGTGTGTGTGAAGGGACAGGCAGAGCCAGGACAAGTCCAACGTGGTGAGGGAAGGAAAGAAAGTATACAGGACAATGGAGCAGGTCCAGGGAAGAGGGTGAAGTTCAGGACTTTGCACCAAACCTTCTCTCCCTGAGACCAAAGCAATGGTTCTCTGAGAGACCATTGTTAGAAGAAGAATAAAAGAGCTATCATTAATCAATTCCTTGCTAGCATTTATAGAACATTGCAGGAAGTGCTTTGCAAGCATTATCTCCTTTAATCTTCACAATACCCCTATGACATAGGTGCTATCATCCTGTTTGTTGATAAGGAAACTGAGATTTAGAGAGATTAAGTAACTTGCCCAAGATTGCACAGCTAATGAAGGACATAACTAGATTTTGAACCCATTGCTCATAAATACACATTAAAAATATGTGTTGAGCAGGTGTGGTGGCTCATGCCTATAATCCCAGCACTTTGGGAGGCTGAGGTGGGTGGATCACTTGAGGTTAAGAGGTTGAAGCAGCAGTGAGCAGTGTTCACACTCCAGCCTGGGCTACAAAGTGAGACATATATATATACATATATATGTATATGTGTATTTTTTTACATATATACATATATTTGTTTACATATGTTTATATATTTACATATTTTTTTGAGACAGGGTGTCACTCTGTACTTATACATACATATACACATACATATACACACATATGTGTATATATATGCCCAGAGAGGTTGTCCTCAGGGAAAGAAAGAATAAA
>NW_012114833.1:89349-92430 GCF_000951035.1 Colobus angolensis palliatus | reverse complement strand
AGCCTTATCGACCAGTGGGTTGGTACTTTGAGAAGTCAAGAAACCACACACTCCCCTCTCTGGAGGTACAAAATTTAGGCAATAACCTAAGTCATGCCAACATACCTCTGCTGCAAAAAATGCTTAAGGGAGCAGAGCAGCTAACACGGTTATTGCAGGTTCCTGACTATCCATATATAACAGTATACATGGACACTCAGTTACCTCACTGAGTTAGAGAGGAGAGGAGCCCAGAGAGGAGCTCACTGAGAGGAGCCCAGAATCAGCTCACAACCCCAAGGAAACCAGCTGGTCTGCACCTCCAAAATCTGCTTGCCTCAGTCACAACTCGGTCAGCATCTTTTGAAGACCAGGAAATTAGAGAGTACTTTGAACATAACCCCTGGAAAAGCCACTAGACATGGCATAACTCATCCCCTAACTTTCACAAGTGGGACAGGGAGGCCCAGGGAGGCCCAGGAGGCTATGTCACTCAGCTGGAATCAGAACTCAGGCCTTCTGACCCCATGCTGTTTCTTTGATTCTTGCCCGCATTTCACTCCTTAGCCAATTTCTGGACCCCATGGAGTCTTCCTTTGGAACGCTTCTCCTAGTGTTTTTCTCGTCACTAAGCCCAACAGCACCTCAGGCCAGGCCACATCATCCCTCCCTGGATTATTGCAACAGTCTCTTCTGGTCTCCCTCCTCCAAGTCTCCCCTTTCTTCACTCATCCTGCATAATGAGCCATGTCACTCTGACCCAAATTTGTCAGGGGCTCCCCACCTCCACTGAAGAAAACCCAAAGGCGCCAGCCTGACATTCAAGGTCCTCTACCACCTGGTGCCAACCTGCTTCTGGCTTCCCATCCCCCCACCTCCTCTCCTCACACATCCTTAGTCCAACCCAGCTGGACTGGTTGCTGTTCCTAGGATCTCCCTTCTCCTGCATTTCATCAGTGCTGTTTCTTCCAATGAGTTCGCAGGACTACCTTGCCTAGTGCTCCATCTGCCACCTTTACCTGTCCGAATTCTACCATCCTACTTGGCTGGGTTCAAATGCACTCTCACCCCATGAAACCTCCTCACACTCCACTCCCAATGAAAGAAATTGCTCCCTTCTCTGGACCTCAAAGCACTATTATGACCCTATTATGGGTGGATCTACATTAGGCCTTAGTATTTACGTACCTGTTTCCTCATTTAGCAGGATGCATTAGTAAAATACATAAACAACTGATCTGTATGCTTCCCATAAGCCCAGTATGGTGCCTTTTGCTCAGTGATTCATTCCTTCTTTCAGCAACAATTTCTTGAACAGAGGCTGGATGTGTTGGCTCACACCTGTAATCTCCGAGTTTTGGGAGGCCACAGCAGCAGAATTGCCTGAGGACAGGAGTTTAAGACCAGTCTGAGCAAGATAGCAATACCCCATATCTCCAAAAACTTTAAAAAATTAGCCCTACACGGTGCACACTTGCAGTTTCAGCTACTTGGGTGGCTGAGGCAGGAGGATCACTTGAGCCCAGCAATTCAAGACTACAGTGAGCTATGATCATGCCACTGCACTCTCGCCTGCACAGCAGAGCAAGACCCTGTCTCTAAAAAATAAAAATAATAATTATTAAAGAGAGTTTTAGAGTCCAATAAACCTAAGTATGAGTCTAAGCTCTATCACTTGCTAATAGTATAACCTTGAACAAATTAACCATTGTAAAACAGGGGTCACAATTATCTATTTCACAAATGTAATGACTAATGAGATAACATATGCATTGTGCTAAGCTTACACCATATGTTATATCATTAGTATGTAATAGTATTAATAGTATTAACTACTAATATTGGCTTATTAATTGGATAATATAATTATCTCATTAGCATGTAATAGTATTAATAGTATTAACTATTACATATTGGCTTATTAATTGGATTATTATGTTATCCAATATTACTATTAAATAATCATGCTCCTACTATGTGCCTGGAATTGTGCAGGCACAACCTGGAAGAGCCAGAGAGAAGAACTACACAAGACAAGGAACACAGAGGCAAGTTGGAGCACCATTGCACCCTGAAAACAGCTGGTGCTTGGTAAGTTATTTGCCAAATGAGAGGGAACCTGTGGTGGAAAGCAGAACCCTGGGAGTCTCTGCCACTGTCATGACCTGTGACCTTGAGTAAGACTCATCTCTTTCCTGGGCTCAGTGTCCTCAGATGATCCACTCATCTGCCCCAGTTCCATAATTCCAAGATATGGGAAGTAACACCGGGCCTTTGGATGATATTCCTTCATTCCTCCAACTCAGGCAGGAGCATGTTTTCACCTGCTCAATTCCGGAGTTTGGCCCACAGAGGCTGGTACCACCCACTGAAGAGGTCACACCTGTCTCTGAAGCAAGAAACACTAATCACTCTACAAGGTCCTGCCCTGTCATCCAGGCTGGAGTACAGTGGTGCCATCATAACTCACTGCAGTTTCTAACTCCTGGGCTCAAGCGATCCTTCTGTCTCAGCCCCTAAAGTGCTGGGATTACAAGTGTGAGCCACTGTGCCTGCCTGGTTTTTGTGTTCCTGGAATCCCAGCCTCACTGGCAAGTTGACTGAAGGGTGGTCAGCTGGCAGTGTGGGGTATGAGGCTCACAGGTGTGTGCCATGGTGAGGTCCTCAGCAGTACCTGCAGGCCTGTGGGCCACCTCCTGTCAGGAGCTCCTTCTCTGCCTCATCTTACATTGCAGAGGGAGCTGAGGTCCATGGGGTAACAGTCACACTGAGGAATGGTTCTCAGAGAGCCGACTTCTGCAGGTCCTGAGTGACATCTCACCTTCCCACTCCTCCTGCTCTCATCCTGGGTTCTGAGTTTTCAGAAAAGCAAGGTGTTTGGCAGACAATGATGCCTACGTTACACTGCTGACTTTTGCCTGCATTTTTTATAATTAATGACTCATTGAAATACCTCAGACTTTCATACAGCTGGGTCCAAGTGTCAAACTGGAGGTGAAGTGGAAGAAGGGCTAGAGGGATATGCTGGCTTTGGAGTAGCCTCAGAATCAGGACTAAGGCTTCACTTCTCCTTGCTGTATCCCCTCCTCTTCCTCCCCTCTG
>NW_012114833.1:86513-89299 GCF_000951035.1 Colobus angolensis palliatus | reverse complement strand
GGGAGTCTCTGCCACTGTCATGACCTGTGACCTTGAGTAAGACTCATCTCTTTCCTGGGCTCAGTGTCCTCAGATGATCCACTCATCTGCCCCAGTTCCATAATTCCAAGATATGGGAAGTAACACCGGGCCTTTGGATGATATTCCTTCATTCCTCCAACTCAGGCAGGAGCATGTTTTCACCTGCTCAATTCCGGAGTTTGGCCCACAGAGGCTGGTACCACCCACTGAAGAGGTCACACCTGTCTCTGAAGCAAGAAACACTAATCACTCTACAAGGTCCTGCCCTGTCATCCAGGCTGGAGTACAGTGGTGCCATCATAACTCACTGCAGTTTCTAACTCCTGGGCTCAAGCGATCCTTCTGTCTCAGCCCCTAAAGTGCTGGGATTACAAGTGTGAGCCACTGTGCCTGCCTGGTTTTTGTGTTCCTGGAATCCCAGCCTCACTGGCAAGTTGACTGAAGGGTGGTCAGCTGGCAGTGTGGGGTATGAGGCTCACAGGTGTGTGCCATGGTGAGGTCCTCAGCAGTACCTGCAGGCCTGTGGGCCACCTCCTGTCAGGAGCTCCTTCTCTGCCTCATCTTACATTGCAGAGGGAGCTGAGGTCCATGGGGTAACAGTCACACTGAGGAATGGTTCTCAGAGAGCCGACTTCTGCAGGTCCTGAGTGACATCTCACCTTCCCACTCCTCCTGCTCTCATCCTGGGTTCTGAGTTTTCAGAAAAGCAAGGTGTTTGGCAGACAATGATGCCTACGTTACACTGCTGACTTTTGCCTGCATTTTTTATAATTAATGACTCATTGAAATACCTCAGACTTTCATACAGCTGGGTCCAAGTGTCAAACTGGAGGTGAAGTGGAAGAAGGGCTAGAGGGATATGCTGGCTTTGGAGTAGCCTCAGAATCAGGACTAAGGCTTCACTTCTCCTTGCTGTATCCCCTCCTCTTCCTCCCCTCTGAACTAGTGGTATAGGCTTTGGTACAGGGAGTTGAGCGCCAGCTTGGCCATTTGCCAACCGAGGGATCTAGGACCCAAGTAACTTAACCCTTTTGAGTCTCAGTGCTCTTGTCTGCAAAATGGGGATAGCAATAGGGTCATTGTGAAGACTGAAGCTGTACCACTTGTCACAAGACATAGTTCATATATTCTTTTTTGTGTCTGTCTCCTGCTCTGTGAGGTCAGGGCCCCAGCTCAAGACTCCATCTTTGAGTCTAGATAAGGTGACAATAATAAGAAAGATAAAAGTGAATCATTTTGTTGAGCATTAAATATGTGCTTGGCAGTGTGCTGAAGCATTTTCCACATGCTGTCTCATTTATCTTAAATGTTATTATCTCCATTTTGCAAATGAGGTCTCCAGAAGTTACATAATGTATTGTGAGGTTACCTAGATAATGAGAGGGTGAGCCAGAATTGCAGCCAAGTGTGCCCAGCTGTGAAGCCCCTTGCTGAGTCTGTTGGGTGATAAGTGTTCAGAGAGAAGCGTGCTGCTCTACCAGCGATGGTCATGTTCCCACTTTGTGCTTTTAGAAATGGTGGTGAGCAATAGGAAATGTCATCCCTGGGGCTGGCAGATATAGTAGGGGATGAGACAGGATGAAGTAAGATTGACATGCACCTATCCAGTGCTTATTGTCCCCAGTGAAACAGGCAATAAATGGAGGCCCAGAGAGCTTTAGGAGCCTGGTTAGAGTCAGAATTGGCACCAGGATCCTTCTTAAGAGACCAGCTGGTCAAGTTCTGCCAAATTTGACAGGTGCAGAGACAGTTTCAGAGTGATCTGCCTAAGGCCAGAGGAACTGGCTCTTGAACCCAGGCCTCCGACTTCCAGCCAACACATTCTTCCTGCTGCCCCAGATTGAGAACAGTGTTGAGGCAGTTCCCTGTGAAGGACTCTGGGGAAGGTAGGCTGGGTGTCTTGCAGCTTCTCACCCCATGGCTCCTCTCTGAAGCCAGTCTGGGATTTGAGATCTAGAGGAAAGAGCTATAGGAAAGATCTAGAGGACAAGGCAGTTCCAGTAACCTGGGTTCTGGTTCCAATCCAAAGCTGACATGCATGGCAGGCACTAAGCAAGCCTCTATTAGATCAAATTTGATCCCCACTGTAGAGGTGATACTCAGAGAACACAGAGGACTTGCCTAAGGTCACTCAGCATGTCAGGGGCTGAGCTGGGGCTCAGATCCTCCAGAGGTTAACCTCTTATTGACTTCAGCTTTAGAGGAAGGGTCAGGAGCACTTTGTCTCTTTCAGCTTTCCATCTTCCTTCTTCACTGCCCCCATGCCTAGACATCAGCTTCCAAGGGTAGCCTGAGGCCAGCTCAGTAGTTTCCTTTTCTGGCCCCTCTCTTTACCTGGTAACCTTTTGGCTGTTACCCCTGGACCTGGATTCACCCCCTCCAGCAGCTCCTTCCCCTACTTCAAAGCATCTCCAATTCTGCTTTCTCCAGCAAATCCTTCCCCATTCAGACTTCTGACTGTAATAGCCTTGAGCTGTCCACTCAAGGATATCAGGTCCTAATCCCTGGCACCTGTAAATGCTACTGTGTTTTGAAAAAGAATCTTTGCAAATGTGGTACAACTAAGACTTTTTTTTTTTTTCAGATGGAGTCTCATTCTGTTGCCCAGGCTGGAGTGCAATGGTGTGATTTTGGCTGACTGCAACCTCTGCCTCCCGGGTTCAAGTGATTCTCCTGCCTCAGCTTATAGAGTAGCTGGGATTACAGGCGCCTGCCACCATGCCCAGCTAATTTTTATATTTTTAGTAGAGATGGGGTTTCCCCAT
>NW_012114833.1:81179-82483 GCF_000951035.1 Colobus angolensis palliatus | reverse complement strand
CCATCAATGATGGATCGTACATGCAACAGTGATCTCATAAGATTGTAATGGAGCTGAAAAATTCCTGACATTGTAGCTGTCCTAGTATGGCAGCAGGACACATTTCTCACATTTGTAGTGATGCTGGCGTAAACAAACCTATTGTACTGACAGTTGTATACAAGTATTAGAAAAATGTGGAATCAGCCCAAATCCCCATCAACGAACAAGTACATAAAGAAATTGTGGTATGTGTGTGTGTGTGTGTATATATATATATGATGGAATACTACTCAGCCATAAAAAGGAACAAATTAATGGCATTCACAGCAACCTGAATGGAACTGGAGACTATTATTGTAAGTGAAGTAACTCAGGAATGGAAAACCAAACATCGCATGTTCTCATTCATAAGTGGGAGCTAAGCTATGAGAATGCAAAGGCATAAGAAAGATACAATGGACTTTGGGGACATGGGGGAAAGAGCGGTAGGGGGGTGAGCAACAAAAGACTACAAATTGGGTTCAGTGTATACTGCTCGGGTGATGGGTGTACCAAAATCTCACAAATCAACAATAAGGATCTTACTCAGGTAACCAAATACCACCTGTTCCTCAAAAAACTATGGAAATAAAAAATAAAGAAGTGCATTTGCACATTAAAAAGTATAACACATACAATTATCTATAGTATATAACACTTGATAATGGTAACCAATGACTATGTTACTGGTTTATGTATTTACGATGCTTTTTTCATTGTTTTATAGTATACTCCACTTATAAAAAAACAGTTAACTGTAAAACAGCCTCAGGTAGGTCCTTCAGAAGGTATTTCAGAAGAAGGCACTGTTATCACAGGAGATGACAGCTCCTTGTGTGTTACTGCTCCCGGAAGACCTTTCAGTGGGGCAAGATCCTGACCTTGTGCAGACCAAGGGTAATGTGTGTGTTTGTGTCTTCATTTTTAACAAAAAGTTGAAAATGTAAAAAAAAATTTAATAGAGAAAAGCTTATAGAATCAGGATATAAAGAAAGAAATTTTTTTGTACAGTGGTACAATGTGTTTGTGTTTTAAGTTAACTTACTAAAAAGCGTCAAAAAGTAAAACAAAAGATTTGTACAGTTGAAAAGTTATAGTAAGTTAAATTTATTATTCAAGAAGGAAAAGTATTTTAAAAATAAATTTAGTGAACTTAAGTGTCCAGTATTTATAAAGTCTACAGTAGTGCACAGTAATGTCTTAGGCCTTCACATTCATTAACCATTCACTCACTGACTCACCTAGAGCAGCTTCCAGTCCTACAAGCTCCATTCATGGTCAGT
>NW_012114833.1:61909-72599 GCF_000951035.1 Colobus angolensis palliatus | reverse complement strand
CTCTCTCTCCCCCTCTCTTTCTTTTTGTTTCTCAGAGATGGGGTTTCACCATGTTGCCCAGGCTAGTCTTAAACTCCTGGGCTCAAGCAATCTTCTCACCTTTGCCTCCCAAACCGTTGGGATTGCAGGCATGAGCCACTGCTCCTGGCTCCATTTATTATCTTTTATACTGTATTTTTACTGTACCTTTTCTGTGTTTAGATAACAAATCATTACTATTGTGTTACCGTTGCCTACAGTATTCACTACAGTAACATGCTGTACAGGTTTGTAGCCCAGGAGCAACAGGCTAGACCATACAGCCTAGGTGTATAGGCTATCCCTCCCATCTAGGTTTGTGTAAAGACACTCTATGATGTTCCCACAAGGATGAAACTTCCTATGACGCATTTCTCAGAACATATCCTGTTGTTAAGTGACACATGACTGTATGCTAATCAATAGCCTGCTTCTCTGGGCTTTCCACACCTGAACTCCCAATGAGAAAAAGGGAAAGAAGAAAAAATTATAGCAGCTCTCTTCATCCCTCATCTTTGCTGGTGTCTCACTGTCAATGAGGCCTCTTCACACCCATCATATGAGAGAGTCATTGCTGTCAATTCTGTATTACAGATGTTCCAAGGGAGGGTTGCAAATGCCAAGTGAGCTGTCAATGGTCTACTGCTTATTGGTAGCTGAGCTGACAATCGAACTAACCAAGTAGGTTCTCTCTTCAACCCTTACTTCCCTAAACTCAAAATCTCTGCATCTAGGGTGTTGATTTCTTTGTGTGACAAGAGTTCAAGAGCTGGCCATTCCACTGTGGGGTCCTTTGCCAAGAAGCACAGTTCAACCAGTGAGAGGTGGGCACTGTACCCTTGGGGCCTTCTGGGGAGAAGCTCCCAGCTGGCAGGAGAGGTGGGACCCCCAAGGGTCCTGGACAGATGAGTGTGGAGAGAGGAAGAGGAGACAGGACAGTTCCCACTTAGTGATGAGTCCTTCCCCTCCTAATGCTGGGTTCTCCCTGCCATCTGTAGACACTAGTGACCTCAGAGTCACTTGAATATTTGTTCTTCTTCTGACAGTCAGATACAGCTGTGGCTCTGTGGGCAAATGTCTTTTTAAATGTGGAACCCTCATCTGACCACTGATTGTAAACCTATGTATACTTGGATAGGGAGGGGGCTGCTTCCTGCTCTCAGCTCTGTCTTTCCTTATCAGCCTCATCTTTCCTATGGCCTGAGTGTCTGGCTGCCTTTTTTCTTTCTCGGGGGTTCTGCTAACAAGGTCCCCTTTAGTGACCAGATCCTGGTTTTGATTGGCACCCATGAGGGCAAGAGAGAATCGAGCAGGATCCTACCAGTGAGCAGTGGCCCAGCAGCTCAGGCCAGCTGCACGGGAGCAGGTGCGTGTCACACTGTGTTCTCCTGGAAGCATCCATTCAGGGGCAATGGGTTTAAAGTGTCCCTTTAGAAGAGACCAATGAGGAAGAGAGATGGCAAAAGGGCCTCAGGCGGCCTGGGGAATGACTGTGGTAGGGAGTTTCTTACAAGTGACATCCTTTTTATATATGTTTATTTGTAGCCCCTGCTAGTCCCTCCCTAAATATTGTAACCCCTTCCCTACTCCTCATGCTTGTCATCTTCTGGAATGCCCCTCACTCCCACCTTACCTGGCTTATTCCTCCTTTTCTTTCAGGTCCCTGCTCAAACCAGAGCTTTCACAGATCTTACTCTAACCTCACCTTATCCCCAGGTCAAATTCCTTGGTAGGCATTTGGGATATTAGTATTTCTCCTTCAAAGCATGTGTCACAACGGTAATTTCATAGGTAGTTGTCTCATCTTTGATGCTGATCTATCTGTCATTGGTCAGGAAGCTCTGTGAGAGAAACAGCTGTGTGAGTCTTTTCATAGTGGTATTCCAGGGTTGGCACGTATGACCTGGCACATAGAAGCTGCTCTTTTGTTGCAAGAATAAATGAATGCATGAATGGATGCATTTTCTGACCTCTACCTGGGCCCCATCCTTTCCTTTCTTTTCCCATTTATGTTTGGCTCTCCTAAAAAGATCGAAGAATGGCTCTGTCCCTCCTTTGAAGTCCTTTAGTATTTCCAGTTCTCTCTCTTGCTCGCTTCACTTTCTATGCCTTGTACTTTTGGAACTTGGCATGGTCTGGCTGCCTGCACCTGCACCTGGGTTCAGGGCTGGACTTTTCCTGTGGGTAGGTTCACTTCCAGACTAGGACAGAAGCTTCCTAAGGGCAGGGACTCTTCCTGGGATACATCCAGGTGAAAAAACTGGCTGAATGCAGGAACGAATGAACACAGGCAAAAGGCGAGTTGCTCCAAGCTGCAGCTGACAGCTGAGCTCTAAGTCTTGGCAGGCATTCACAGCAGTGAGCCCCTGCTTTCAGATTCCTCGAAAGAATTCCTGCTTCCTCTGGGCAGGCATTATACTGGCCTCAGGACATAGCCTTATATAGTTTGCAGTCCTGGGGGATGTGTGGGGGAAATGGGGAAGACCTGTGGGGATGATGTCCAAATAATGATTCTTTGTCTGCAGCTTCACTGGGAAGAACAGGTGCTGATACGGAAGGAGGGGAAGTAGACCTCTGAAGCATTGAGTGCAAAGGAACAGGATGCTCACATATGGTGAGTGGGTGGTTGTCTAGCAGTGGGCAGGGAGGGCCTGAGGCAGACCAGAGTCCTGGCAGAGTTTCTGTGGCCCCCCACCTCCCTGTACCTCCCCATCAGAGCAAGGCCCCCTCTTTGGGAACAGCCACTTCTGGCTGCTTTGTGGCCTCTAGAGCCAGCCCCTGAGAATACCCCTCAACCCTCCCTCTGAACCCTGGTGTGGGCTGCAGGGCCAGCTCTGCTGCTGGCTTCCTGTATGACCTTGGGCAAGTCATGCTTCCTCTCTTGGTCATCTTTGTTCTGGGCCCTGGCTTGTGGTTTAGACATGTGTTTCCAGATGGGTGAGCTGAGTCCCCAGGAAGGTCAGGGTTTGATGAACTCCTTGGAAAGGGTTCTCTAGTATCCCTTCTGCTGCCTCTGGAGGGCCCTGCATCATTACTGGGAGAGGGACAGGGCAAGGAAATAGCTCGCAGGGAGATCCCTTTCCCCAGTCTCAGTTTCTTCCTCTTTACAGTGGGGGTAACAGTGGTCCTGGGGGCTGCAAGGCTGTGGAGGGGGAGTCAGGAATGTGGGTGGGTGGGTGGCTGTCCTAGTGGCCAAGAGATTAGGATTGTACTGATTTTCTTCCAGCGACACCCAGCAACTCTTATCCTCTCCAGAATGTTCTCCAGGGAGAACAAGACTTGACTGATTCCTCAGAAGAGTGCTGCACCCATTTTACAAGCGGATAAGCCAAGTCCTTAGAAGGCCTGGGACTGGTCCAAGGATGGGTGGCAGGTGATCTGAAGCCTCTAGGCCCCCAGCCTGAGGTGGCCTGTTCCCTCAATGGAGCTACTCCAGCTCTGGCAAGGGCAGGTGTGGTGGCGCTGGTGCCTGCTGTGGGAGTACAGTGGGCCTTTGTGCCAGGCGGGCACCACCCCCTGGCTGGCCCCTCCCCGTTCACAGGACAACTCTTACCTGCCCAGCCACCGCCCCAGCCAACAGCTCAGCCAGCTGCTCCTTCCTGGGCTCCACGCCCGGAGCTGCTTCCCGACGGTGCAGCCTGCAAGGCATCGCAGGGGCCCCGCGCTACTGCCCTGCTCCCTCAACGTCCCAGGTCCCCTCCCCCAGTGCTGATCATTAACCAGGAGGCCGTATAAGGAGCTAGCGGCCCTGGTGAGAGGGAGGGACACAACGCTGCCACCATGGACAGTAGCACCTGGAGCCCCACGACCACCGCGGTCACCCGGCCTGTTGAGTCCCACGAGCTCATTCGCAATGCAGCCGACATCTCTGTCATCGTTATCTACTTCGTGGTGGTGATGGCTGTCGGACTGTGGGTATGCAGCGGGTCCTGGGGCGCGGGCGAGCGGGGAGGGTGCGCACGGAGGAGGAGCAACGGCCTCGCTGAGCTGCAAGGGGCAGTAGGCTTAAGTGTTGGTGGAGGGGAGAGGAAATGACTTGGAAGCACTTTAGAAGCACTCAGAGGCACAGCATGAAGGGAGGAGGGCAAGCAAGGATGAGCAGAAGTGAGAAGGGTGCCCAGGGCAGCCTGCCAGGAAGGACCAAGGAGGATACCTGGGCCTGTGAGCAGAGGAGGAAGGTGGGGGTTTGAAGAGACCGCTGGAAAGTGTAAGGGGCAGGGAAGGGGCCGCTTGGAGCTGCAGCGAGGGCTCCGGGGCTTGGGAGATGAGCCTCTAGCAGGTGACTACTGTCCTACCTTTTAGTCATCCAGTTTCAGATGGGAAAGAAACGGTGTGGAGTGGGAAAGCCACAGCCTCTGCCAGCCCCAGAGATGAGGATGCTGAGGTGGCAGACAGTGGGATACTGACTCCATGACCCCATTCTGGGAGAGGCTAACACAGAGGCCTTGTGCATGAGGATCCCAGGGGCTGGAGCAAGTTAGAGATGAGAAAGATGGGTGGAAAAGGAAGAGGAGGAGAAAGAGGAGGAGGAGGAAGATCTGGGGGTGACCTGGCACTGGGGAGAGGGAAGTGTGTGTCTCCTTTTGGGACTCTGGGGACACACCAAACCAGAGAAACTTGTTCTCAGCCACCTGGAACATGGACATTTCACTTATGACAGACTCTGGCACGCCCAACAACTAGAGGAGGAGATGTTTTAAAAGTGTGCAGGACCGAGTGTGGTGGCTCACTCCTGTAATCCTAGCATTTTGAGAGGCCAAAGTGGAAGGATTGCTTGAGTCCAGGAGTTCGAGATCAGCCTGGGCAACATACTGAGACTCTCTACAAAAAATAAAAAAATTATAAAAAATATAAAAAGTTTCCAGATATTCCAGCCACTCTCATGATTGTTATGGAGGTGGAGGTGATAAGCCCAGGGAGGCTGCTGTACCAGCTAGTGATTGTGTTGAACTCTTTTGACTTAAAGGAGAGGAAGATAGGCATGAACCCTTCTGTGGACACAGAGCTTTTTCAGGGACAAAAGAAAAAGGAAGTGTTTTTTTTTTCAAAGGAATTATAGAAACTACATGTGGCAGAATGCGTCCCAAGTGTCACATGGGGTCAGTATGGCTGACTTTTCCTCAATACTCTCAGCTTCCCAGACATAGTGGAAACTGACCAACTAGGAGCCAGGATACTCAAGTTCACTACTGGCTTTCATATGGTTCGAATTCTGCAACACTGGGTAACTTCCCTCAGCCTCCATTTACTCAACTTTAAAATAGGTACACTTTTATCTATTCTAATGACTCACCCATGGTTGTGGTGAGGATATGCAGAGGTGAATCTGAAAGCTGTTTACGGATTCTGGGATTAAAAAAAAAACTACTATTGTCATTTACCTTCCATGGTATGATCTGGACTCTGAACAATGTTTGAAAATGGGCAGCAGGCCGGGCGCGGTGGCTCAAGCCTGTAATCCCAGCACTTTGGGAGGCCGAGACGGGCGGATCACGAGGTCAGGAGATCGAGACCATCCTGGCTAACCCAGTGAAACCCCGTCTCTACTAAAAAATACAAAAAAATTAGCCGGGCGAGGTGGCAGGCCTGTAGTCCCAGCTACTTGGGAGGCTGAGGCAGGAGAATGGCGTGAACCCAGGAGGCGGAGCTTGCAGTGAGCTGAGATCCGGCCACTGCACTCCAGCCCAGGCAACAGAGCCAGACTCTGTCTCAAAAAAAAAAAAAAAGAAAAAAAAGAAAATGGGCAGCAGTGGTCAGGTGGGTAGTATATTTTTACAAAAGCCACAAGACAGGGAAGGCCAGAATGCTAATCCCCATTTTACAGAAGAGGAAATTGAAACCTCATTTAGTTGTGATTTGCTTAAGGTTACAATAGATGAAATTGTTCCTGGAACTCAGATCTCTTGACTCCTGATTTTTTATGGTACCAGGCACTCTGCCACTGTGAGTGATTTCCTCCTCCCTCCCACCCCAGCTTATAAGTGCTGGAGCCAAGGTGTGAGCCTGTCATCTGCTGGCTATACAGTACTGCCTGTTTCCCAGACAATCTCTGATAATCTCGGTTCTCTTAACCAATCTCATTTTAGCCCTGCCAGTCCAGTAGGTGTTTATACTTTTTAAATGGTGTTTACATGTTTCAAGTATCTGTGAATCAGTATCACTTGTCCTGCTAAATGCTACTTAATAGCTTGTTTAGTATTTGTCTATGTTTAATCTTCCCCCATTAGACAGTGCCTCTGGACCCTGGTCATTTAATGCATTGGATTTCTTCCAGTTTGTCCTCCTCTGTTTGCTGTTAAAGTGTCAAAGGTAGCTTGATTCAGGGGTGGCCATTCTGACTCCTTCATGATCTCTGGGCTGCACAGGCAGAATGGTCCAGGCCCATTGTGTTTCTTCAACTTAGAAAAGACCCACACTTGAGTCAATGTCTGTCTGTCACCTTCTCCATCTCTTCCAACATTATTTGGTTCTGTTTTGTCCTTTTACAACTCTGCCTCCTCCAATCATATTTTAGGCTTTGGCTTATTGCTTCTTCAGAGTTAATTTCCATTTTTCTTTCACCACCTATCAGTTTGTTTCTTAGAGAATTTTATATCCTTTTAAGCTGGATCTCTGATTTTATTCTTCCTGGAAGAGTTCATCAAGCTATCCTGAAATTCCCTCAAGCCAGGGGTTGTTAAACTGTGGCCCATGGGCCACATCTGTCTCACATCCTGTTTTTGTATGGTCCATAAGCCAAGAATGGTTTTTACACTTCTGAAGGGTTGTGAAAAAGAAATAACAAAACAAAATATGAAGGATTTGCAGCAGCGACCCTGTATATTCCACAAAGCCTTAGTATTTACCATCAGGCCCTTTTTCTTTAAAGAAAAAAAATTACTGACCCCTGTCTTATGCAGTCATTTGAACTGATAGCATCATTGAATGACTGAATTGGAATGGCCCTTGAGGGAGCCCAACCTTTCTGTTTTACAGATGAGGATCAGAGAGGGTGACCAGAAGTCATTCAGATGAATCAGTCCCAGAATTGGGACAAGAATCAAGGTCTTACGATGCCAAAGCCAATGCTCTTTCCACTATTCTACCTTTCCCACTCCCCAAGACACTTGCCTTTCTGGGAATACTCTCTCCATGGTCCTTACTGTCATTGCATTGTTGTGACAGTGTCCTGGTGGTGCTGAATTCCTTTGCTCTTTTTTTTTTTTTTTAAGTTGATGCTTTTCTTTAGATCATTTGACAAAATCAACTTGACTAGCTGTCAACAGCCTTCACTTGAACACTTCCAGTAGAAACTCTCCCAAGTGGCTTTATTCCATCTCTGGACAGCTCTGACAGAGAGGATATTCCTTTTGGCTCTGGGCTCAGACCTGGTGTCCTGGAACTTCTGTCATTTTGTCTGGTTGTGTCCTATGTGGGCCACACCAAGCATCATGTCTGTCCCACTTTACATTTCAGAAGACAATAGGCTGCATTTGAGGTTTCTCTTCTCCAGGCCCAATATCCTCAGCTTCTTAAGTTGTTCCTCATCTGGAAGGAGGCCTAAAGTTCTTTCTTTCTGCTCAATGCTATTTGTATTCCGTGGAGATAGAACCCAAGTAAACCCCAAACCAAAACATTGTGGGTCAGTAACTGTCCTTCTTTTACCCCAGCAGCTTGGAGTTGTGAGTTCATTCTCTTCTAGTTGTAGAGTGAACAGGTGAATGTAACACTGTGGTTTACAAAGTGGTGTCTGGAACTTTAAAGTTATCCTTTGAGCATCTCGTGCTCACAGAACAATGATTTTCTGTGCACAAAGCATTATGCCCAAAGCATTATGGGAAATTAAAAATTTGTAATATGGTAACATACAGTAAAAAAAAATTGTAATGGCTGTGAACAAGGCATAAGTGAAGTCATCTGGGTGTTCAGACACTTTCACTTGGAGAAGGGAAGAGGCTGTAGGGAAGGAGGAGGTTTCCATGGGGGAGTGTCAGGTAGGGTTTCATGGGGGAAGTGGATTTTGAGGGGCCTTGAAGAATGAATAGGTAAGGTCTGGGCTTGCATGGATGAGGGGATGAAAATTCCAGAGAAGAAAAGCCTTGGTGCACACACACCTCTCTTCACCTTTTGTCCATCCCCATCATCTTTCCTGAATTATTTCAGCTCCCCACTCTAGTCTCTGCCCTCACATTCTTCCTCTAAGGTCTTCATTTCTGAGACCAACTGGGGATATCAATCTTCTTCAACTTCACAGTGGCCTTCAGAATGGCTTTTCGTTGGTCAGTTGCTACAGCTCGGGTCCTTGGGATTTGTTTCTGTTTTGGCCCTTAGCTACCTTTTCTGATTCTTAGATCTCTTGCTATTCCCAAAAAAACTGCTACAGAGGACTTCACAGTATCTCCTATGGGAGGAAGGACCCTGCCAGGAGTCCAGAAAGACCCAAGCCATGCTCTCCCAGGTACTGCCCAGCACATGGGGGAGCTCAACAAATCTATGTTGACTGATGGGACACAATAATGGCCCTGCTTCCTAAAGGACTAAGTTCAATACATCGTTGCAGTCTGAGCACCTAGCAACATGTTATCTGTCTCAGGCATGTTTGATGACTAAATTACAAGTGTCTAAGTGCCTGAGATGTCACCATCAGGGGTTAATGCCTTCGGAATAGTGATGCTTTTTAGCTTAGTGGTCACCTATGAAAATGCAGACATCGGCCGGGTGTGGTGGCTCATGCCTGTAATCCCAGTACTTTCGGAGGCCGAGGCGTGCAGATCACCTAAGATCAGGAGTTCAAGATCAGTCTGGACAACATGGCAAAACCCTGTCTCTACAAAAATTAGCAGGCGTGGTGGTGTGTGCCTGTACTCCCAGCTACTCCGGAGGCTGAGGTGTGAGAATTGCTTGAACCCGGGAGGCGGAGGTTGCAGTGAGCCGAGACTGCACCACTGCACTCCAGCCTGGGCAACAGAATGAGACAAAAAATGGCACCACCTCTGACACAGTTAAGTCACTATCAGCTATTAACATTTTCAGGGAGGCTAGCAAGTGTCCGCTGAGAGGAGCCAGTAACATAGAAGAAGAGGGAAGATGGCCAGGGGCCAGGAACAGAGGCACTGACCCTATTTTCTGCTGGAGGACTGGCCCTGGGCCTGAGCTGGACCAGAAATAATCTGAAGCCTTGGAAGCAACATCCCAAGGGGTCTGTGGGAAGAGCTAGTCATTGTATGTTGAAGATACATGTCATTTTTCTCTTCATGAACCCTCAGTGGCTCCCTACTGCCTGTGCAGTAAAGTCTGCACGTTTTAGCCCGGCATTTGAGTGTGTGTTCTGCCCCACTTCTCACCACTCTCTCCATTCAAATGCCTCAGCCAAGCTCACCAGATAACACTGTTCGCCATTCTCTCCTTTTCCATGCTGGGTGAGGTTCCACCTCTAGATCTGCTGTTCCAGAATCTTACCACATTCCTCCCTCTTCTCTAATAAAATTCTACTCTTTCTTCAATCAAGATTTGCTGAAATGCTGCTAGCTCTGTAAGCCTTTCCTGACTCCCTGGTCTGACAGAGTCCTCTCCTTCCTCTATACTAACACTATAGTCATAATATATTGGCTGGGTGCAGTGGCTCACTCCTGTAATCCCAGCACTTTGGGAGGCCAAGGCGGGCAGATCACTTGAGGTCAGGAGTTCAAGATCAGCCTGGCCAATATAGTGAAACCCATCTCTACTAAAAATACAAAAATTAGCCAGGTGTGGTAGCACATGCCTGTAGTCCCAGCTACTCAGGAGGCTGAGGCACGAGAATTGCTTGAAACCAGGAGGCAGAGGTTGCAGTGATCTGAGATCACGCCACTGCACTCTAGCCTGGGTGACCGAGTGAGACTCTGTCTAAAATATATATAATCATTATATATGTATGATGATGATTCCAGCAACCTGCTACCTACACCCTCAGAGAGGAAAGACTTGAATTTGTCTGGTCTTTTATTTCATATTTAGTACAAATGCCTTGCATTCTTAAGAGCATTTTTTCACTTTTCTCGTAACAAAGATACCATTCACATCCCATATGGTACTTTTAAAAAGTATGATATTTCTTTTTCTTTTTTTTTGAGATGGGTGTTGCTATCTTTCCCAGGCTGGTCTTGAATTCCTGGGCTCAAATGATTCCCCCACCTCAGCCTCCTGAGTAGCTGGGATTATAGGCACATGCCACCATGTGGCTGTAATCCCAGCTACTCAGGAGGCTAAAATAAATACAGCATTCATTAGGCACCTCAATATGCTTGTAAGAAAGGCATAAAAAGTTCCATTCCTGCCGTTTAACAGGCAAGCAAGCAGATCCAGGTGGAGTGACTTGCTGGAAGCCCTAGAGTAAGCTGTATATGTCTTCTGAGCCTGTTTCCTTGTCTATCAAACATAGGTTCCTGGCTTCTTCATCTTAGTCTTTTGAGGCTGCAGGGGAAGAAGGAATATGAAAGTGTTTCACAAAGTGGAGTGGGTAGAAGAAGGTGCACATATGGGGAGGTATATTCTTTTGGCTGGCAAGGCCACTCTTCTAGTTTTCTATTACATTTTTGACCCTTTCCTCCTCAGGCTATGTTTTCCACCAATCGTGGAACTGTTGGAGGCTTCTTCCTGGCAGGCCGAAGTATGGTGTGGTGGCCGGTAAGTTTTCTCTGAAACACTATTTGCA
>NW_012114833.1:60682-60999 GCF_000951035.1 Colobus angolensis palliatus | reverse complement strand
CCAGCCGAGTTTCCATTTCTATAAAAGGGGGATGATAACATTTACCTTCCAGGAATGTTATGAAAAGTGGAGACCTCTTATGTTTGGGGGGGAACTCAATAAATAGTGGTTCTTTTGCTACCATGTTCCTACTTTAAGTCCCATGGAAAAGAGGTTTTATCTGTCCTACTTCAGAGCCTAACAAAATGCCTGATACATGGAGCCCCTTGATACTCATTTAATGGATGAAGGAGGTGCCCCCTGCTGTTTCCAATTACAGTTTTCCACTGGATGAGGATTCCTCTCTCTTGTTGGATTTTGTGTTTTGTACATGGATG
>NW_012114833.1:58212-59747 GCF_000951035.1 Colobus angolensis palliatus | reverse complement strand
CATTTGTATTTTATTCTTAAGGTGGCCAAGAATATTGGACAGATGCTGACTTCTGTGGTTGGCCCCTCATGGTGGTCTCTCCTGACACCTTGCTTGGTAGAGGCACGTATATTTGGATGCCTCCTTTCAGTTTTGCGTCAGAGCTTTCTGTCTTCTCAATGCTTTGGACTTTTGTGGTTTCCCAAAAGCTGGTGTTAAAGAAGTATCCCTTATCCCAAAGTTCAAGACAAGACTGAGTAGTCTCTCTAGAGCTGTGCTGTCCAATATGGTAGGCACCAGCCACACTTGCTGTTTAAACTAAAATTAAAATTAGATAAAACTAAAAATTTCCTTCCTCAGTCACATAGCCATATTTCAAGTGCTCACAGTGCACCTCCCACCCCATCGAATGCTTCTGTGCCCCCTATAGCAGGCCTCCTAAATGCTCATCCAGCCTCAGTCTGCACCTAACTCCACTTTCTCCTCCCTACCCTACCTGATAGGAAACTCACTACTTTTAAGACAAACTATTCCATTTTCAGACAGGCTATTTTTCCATCCATTGACTATAATCAAGATGAAAACTTTTAAGGTTGATATACTGGGGGTAATGTTTCAGCTTCCAATTTCTGTGTCTTGGAGAAGAACGATGAGACAGGGAGGCATGAAGCAGAACCACTCTTAGGAGATATGCATTTTGGGCTGGGCCTGAGAACACATCACATCTTAACTAGAGATGATTTCTTTCTTCCTAATAGTGTCCCCATCTGGATCTGGGTTCAGGGTTTGTTGAGGAGAGAGACTGGTCCCACCCAAAGCAGGTAGGGTTTAGTGGTTTACGTAAAGTTTCCTGTAGGTGTTTTCCTTATGTATGCATGTCTCAGTATCAGATTTTTCTAACCAACAGAGAAACATGGCATCATTTTTCTTCTTTTGTGCAGAAATCACTGCTTCCTTGATGAGGCTGACATTTGACTCTGTTTCCTCCAACCATAGTTTCCATCTAAGGTTTCACAAGATTACGTTAATAGATTCTAAACCTCTCCATGTATTAGAATCACATGAGACAATGCATGTATAGCACTCAACACTGCCTACTGAATGATCAATAAATGGGAACGTTAAGAAATGGAAGGAAGGCCAGGAGTGCCAAGGCAACCTCTCCAGTTGCCATCTGTCTAGTGCACAGTACTTAGTGGTGCTCAGTGAATGGAAGTTGGCATTTACCTGAAGCTACTGCTGCTGATTGTCTTAAATTTAACTTTCAAGTTGACTGTGTGAATTCACCTGATTTATATGTATATTTATACTACTGTAAATAATCAATTCTAGCTACACATTGACCACCTTTTATCATCTCTGAAATCGGGTCAATCTGTGGCATTCAGTGGCAGTGTTTTTCTTTCTTTGTGCTGCTTGGTATGTCTTACATTAGTTCATGCCTTAGATTAAATGAAGTATGGTTGGCCGGGTGCGGTGGCTCATGCCTGTAATCCCAGTACTTCGGGAGGCTGAGGCAGGCGGCTCACAAGGTCAGGAGATTGAGACCATCCTGG
>NW_012114833.1:53952-56422 GCF_000951035.1 Colobus angolensis palliatus | reverse complement strand
GAACTGCTTGAGCCCAGGAGTTCAAGACCAGCCTGGGCAACAGAGCAAGATCCCATCTCTACAGAAAAAGTAAAAACTAACTGGGCGTGGTGGTGTGCACCTGTAGTCCTAGCTAATTGGAAGGCTGAGGTGGGAGGATCGCTTGATCTGGGAAGGTCAAGGCTGCAGTGAGCCATGATTACGTTACTGCCTTCCAGCCTGGGGGACAGAGTGAGACCCTGTTTCAAACAACAGCAGCAACAACAACAACAAAAAAGTCAAAACCAACAACAACAAAAATCCCAGACCCAACAACAGCAAAATAGTTGACAAACTTTTTCTGTAAAGGACCAGATAGTAAGTATTTTTGGCTTTGCTGCTATGTCATCTCTGTCACAACTACTCCGCTCTACTGCTGTAACACAGAAGCATCCAAGGAAAATGGATGAATGAATGGATGTGGCTGACTTTATTTGCAAAAATAGGTGGAGGGCCAGATTTGTCGTTTTGAGGACACACACACACAGTCTCAGAACAGAGCCTGGCACACATGAAACCCTCAGGTTCAGCTCTTGTTCTTCTTTGCAACTGAAACCTGTTGAAGGACTGTCATATCACTTATCTGATTGAATCCTCAATGATCTAGTGAGGTAAGTACAGTGAAGATGATGATTAACCCCATGGGTTGCCCACATTTACACAAGCTAATGACAGAGCTAAGACTCACTCTGATCTTCTGGTTATTCAGGTCTCTTTCTCCTTGTCTTTTGTGATGGAAATTTATGAGGCAATTGGTGTGGCCTAAAGATTGGTCTGAAAACCAAGAAATTATTTCATTTAGGGCTGACCAGAGACCCTGATGAAAATTTTCCCTGAAGAAAGAGGACAGGCTCTCAAACTTTTCAAGTCCTCTTGGATAAAATATATCTGATTTTATCTTTGTTTCTAAAACCTAATGATCAGATCAAAGTCCAGTCACTTATGATGTCACCAGAGGGGCCAAAGGGTGTCTTAGAAAAACCTGGTAGTCCCAATACATGGTTGGGAACTCACGAATTGGAGAGGAAGAGAGGGAACCAGGCAGCTGGACATGGGAAAGGCAGGGATGCACCCCAGGAAAAAGTGAGAAGGAAAGATAAGTACTTGACTCTTCATAAGCCTGGGGGAAGCAATTCCTGCCTCTTCTGGCCCAGGTCCATTTGGCCCTCTCTCCCTGCTCTACTCGCTTTTTACCTGCATGTGCTCTTATTTATCCCAGTGCCCTGTGATGAAAGCCAGGCCTACACATTTCTTAATTTTTTTTTAGGCCTCACAACACCAACGCCTTGCACCGCAAGAAGGCACTTGACAAATATGGGCTGAATTAAAGAGAAAAGAGGGAGGAGAGGGACATGTCCCCAGACCCTCATGCTGGTGTCCCTTGGTGGTGTCACCTGAGACCTGAGTCTATATTCTGGCCCTGGTGCAGGGGCCACACAGTACAGACAGTGGTAAGAATTCAGGCGGTTAGGGGGGTGCTGGGTCTAAGTCAAAGCCTGCCTCCAGCAGTGCTCCAAATTTCTGTTTTTATGCACAGAGAAAAACTGTTGTTGTTTAGGCTCATGGGAATAAAACTGGAAAAGCAAGCCCTAATCAGAGTTCCCAATTTCAGCCCACATTGGACTCCTTGGTAAAGTTCAGTGTGGCTATCTTTCCTCACTCTCAGGCCATTTGTTTTCTCAGTTTGAGTCAAGGTTTTGCAAAACTTGGCAGTTCCCCATTGGTGTATTTTGGGTGGGAGCTTTTGGGTTATCACAGCAGTGTCTGCTTTGCTCTCTCTTCTTCCTCCTTCTTTTTCCTCCCTTTTCTTCTCTTCCTATTACTCATTCTCCTTTTCCTATTCCTCCACCTTCCCTTCCTCCTTTTTATTCTCCTCCTCCTTCTCATTCTTTCCCTCCTTCCCTTTCTTCCTTCTCTTTTCCCTCTCTCTTCTCTTTTCCTCTTCCTCTCCTCTTCATCCTTCTTTTTTGTTTTTTTGATGGAACCACTTCCCTCCCATTCTTCATGGCTTAGTCTCTCCTCTGAGGAGTTTCTCTGATTAATATACAGCCACTCAGCACTCCATGTTTTCTTGGTGTTTCTAGGCATCAGTTGATTGATGTGTAACCAAGTCCCTGCCATCTAGTTAGTACCTAAGCACCTGGCTTCTTCTTTCTCACTGGCTGCCTTCCCAGCATTTTCTAACAGATTAGTGCTTCTGTAGACAGAGAAAAAAATACATTTTTGTAATCAATATTTCTGGTTGGTAGAAATCAGAAGAGGCAGAAAGGTGGTGAAACTATCAGTTAAAATGAATTCGTTGGATTATTCATATTAGAAATATATCTGGAATTAAATTAGTTAATACATGTGAATCTCTTAGGACACTATATAGTTAATGGTGTCCGAGGGATGGCTGTCATGATTATGGTCATTATAATTGTTTCTCGGCCGGGTGCGGTGGCTCACGCCA
>NW_012114833.1:44259-52892 GCF_000951035.1 Colobus angolensis palliatus | reverse complement strand
GGGGTTTCACCATGTTGGCCAGGCTGGTCTTGAACTCCTGGCCTCATGTGATCTGCCCACCTTGGCCTCCCAAAGTGCTGGGATTACAGGTGTGAGCCACTGCACCTGGCCAAGATGGTGTATTTAGATCAGGTGCTTTGAATGAGTGACCCTGAATTGCTGATGATTCCAAAGACGGGCTCATCTCGATGAGAGGATGGATTGGTCTTCAGCCTCCTTAACCTCTAAATGCCAGCGGAAGACCTCACCTGTCTTTTGTGCCAAAAACTGGTGGGAAAATGTCAGTGGTTTCTTGAGTTTCTGCCCCTTTGGTTCTTTGGGCAAGGAGAGAATTTCATGAAGGTAATGAGTGAAAGAGGACCATTGTCCATGGGAACAGGAGTTGGCTGAGTAAATAGAGACTGTGATGATTCTGGAGCAAAGCCTGTGTCTAAATATTTACTAGAGTCTCAGAAATAAAATATTCTGAATATAGGAGCTCCATCTCATTTTCTGTCCTCATCCAGGAAGTGTGATCCTTGAGATGGCAATGGTCCAAGATTAAATCTTTTCAAACTCCCTCTGTGAAAAGAGAGCTTACTAAGGGAGACACTAATCATGATTAAAGACAAATTCCTGAGAAGGTGAAGAAGGAATATGAAAACATGATACAGATGAGCACGTGCCACTCCTGAGTTTACAATGGGATGGGTGAGAGGGTCTCACCCCACTGTGCCCCCTCAGGGACATTCACAAGGGAATATCCCGGGAAAAACCAGAAAGTCAGTGTGTGCCACAGCCTCTCCCTGTGCCCCTGGGACTTCAGTCACCTTTGGCTATAAGACCTTGGGCAAGTCACTTCAATCTTCTGATCATTATTCTCAT
Source organism: Colobus angolensis palliatus (assembly GCF_000951035.1). NCBI lineage: Eukaryota > Metazoa > Chordata > Mammalia > Primates > Cercopithecidae > Colobus > Colobus angolensis. The sequence goes on along the minus strand of NW_012114833.1, from coordinate 52,028 downwards.
CTGTAAATGAAGATCAGAATAATACCAACCTCACAGAATTGTAGTGGGCATTAAAAAAGAAAAAGCAAATGAAATACATGGCCCAACCTTTGGCCCAAAGGCGGTGCTGTGAAAGTTAGCATTCTCCTCTCCCCTTCTTATTCTCCCAGGATGGGGCTCTCAAACTGTGGTACCCAGACCAGCAGCATCAGCAAGACCTGCACTCTTGTTAGAAATGCAAAATTTCTAGCCTCAAACCAGACCTACTGAATCGCAAATGCTAGGAAATGGGGCCCAGCGGTTTTTGTTGTTGTTGTTGTTGTTGTTTGTTTGTTTGTTTGAGACACGGTCTTGCTCTATGGGAGTGCAGTGATGTGATCATAGCTCACTATAGCCTTGATCTCTTGGGCTCAAGCGATCCTCCCACCTTAGCTTCCTGAGTACCTGGGACTACAGGTGCGTGCCGCCACGCCTGGCTAATTTTTGATTTGTAGTAGAGGTGAGGTCTCGCTATGTTGTGCAGCCTGGTCTCGAACTCCTGAGCTCAAGCAATCTTCCCCCTTTGGCTTCCCAAAGTGCTGGGACTACAGGTGTGAGCCGCCATGCCTAACCAGTCTGTAGTTTAATAAGTCCTCCAGGTGATTCTAATTAGGGTTGCCAGATTTAACAAATAAAAATACAGTATGCCCAGTTAAATATCAATTTCAGGCAAACAATACATACCTTTCTGTCTTTTTGTTTTGTTTTGTTTTTTTGCATAAGTATGTCCCATGCAATATTCGGGACATACTTACACTACAAATGTATAAATAATGAATGTATTATCTGTGAACCTGCATATTCAAGATAGGCAGATTTAACTGTATATCTTGTATTCTGGTTATGTTAAAGTTTAAGGACCATGATTGGAGGATATCCCAATGCAGGAGTCTAGCACAGCCTAGAGAAGGGATGGAGAAGATGCCCTGGGATCTCCCAATATCCCTTAAAGAGAAGGACAAAAGCAGGGAGCAGAAAGCCATCTCCAGAATTCTGGACATTCTGGGTCTTAGATGGTTCATTAACAAAGAAAAAGGTTTCCTGAAATTAACTGAGTGCATTTTCCATTTGGGCTACGATGACCTTGTTTCCTCAAGTAGAAAATGATGACTGTTTCTTTCAGGAAATTCGGGGTAATCTATGAAAACATGGGCTGTGTAACAGCATTAATATTTCTTCAGAATAGCATATCTTTGTGGAGCAAAACTTTCTTAAATTTTGTCACATCGTTAAAGTTCAGTAACACCCTTTAGGGTAGGCCAAAAAAGATTCTTATCCTTGGTTTATAGTGGAGAAGACTGAGGCTAAAAGCAGTAAAGTGACTGCCTCAAGGTCACATAGTTTGATATGGCAGAACCAAGATTAGAACCAGGTTGGAAAGTTCTCAGTGTACTTTGAAAGAGGGGAGGAAAAGGATGTCCATGCCACTTAATTGTACTTTCAAGTATGATTATTGATACAGGATCCTTTTTAAAAATCCCCTGGCTGCCTCTGATTGTGAAGCCAGTTGTCCATTGCCCTGGGCAATTCTTTTCATTCTTTTTTTTGAGATACGATTTCACTCTGTTGCCCAAGTGGAGTGCAGTGGTGTGATCACAGCTTATCAAAGCCTAGACCTCCTGGGCTCAAAAGATCCTCCTATCTCAGCCTCCCGAGTAGCTGGGACTGTAGACAGTGCCACTGCACCCAGTTAATTTGTTATTTTTTTGTAGATATGGGGTCTCACTGTGTTGCCTAGGCAGGTCTCAAACTCCTGGATTCAAGTGATCCTGCCACAGCCTCCCAAGGTGCTGACATTACAGGCATAAGCTACTGCACCCAGCCCCCAGGACAATTCTTGATGCCTGGATTTGTGATCCTGAGTGTGCCCATGCTGCCTTACTGTCCTTAGGGTGTGGAAGTAAAGATAAAATTAATGTGTAAATGTGAATCACTTTCTTCCTCTGGGCTACAATTTTCTTTTCAATGGAAAATAGCAAGGTCAGCTGTAATCATTTCCAAGGTAATTCCAGCTCTAACATCACATGAGCTGGGTTAAGATGTCAGTTTTCTATTTCCATGCACACAAAACATAACTGTAGTTAGCACTCAGTGACATTTTCATGTCTTTTTCTACATCCCTCCGCCAACAAAAACGTGTAACTTACATGCCTACTTTGCTTTCAGTCCTCAGGCTCTGATAGTGAAATCTGAGACAGCTCTGGAATTGTTGTCCTTTATTCTTACAGATTTTAAAGGATTTTGTTCTGATTATAAAATTATACAAACCCCTTGTGAAAAAATTGGAGAAATATTTTAAAAATGCACTCACATTGTTTTGTCTTCCCAAGATAATCATTGTTAAATTTGGATATATTTACGTATACACAGGTGTACACACACCCTTATGCATATATTTAAACATTTTGGGACTCATATGGCATATAGGTTTGTATCTCCTCATGTCATAACAAATTCTTCAAAGCTATAATTTTAATGGCTGCACAATATTCCGTCATCTGGCTGGGTGCAGTGGCGCATGCCTATAATCCTAGCACTTTGGGAAGCCAAGCTGGGAGGATAGCTTGAGGTCAGGAGTTTGAGACCAGCCTAGTCAATACAGTGAGATCCCATCTCTACAAAAAATTTTTTTAAAATTCCATCATAAATATGAGCTTGAATTTATCTCGTTGTTTTTCTATTGTTGGGCCCTTACATGGTTTCCAACATTCCTCTGTTGTAAATGACATAGCAATGAACATACTGATGAAATCCTTATATCTAAATCTTTGTCTGCATCTGTGATAATTTGCTTAAAACCGAGTCCTGAAAATAGGGTCATATAAGTGGAAGGAGACAAACTTTTAAATGATTGTAATGTGTACCAACCAACAACTTTCCAGAAAAATGGTATCAATTTACATCTCTACCAGAAATACGTGGGAGAGCCTAGTTACTTGCCAACACCAAGTATTTAACATTAAAAAAAGCCTATTTGATGGACTAACCTATGAGGTCAGTTCCCCTTATGGTCTTATTCTTATGAACACTGAGCTTATGGGTTGCCTGACTAACATTTCACAGAGCCACTTCATAGTCTCCAGTATACCCTGCTGTTCTTATGGACCCTGGGTAGGCCTGGCAGGCTAGGTTTATTGCCTCTTCTTCCAGAGAGAGTGGCCCTTGGCATGTCCCTGAGAAGCATCCTTACTCCATGCCCCAGTGGGAACAAATGCAACTCTCAAGACATTTGGTTGCTATGGTTTTTGTTGTTTCCCCAAGTGGAACGTTCAAGGATTTGATATCACTTACTCACTCAGCAGAACTTTACTGAGTCCTTGCCGTGCACAAAGAATGTCCTCTGTTAAGTGGAAGCAGGACTGGATTGCAGAGAGCCAGGAGTACCTGAAATTCGTCTTCTGAATTTCATGCCACAGCTGAGAGGCAGAGGTCACAGTGAGCTGAGATCATGCCACTGCGCGCCTACCTGGGCGATAGAACAAGACTCTGTCTCAAAAGTGGGCTCTTTGAAGGCTAGAAGGTATTTGGGGCAATAGACCTGTGTGGAAGCAGTTATCAAAGTGGGGACGTGACACACACCAGGAGAAGGGAGCAGACAGCATGTGAAGTAAGAGATGGGAGGATGGAGATCAGCTCTGGATGGTGTCAGTGGAGAGGTGGGACGGGGCTTCATTTTGAAGACGAGGGAAGCATTTTTATAGACAGAGCTTGATGAAGAGGGCATTCCAGGAAAAAGAAAAATCTCATAAACCAAAGCCGGAGGCAGGAAAGCACAGAGCACATCTTGGAAATGGAGCCAATGTGGTTTTGCCAGAGCGGAGGTGACATGGCAGGGCATGGCAGGGCTGCTAAGATTGGAGAAGGTGGGACTGACTTTATTGCAGAGAGCCTGGAGTGCTTGGAATACCTCTTCTGAATTTCATGCCACAGCTGAGAGGTAGAAAAGTGCTCTGGTCAACAACCTTTGTTGTCTCTGGTGGTTGAGATCACCTCTGAGAACTCTTACAATCCCATCTCTTGAGGAGATAAATTGTTTGCAGAAGGATTTCCCACCAAGCTTTTGAGTGGCTTCAGTGGATTTCCAGTGGAAATATCTTTGCTTTCATAACTTTGCTGTGGTCTGATGGTATCCTGGAAGTCCTGATTCTACCAAGCCCTCCAGTTCTGAGGTCTCCCTGGTGAGATTGGTCAAAGTTTCTTTCACTCCATGTTCTATATGTTGGCATGTGGCTGAAGTGAAAATGCCGCCCACTGGGCAGCACAGGTGCCATGTATACCTGTGTATAGATACATAGGTATGTATATACACACACACACTCTTAGATATATATACAGACACACACACACACACACACATATATATATATATATATTTTTTTTAAGAGATGGAACTTTGCTCTTGTTGCCCAGGCTGGAGTCCAATGGCATGATCTCGGCTCACTACAACCTCTGCCTCCCAGGCTCAAGTGATTCTCCTGCCTCAGCCTCCCGAGTAGCTGGGATTACAGGCGCCCGCCACCACATCTGGCTAATTTTTTTGTATTTTTAGTAGAGATGGGGTTTCACCATGTTGACCATATCTGGTCTTGAACTCCTGACCTCAGGTGATCTGTCTGGCTCATCTCCCAAAGTGCTGGGATTACAGGTGTGAGCCACTGTGCCTGGCGGGTAACAGATCTTTAAAACTCTGGCAGTTAAGCAGGTGATTTTGGGGAGAACCTCTTTCACTTTTTGTCCTCCAGATGTTAGCATTTTATTTATTTTTTGGTGGGGGACATGGTCTTACTCTGTCCCCCAGATTGCTACAGCAGCATGATCATACTCACTGCAACCTTGAATTCCTGGGCTTAAGTGATCCTCCCACCTCAGCCTTTAAAAGAATTTAAGTGATACAGCCACTGTTTTGTTAAGGCAAACCAAATTGGTCTTTTCAGTAGTCTAAATTGCATTGGGAGGAAATCTGTTCTTGCTGAATGTTCCAAATAACAGAGAGGCAAATTCTTTAATAGTGATAGCAATTAGAAGGACTGGCCCAGGTCCTCCGTACTGCCAAGAACTCATGGCTGAGTGACAGGTTTCAAAGGGGATTTGAAGGTGGATGATGTTAAAATCTTATGGGAAGTTAAGAGGGGCAGCTTGCTTCATTCTAGATGGCTCAAGTTTGGAATGTTAAAACCTTACCGGAAGTCAAGAGGGGCAGTTTACTTCATTCTGAATGGCTCATGTTTGCAATAGTCTATTCAGGCCTGAGGTCCACTTTGGGGACAGAGATGGGGCTCAGGGAGCAGAGAACAACAAGGGTGATGAGAATCAAGTCCATTGTCAATGAGGAACAGACACATAAGAAGAGGAACAGACACATGAGAAGTCTGGGGAAAATTTAAGCAGGGAAACCATCCCTGTCCTCAGGTATTGGAAGGGCTAACTTGTGGAAGAGAAATTTGACTTGTTCTGTTACACTCTAAAGGGTGGAAGTAGGACTGATGGGTAGACTTCAGCTCAAATAAAGAATGACTTTTTTTTTTTTTTTTTTTTTGAGAAGGAGTCTCGCTCTGTCTCCCAGGCTGGAGTGCAGTGGCGCGATCTCAGGTCACTGCAAGCTCTGCCTCCCGGGTTCACGCCATTCTCCTGCCTCAGCCTCCTGAGTAGCTGGGACTACAGGCACCCACCACCGCACCCAGCTAATTTTTTGCAGTTTTTAGTAGAGACGGGGTTTCACCGTGTTAGCCAGGATGGTCTCGATCTCCTGACCTCGCGATCCGCCCGCCTTGGCCTCCCAAAGTGCTGGGATTACAGGCGTGAGCCACCGTGCCCAGCCAAGAATGACTTTTTAACAACTAGAGTTGTTCCACTGCAGATTCAGTGCACTGTAAGGTAGCGAGTTCTCTGTCACTAGAGGTATGCATTAAGAACTGACCATCACTTGGGAGGTGTTGCAGAGGGGACTTAAGCTGTGGCATCTACAGACCCATTCCACTCTGAAAGATTCAATGATTGTTTAATTTCTCCATACATCTCCCCTCCCACCAACCTTCCAGGATAGGACATCTAGGTAGTAAAATGTGACTCCAAATTCCCTAAAGTCAAAAGAATAAATAGCCTTTCTGCATTTTGTGATGTGACATTATGTTATTTTCCCAATTCCCATGCTCTCAGACCTGTTGGGTTTGGTCAGACTCAGTTCATCTTGCACAACAAGCAGCAAAAGTATCCACATACTTGTAATAGCCTTTCGAGTCCCATCAGAGGGTGAGGAGGGTTGGGAAAGAAGTTAGTGAGAGGTGAGGTCAAATTGGGGACGTTTTAGATAAAGTCTGAAATCCTGAATTCACAGGAACGCGGGGGGAAATTCTAGAGAATTACAGAGAATGGTGATTCATGGCACTGGGTCACTCCCTGCATGGGAGTGGTGCCTATTCTCAAATGGGCATGAGCGTGAGTGAGGAGTGGACAGAGAAAGTGTTTGGGAAATTGGCATGATGAACGCATTGTTGGTGAGCTCCAGCAACAGGAGGAGCAGCATAAAAACCTGGCAGGGAAGTACAGGCCATAAAACAATGGTGTCTGTCTTTGTTGGCTCAGGCTGCCATAACAAAATACTGCAGACTGGGTGGCCTAAACAACAGAAATTAATTTTCTCATAGTTCTAGAAGGTAGAAGTCAAAACTTGAGGTGCCTTTAGGGTTGGCTTCAGGTGAGGCCTCTCTTCCTGGCTTGTAGATGGCTGCCTTTTTGCTGTGTCCTCATACATGGCCTCTTTACTGTGCATGTATAGGGGGAGAGACAGAGAGAGATTTCTGGTGTCTCTTCTTATAAGGACACCAATCCTATCAGATTGGGGCTCCACCCTTATGTGCTCATTTAACCTTATTATCTCCCTAAAGGCCCTATCTCCAAAGACCATCACCTTGGGGGTTGGTATTTATGAATACCAACTTTAACATATGAATACGGGCTTTAACATACGAATTTTGCAGAGAGGACACAATTCTGTCTATAACAGTATCCATTGTAGCTCTTGCTAATTGTCTTTGCCGGTGAAGTAATTATCCTCTTGGAAGGAGAAAGGAGGGAAGGGACACCGATGAGAATCAGCTGTGTCAGTCACAACTGGTTCATAATTTGACTCCTGCACCAACCCTGCCATGAGAGAAGACGGAGGCTTGCAGATGTTCTAAGCACCCTTACCTTTATAGTAAGAGGTCAATAAATCATTCAAACTTGAGTTGTAAAGCTCATGCTGTCTTTGCACTTGAGGGAACTTTACCTTGAAACCTTGCTATATTCCTAAGACTGTTTTTAGGCCTGCTGTCAGGAAGACCACTTGATAGACCCTTTTGGGTGTCCAGGAGAGTCTCTGAATAGGTCAGTGTTATGATCAGAGTTGTGCTTTGGGGAGGTTGCTTGGCCATGTGGGTGGGTGGGGAGGTGACTGATGAAAAGGAGAGAATAGAGATCCTCTAGCAGCCCATTACTTGGTCCTATTGAGAGATAGTGACAGGCAGCAGAAGGGTCATCTAGAAAGAGCTATGTGGCCATAATATTGTGAAGGCAGAGTCAGAGTTTCGGTAAATGATTAAGTGTAGGTCATGGGGTAAAGAGAGGGAATCCAGAATGAGGAAGGTGGTTCCCCTAATAAAGTGAACAGAACCTGGACTCAGGTCATTCTGGTACCCCGAGCTCTCCTGGCCTCATTCCACTGTCTTCTCAGATAGTGAGTGGGGACTTCAGGACAGCCTGACATTGCTTAG
>NW_012114833.1:40894-42799 GCF_000951035.1 Colobus angolensis palliatus | reverse complement strand
GAGAAAGTCCATAGAGTGACCTTCTCAGACTCTTCAATCTAATCACTCTGTCACACCCTCTATTCTCTTCATAGCACTTACCACTCTCTGATCACTGTTTTTGTCGTTTATTTATTTATATTTACAGCATTTGAATATAAGCTTCTTGAGAGCAGGGATTTTGTCTGTGTTATTCACTGCTGTTATTAGTGCTTGACACGTGCAGTAGATGCTAAGTTAATATTTATTGAGCAAATGTACTTATGCACCTACACCAACCACTGTCTCCTTATTGTCATTCTGAGAACTTCTTCTGGCTAGGCCTTCAGAAATCTCTCTCTCCCCTGACTTAATATTTGGCACTAAGCACCAGCTGCCTTATACTGGTAATAGGGGCTGGTATAGTTAAAACAGTTTCTTGGTGTAATCTGTCTTTTGGGAAATAAGTGTTTTGTTCCAGGTTTGGACCATCTTTGGGACATTAGATAAATAACTACAAGCCTCTCCCCATCTGCTTAGCGAGAATGGGGATAATTACACTTGTTTGATTCTTATCAAATGCTGCTGTACCTTCTTCTCTTGGATGCAGAAGGACTTTAGAACTTTCTGGAGTTCTTTTTGACCTCAAATGCAATTGAGTTGCTGATACAGTATTATGATTGGTTAGTGCAAGATCCCTCTCTTGCTTTACCTGATATTTTCTTTTTTTGTCTCCCACTCACAGTCCTATTCTCCTTTCCACTTCTGGTCTTCCACTCTTGGGTATTTGATATATGTGCTTCCAATCTGTCTTCTATAATCTGTATTTAGACATGTGCATATCCTTGAAAAATGCAGTGTTTTGTGCATGTGTCCATGTGGTCCCTAGAACCTTTGTAAAAAATATCAATACTACATGATATAGAGAATTATTATTATTATTAATATCATCTGTTACTTGGGAGTTCATGGAGTCACATAATTTAACAGCTAGGAATCACTTGCAAATCATCAGCTCCACGCCGCTCCTTATTTGACCAGGTGACTAAGGTCCAGAGGCTTCCTTTGAAATGATTTCTTTCAAGAAAATTCTCAGTGTTTACTGAGAGCCTGTATTGGGCAAGACCCTAAGCCACCAGGCATACTGGGGAATATGGAGATCAAGGACTCATGTCCTAGGCACACAGCCTTGAAGGAGATTTTTAGGGAGGCCTGGTGGCTGTGGGACTTTCCATATCTTCTTCAGGACTGGACACAGGGCCCATAAAAGACTCACAGACGATCTGGTTTTGGGATACATCCCACTGCTCCTTCCCCAATCCTCTCCTTTTCATCTTTACTATTTTCTAAGTTTCCACATCTGCCTTCTGAACCAGCTGTCCCTGATGATTCCAGAACAGTTGTGCTCCCAGCCTGCCTCTGCTCTTTCTTGTCCTTCTCTTGACTGACATGTCTCTTCTCTCTTTGACTCACTGTGAGTGATCTGGTGGAGCACAGAGCCCTCACCTGACTTTCTTTTGCATTTCCAGATTGGAGCCTCCCTCTTCGCTAGTAACATTGGAAGTGGCCACTTTGTGGGGCTGGCCGGGACCGGAGCAGCTTCAGGCATCGCCACTGGAGGCTTTGAATGGAATGTGAGTAACACCGCAGCCATGGTGCACTGGGGCTGGAAGGAGTCTTAGCAGTCAACCAGTTCAATCTATGCTCAGAGGAGCTGAAGGTGTTAGGGAACCCTTCAGGGTCAACCCAGGGTGCAGACAGAGGAGGGCATGGCTTCAGGAGCCTCAGGGCCCTACTCGCCTTCCACCAGAGTAGCATGAGAAAACCACTGGTATGACAGCAATAGTATTTTTTCTGTTTTCCCTTCATGTTAAAAAGCCAAGGCCCTTCTAGTCCTGTTTGAGATTTGGAAATGCTTACCACCAGATTTCCATTATTATTATTATT
>NW_012114833.1:39447-39769 GCF_000951035.1 Colobus angolensis palliatus | reverse complement strand
CTAGTTTGAGTCCACCTTTTGTGTTCATTTCAGGCCCTGGTTTTGGTGGTTGTGCTGGGCTGGCTGTTTGTCCCCATCTATATTAAGGCTGGGGTAAGTATCTGCTCTGTTATTTCATTTCCTGCTGGCAAATGTATCTGTCAGCTTGGTCTTCCTAGAGGGCAGAGGAGACATTATGGGATAAATGGCAGAAAAATCTGTGGATTGGCTTTCACTCCCAGGTTATAAAATTTCTGACTGTCTGCAGTGGCATTATATATATATATATATATACCTCCTCCAGGGTATATATATATATATACACACATACCTCCTCCAGGGT
>NW_012114833.1:25733-34249 GCF_000951035.1 Colobus angolensis palliatus | reverse complement strand
GCAATGTAGTGAGACCCTGCCTCTTAAAAAAAAAGATTTTTAAGTATTTTCACCACAAAAAAAGATAAGTATTTGAGGTAATGTATATGTTAATTAGCTCAACTGAGCCATCCCATAATATATACATATTTTAAAATATGTAGTACATGATAAATATATATAATTTTTATTTGTCAATTTTTTAAATAGGGGGAGTTAGGGATATCTAAGGGTTGGCCCCAACTTTAGAGGCAGGCGTGGGCCTTTGTGCCCTGCCAGTGTATAATCTGACTCTATGTGATACTTCTCACACACTTAAACACAAGAAGCCGGTGCCAAACTGGAAGGCACTGCTGAGATTCTGTCTTCTTTTATGGACAGATAAATGAAAACCCTGGAGTTGGAACAAACCTCTGAATCAGGAGTAGAACCCACGTCTCCGATTCTCAATTCACTGTTCTTTTCCCTGCACAAGGCTCCTGCTTTTTCTTGGAATCAGCTCTCTGGGCCTTTAATTGCTAACTCTCTGGGGAATTTTTACTCTCTCTCTCTCTCTCTCTCTCTCTCTCTCTCTCTCTCTTTCTCTCTCTCCCTCTCTGAACCCAACCACTGGGGCTGCCCCTCTACCATTTAGCCTGCTGTACTTGCCAACCTAGAGCTGTAGGCCCACTTTGCAGAACTGAGATTTCTCAAAGATTGGAGGGCCACTGGGGTACCTTTGAAAGCTGGGCAGAGCTCTTGGCTGACCTACTGGAGCAAACATTGTGTTTCTCCTCCTCCTCTTTCCTTCCTTTTCCTTCTTCCTTCTTTTTTCTTCTTCCTTCTACTTTCTTCTTCCTTTTCTTGAGACAGGGTCTTGCTGTATTACCAAGACTGCCAGACTGGAGTGTGTGGCATGATCATAGCTCAGTGCAGCCTCTATCTCCTGGGCTCGAGCAATCCTTCCACCTCAGCCTCTTGTGTAGCTGGGGCTACAGGTGTGTTCCAGGGTTTTCATTTATCTGTCCATAAATTAAATGCCCAGCTAATTAAAAAATTCTCTTGTAGAGATAGGGCCTCACTATGTTTCCCAGTCTGGTCTCAAACTCCTGGACTCAAGCAATCCTTCTGCTTCAGCCACCTAAAGTGTCAGGATTTTAGGCATGAGCCACTGCGCCCGACCTTGTGTTCCTTCTTTACTTCACGTTTTCTTCCTGGAAAGTGTTCAGGTCAATTCCTCTTGATTGTAAAACAAAACAAAGCAACAACAACAAAAAACACACAAAACAACCAGGAAACCACTAAACTTATGAGATATCTTTCTGACAGCCCAGAAGGTTGAAGGAAGAGAAAAATTTGCTTATAGATTTCAGTGTGCATTTTTTTTTTGTCCCCAAGGTGACTGTCAGTCTGATAAAGGTGAAAGCAATGGTATAAAAAGAAAAAGAAAAGAAAATGTAAATGATAAGGAATAAGAGAAAGAAAATAGGACTTTGGTAAGAAAACTGCCTTGGAGAATAATTGAAGAAGCTGGCTCCTAGTCTGTTCCCCTGCCTACACTAGCGGGTGACCTGGGGCAAACGTCATAAAAGCTCTTTAGAGCTTAGCTTCTTTATGAGGAAGATGGGGATAATAATTTCCAGCTTGCCTGGATCACTGGGTGTTGGTGAGCACCCAGTGAATTTATTTGAAAGCACAAAGTGTTCTTGAAATGTAAGATATAATGGTAATGAGGCCGGGCGCAGTGGCTCATGCCTGTAATCCCAGCACTTTGGGAGGCTGAAGCATGACGACTGCGTGAGGCCAGGAGTTTAAGATCAGCCTGGGCAACATGGCGAGACCCTGTATCTACAAAAAATAAAAAATATTAGCCAGGAATGGTGGTGTGCACCTGTTGTCACAGTTACTCAGGAGGCTGGGGCGGGAGGATCACTCGATCCCAGGAATTCAAGGTTGTGAGCTATGATCGCACCACGGCACTCCAGCCTGGGTGACATAGTGAAATCTTGTCTCTAAATAAATAAATAAAGATATAATGATCATGAACATGGTTGAGAGCCTTCAGCCCTCTCTGCAGGAAGCTCTCTGGGTTGCAGGAGGGCGGAGAGAAAGGTGGTGTTTTCTGAGATCACATAGGGAGTAACTCCAGCTTTTCCCCTTAGCCAGCAGTTGCAAAGTGCTCATCGCTCTATCAAAAGGGTTGTCTCGTTGCCTATGATCAATTTTTCTCCCTCTTGTTGTTCTCCCCTATCCTGCACCAAAGGCGAGATTGGTCCAATCTCAGTATCTTGCAAAAGATCTGCCCTGGCTGAGATGTGAGTTGGGTTGGATCTGAGTTGAACCATCTACTCTAGCTAGGTAGGGTTCTGAAAATATAGTTGCTAGTGTTTCTATTTTCCTGATTAAAGTTGAGACAACAGCAACATTAAATAACATTTGCATTTTTTTTTATTATGGAAAATTTCAAACATACGTCAGCAAAGACAGAATAGGATAACAAGCACTCATGGACCTAACACTGATCACTTAGCTTTAACAATTATCAACATTTTGCCATTTTTGGTTCATCTATCCTCTTCGAATTTTTTTCCCAGTAGTAGTTTATTTTATTTTATTTTATTTTTTCCAACTTTTATTTTAGGATCGGGGTGCATGTACAGGTTTGTTATATGGTTAAATTGCATGTCACGGGAGTTTGGTGTATAGATTATTTTGTCACCCAGGTCATTAGCATAATACCCGATAGTGTTTTGTTCCTCACCCTTCTCCCATCCTCTGCCCTCAATAAGCCCCAGTGTCTATTGTTCCCTTCTTTGTGTCCATGTGTACTCAGTGTTTGGGTCTTACTTATAAGTGAGAATATGCAGTATTTGGTTTTCTGTTCCTGCATTAATTCTATCAGGATAATGGCCTCCAGCTCCATCCATGTTGCTGCAAAGGACGTAATCTCATTCTTTTTTATGGCTGCGTAGTATTATGGTGTATATGCGCCACATTTTCTTTGTTCAGTCCACCACTGATGGGCATGTAGGTTGATTTCATGTCTTCACTACTGTGAGTGGTGCTCAGCAGTATTTTAAATCAAATCTCAGATACTACGTGATTTTACCGTAAATTCTTCAGAATGTACCTTTGACTTTTAAAAAATACAACCATTGTGCTATTATCATATCTAACAAAATTTACATTAATTTCTTAATTTAGATAGTTTAATACATGGCCCATATCAAGATCTTCCTAATCATCTCAAAAATGTTTTCTTACAGTTAGTTTGTTTGAATAAGGATCCGAACAAAGTCTAAATCACATTGCATTTGGTTCTTTCTTTAAAGGAAATATACATATATAGGTCTTCAGCCTACTACAGTTATTTTTCCCTTTTACATTATTACCTTCCTGTCCTAGCCTACATGAATAAACATTTTTTTATTGGGTTACATGTCTATTTGTTGTTCAGTTGTGAAAGTTCTTTATATATTCTGCATGCTAGACCCTCATCAGATATATGACTTGCAAAGAATTTTTTCCCATCCTGTAGGTTGTTTTCTCACTTTCTTGATTATGTCCTCTGATGCACAAAGGTTTTAAATCTTGGTGAAGTTCAATTTATCTATTTTATCTCTTGTTGCTTATGCCTTTGGTGTCATTTCTAAGAATCCATTGCCAAATCCAAGGTCATGAAAATGTACCCCCTTGTTTTCTCCTTAGAGTTTCATAGTTTTGGTGCCTATATTTAGGACTTTGATCCATTGCGAGTTAATTTATGTGTATGGTATGGCCATGTGCCACCATGCCCAACTTCATTCTTTTGCATGTGGATATCCAGTTCTCTCAGCACCATTTTTTGAAAAAATGATTCTTTTCCCACTGAGTGGTCTTGCACATAAGTTTTTACTGAACTTGGTGAAAACATGCTCTTGCTGATAATGCTGTTAAGGTTTTGTCTTGGAGTTGGGGCCAACACCTAGGAATAGCACTGCCTCCTTGTGTAGCTTCTTGACTCACACTGCTTCTGCCCTTGACCCATGCCTTTGTGCTTTCTCCACTAACGTCATGATTCAGCCTCATTTACTTTCTCCTTCTCTGCTTCAGGGTTGGTGTTTTTGTTTTTGTTTTTTAGATGTAGTTTCACTCTCATTGCCCAGGCTGGAGTGCTGTGGCACGATCTCGGCTCACTGTAACCTCCACCTCCCGGGTTCAAGTGATTCTCCTGCCTCAGCCTCCTGAGTAGCTGGAATTACAGGCACGCAACACCATGCCCTGCTAATTTTTGTATTTTTTTTAGTAGAGATGGGGTTTCACCATGGTGGCCAGGCTGGTCTCAAACTCCTGACCTCAGATGATCCACCCACTTCGGCCTCCCAAAGTGTTGGGATTACAGGTGTGAGCCACTGTGCCCGGCCCCCAGGTTGGTTTTTAGTTGTAAGATGAAAAGCCTGGGCTTTCCCATTTTATTTGATTAGAGACCCATGTGCAGAGCCTGGACTGAGAAATGCTGGGAAGGCTAGAGAAATAGGGCTTTGGCTTCCTGAGGAAGGGCAGTGCACCCGTCTAAGAATAATAAAAGGTAATGTGAGCAGGAGGGTGAGGAGGTCAGACTGCAATGAGCAGGAGGGTGGTACCTGTCTACTGTGCACGTAGAGAAGGGTGCTGGGCCTCCCCTTCTCCCAGGCAAGTGTCCTCCAAGTCCACAGTTCAAGCAGGTGAAAGTCTGTGGACTGCAGTTGCCATGGTAAGAGCACTCTTTGTCCTCAGAGCCGGTGCAGGGGTGGCAGGGGTGGTCATATAAATAAATTAGGTGCCCAACCTCTCTCCCTGCCTTCTCTATCACCTCACCTATTTTTCAAGTTACTGATTAAACCTTCTTGGACTTGGGAGCCCCCAGGGAACTGAGGGACAGCCTCTTTTAGCTCAGATCCGGATGGAGCCCATCCCCCAGAAGCCTGCTTTTTCTAAATTTGGCTTTTGAATTATATCTGTTGTGGGCTGTTCCCTGTGTGTGTGATTTTTGGGGCTCCTTACCCTCCTCACCCTCCTGCTCACATTCCCTTGTCTCTTCCTGGACAGATGCACTGCCCTCCCTCGGGAAGCTGAAGCCTGATTTCTCCAGCCTTCCCAGCATTTCCCAGTACAGGCTCTGCACACTGGTCTCTAATCAAATAAGATTGAAAAGCCCAGGCTTTTCATCTTATAATTAAAAACTAACCTTGAAGGAGAGGAGGAGAAAGTGAAGGAGGCTGAATCATGATTTAGTGGAGGCCATGACCAACATTGTACTTAATCCATCCATTGCCCAAGACCAGGGATCCCTTGACAAACACATAAGAAGTTTGATAGCTGCCCTCTATTTAGTGCCAGTCTCTTCATTTAGTCTCCAATAGGGGTTTTACTTACACCCTCTCCAGTTCTCAGAAGAGTACAGCATGGGTAGGGATTTCTATTATTTATTTGTTTGTTTACTGAGATAGTATTATTTACTAATAGAAAACAAATAAATAGTATTTCTATTATTTATTTGTTTGTTTACTGTTGCCCAGGCTGGAGTGCAGTGGCATGATTATGGGTCAGTGCAACCTTAAACTCGTGGGCTCAAGTGATCATCCTGCCTCAGCCTCCTGAGCAGCTGAGACTACATCCATGTGCCACCATGCCCAGCTATTTTTTACTTATTTTTTTTTTAGAGATAGGGTCTCACTATGTTACCCAGGTTAGTCTTGAACTTCTTGCCTCAAGTGATCCTCTTGCCTTGACCTCCCAAAGTGCTGGGATTACAGGTGTGAGCCACCACATCTGGCTCGGATTTTTATTTTCTTTTCCATTTTATGGGAGAGAAAACTGAGTCTCAGAGAAGTTAGGTAATTTCCCCCAAATTACACAGCTGTTACGTGGCAAAGCCAGGACTTGGACCAGGGTCTCTCCAGTGCCAAAGTCTGTCCTCAGAGTTCTGCCCTGTGCTTGGATGGGATGAAGGCATAGAATGAGGGGATGGGATAGATCATGTGGTCTTATGTCCTGCACTTTCATTTTACAGATGGGGAAACTGAAGTCCAGACAGGGGAAGGGACTATGAGGGGCTAAAGGAGCAGAACTGGGATGAGAAGCAGATTTCCTGACACTGAATCTAAACCTTTTGACATTATATGCCCCCTACCTTCTAAGTCTTTCATTCTTCCAGTACAGAGTAGGTTAGCATTCAAGACCCTGGGAAAAGTGAAGACAGCCAGTTAAATGAACCTCACAATATAAATGAGTTGCCAACAGTAGGATTTGAGAGGACTGTGAGGAGAGAACATCAGCTGCACACTGGGTATATGAAGGATCTGAAGGAGGAACATCTGGACAGAGGGTAGGGTAGGGAGGGATGCAGACAGGCAAGGCTTTGTCTTTGTAAATTCAGCTGGTTTTAGGTTCACCATGGGTCACAGAGCATGAAATTTAAAAAATAATTACATTGATATCAACTGTACATTCTAGAAGCTCACTTCAAGACGCACAGGAATGCAGGGCTCATGGACAAAAGAAAATAACTGTTCATTAACAAAATATGGTGATAAGGCATTTATATTGCACACAAACCAAGATTCATCAATTGTATGTGTGTGTGGAAGGGCACGGATGGTTTGTGATGGGTGAGAAGAGAGGAGGGATGGTGTGAGATTCCCATCCAGAGAGCAAACAACCAGGGACCTGCCACTAAGGCTTGGGAAGAATGTAGGGATCCAGTGGGGGTATAATTAATGGGAGAGAGGAGAAAGTACAGGACATTGTAGCTGCAGAGCCCAGATATGGCCCAGACCACTGGGCAGCTGTGATGTGGAGCCTTGGCTATGGCTACCATCTTTTGGTCACATATTTTTGGGCTCCGAGACTCAGAACTGATTGTCCTTCCATAAGCTCCTGAATTTTATTGGCTCCCTTGAGCACCTGCCTTATCAAGCTCTGAGAAGCATTCCATTCTGTAAAATTTCCTGGCATGTGCATCTTATGCAAATGTGCACAATCCCTGGAGATAAAGCCTCAGATTTTATGACTTACACGTGATGACTGAATGTTCATGTCCCCGTCTGTGTTTCCTGGGGCTGTTATCACAGATCACAGCCACAATAAATGTTTACAGCAATTCTGCTGTCCATTTTGGATCCTGGATCCTTGGGTGAAAAGAAGAGCTTTGGCTTTTGCTTAAGATTTGAAGGCTCATTCCCGGGGCCGCTCACTTTCACAAGTGGAAAGAGAAATGTGAGTAATGGGGCTTCACCATCTGAAACCGCGAGGCTAGGCAGGATTTATCGAGTGCTCAAATACATCTTGGTTAGGACCAGAATGGACAGCAAACACACGCATATAAAATCACTGGATCTCAAAACATCAGAGCCAAGGTGAAGCAACGTGCCCAAAGCTCCCAATCAGAGACTCAGTTACTTGCAGATGCTTTCCAACTGGGGTCTGTATTTTTATTCCCCATGAGTCCCATGGACATTGTTCAGCCAAATTTTCAAAGTGATGGGAACAACACCCCTGGGCTAAATCCAACACATGATCTATTTTTGTAAGTAAAGTTTTACTGGAGCCCAGCCAAGACCATTGTTTGTGTTGTCTGTGGCTGCTTTTATGCTTTAATGGCAGAGTGTGACAGAGACAGTAAATGCAAAGCATAAAACATTTACTCCTGGGCCCTTTACAGAAAAAGTTTGCCAGTCCTTGACCTAGAGGACCATAATTTTTTATTTCACTTCAAGTTGGTTTTGCTTAGCAGCGTTGGAGACATTTTCTTCTTTCCCTTCCGTCTCCCCTTTCCCCCTCTCTCTCCTTCCTTCCTTCCTTCCTTCCTTCCTTCCTTCCTTCCTTCCCTCCCTCCCTCCCTCCCTCCCTCCTTTCCTTCCTTCACTCCCTCCTTCTCCCCTTTCTCTTCCTCTGTTACCTTCCCTTTCTTTCCTTCCTTCCCTCCCTTCCCTCTCTCCCCTTTCCTTCGCTCTCTTCCTTTCCCTTCATTTCCCCTTCTATCTTTCTCTCTCTCTTTCCTTCTCTCCCTTCCCTTTCCTTTCCCTCCCTCCATCCTTTCCCCTACTCTCTTTTAAGGGCTAACATTAGTTTAGGGAAAGAGCAATCTGGGATAAGCTGTGAAACAAATGGTCTCATAGGATTACAGGACAGTTCTTTTATATCAAAGGTGGTTCTGTATTCCCTATACAGTCCCCTATTTTTATAAATAAAAAATTTAATGAAATACTTCAAACATACAGGAATGCAGAAAGAATATAGCAAACACCCTTATATCCATCACTCAGATTTTATAGATCTTAACAATTTATTATCTGTAGAAAAGAAATATAACATTACAGATACAGTTGAAGACCTATTTATACCCTTTCTTGGTCTCATTTTCCTCTTTCCTGAAAGGTGAATGCTGTCTTGAACTTGGTATGGATTCTTCTAGTCTATGTTTCTATATTTTTACTACATATGTATAGGTACCCAGATAGCGGTAAAGAATATATTCTGTTTTAAAATTTCTGCTCCCTGCACTTTTGAAACTGTAGGAAAAATGTAACATTGGCATT
>NW_012114833.1:15617-15946 GCF_000951035.1 Colobus angolensis palliatus | reverse complement strand
GGGGGTGGGAAGGATCAGCTTTAGAACTTGCTGCTTGACTGGAGCCCCACAGCTTTGGAGACTAATAAAAAGGTAGACATACAAGTGGTCCTTTGAAATGTGCCAATTTGGTGATGTCCCACCATCTCCACAGCTAGCTCTTTGCTCCTCCTTGCCTTGTGTGGGGAAGATGCTTCCTCTTACCACAGAGGAGCCATCTCCTTTGAGCCATCTTCTGGCTCAAAAGGGTCACACCAGACTCCCCTCAAGTAGGGAGAAGCATTCGCTACTTCTATGACAGGTGGAGCTGTGGGAACATGCTGAGTAGCAGAATACTGTAACAGGACGAG
>NW_012114833.1:14448-15205 GCF_000951035.1 Colobus angolensis palliatus | reverse complement strand
GGCGTGTTGTCATACAGCATTAAAAATTAACTACTCTGGAAAATAAACCAACCAAGGGCAGTTTAAAGGCAGTATCAGCTTTGTAATCTTTTCCTCGCTTATTTACACTTATTAGCTAATCCACCAAATCAAAAGTGTGTGCATTTAACAGAATTTCACTGCAGTCAGTGAATGGGGCCCCTTGAATTTAAGAAACTTTATGGGACTGTACAGTGGCATGAGAGGAGAGGGACCAGCATTATACATACTCATTACAATTTCAAGTGGCCCAGTGTGCAGAGTCAGGAAGAAGTGGCCATTTCACCTTTGGCAAGACTTATGCACCACAGGGGACCCTTCCTCCTCTTGGGCTACTGCAGAGGGCAAGGCAGAATGGAAGCGGTCCAGGACCCAGGAGGAGAATGCTTTCCTCACTGCTGACCTTTCCCACTTCCAACCACTGAGAATCGCAAGCCCCTGGAGCCAGGACTTCCTGCATAAAGAGGACACTGAGAATTAGAGAGGGGAAATGTTTTGCCCAAAGGCTTGCAGGCCTAGAGTGGCGGCACTGGGGCTAAAATGCTGGTTATTCTGACTGCTAGCTCCAGGGAGAGAGTTTCTTTCTAATTCACCATCTCTCCTCCCACCTCCTGGCTCTGCCTCCCCTCCTTTACCAGGAAAGACAGTAACATTGGGTACCCTGGGTGAGAGAATCTTCAGGGGAGGTCTGGGCAGAGGGGAATTAAGGCATCAGGTCCTCAAAAGGCCCACCTTGGGG
>NW_012114833.1:8633-10294 GCF_000951035.1 Colobus angolensis palliatus | reverse complement strand
TGATCATGCTGGTGGGGTCTTTAATCCTGACTGGGTTTGGTAAGTGGGGCCAGGGCAGGCTGAGGAGGTGGGAGCAGAGGTAGAGGGCCTCAGGAATAGAAAGGCAAGTCCAGCTTCTCTACCTGCTGCCAGACTAGGCAGTGAGCTGAGGAGTGCTCTGCCCTTCCAAAGGGAGGGTCCAGCCCAGATGGGCTGTCATAGTGAGTATGCAGGGTCAGCTTCCTCATCTCTGGAAGACTGAGGTTGGGTCTGGTCCTGGATTTTCTGCTGCCCTCTTTCACCAGTCTGGGCTAGTGGCTGTGCTGTGAGCCTATGATAACATGGTGTTCTGTTTGCAGAGAAACTGGACAGAAAAAGGACAAGGCTAAATATCCATCAAGCTAAATCTATTCAAATGTTGTGTCTTCAATCTTACCTACATTTTGATGTCAAATGTCCTTTTATGAATTGTTGATAGTGGGTGATAATGTTCCTTTTAATGCCCTTATTTGGCAGAATTAAAAACTTGGCTCCTCAGTGTTGGCCCTCCAATTGATTTTTTTTTTTTTTTTTTACTCATCTACGAAATCTTAAAGACTGGAGAACCTAGGTAAGGGTACTTATTATGGGAGGATAGAAAGTACATTTTATTTCTAGGTGCTCAAGGCCCACTGTGTATCCTGTAAAGACTCGTATTTGCTCTTCTCTCTTCTGTTTTCTAAGGACTTTCATTTGGTTTTTCCCAGCAGGCCCTGGGTGTTAGCAAGGCAGGCAGTGGAATGACTTATTCAAGGACACACAATTGAGAGGTGGCAGGTTCCGGATTTCTCACCCATTCCCTGTCCATCCCACCACACTGCTGGGTCCAGGGGTGGTAGGTGTGGGTCCGAGGTCCCAAAGGCCACTGTGTGTGTCTAGGTCTGTGTGTCTCTAGGTCTGAGTCCAAGGCTCCAAAGGCCATGACTGACAGCAGAGGGTGAGGGAAAAAAACAGAGTCTTTGTATGTGGTCCCAAACCAAGGTCTTTCTTTGATTAATAAAAGTCCCTTCCCTTTTATAAAGAGGTTTATAGTTGGAGCACTTTTACAAGTTATTGCTTTGGTCCCCATAATAGCCCCTAAGTGGGCTGGGCAGGGCTACTAATCTCATTCTATGGATGAGAAAGCTGAGGCCCAGAATGGGAAGGTGACTTGCTCAAGGCCACTCAGTGAGGGCTCTGTTCGTGGGTTGGGTCCTCTCAGTTTCTCAGGCATCTATGGAAAGAAGCTGCTATGAAGAGCTGAAGGTTTCAGAATGTTCATTTCTGTACCGATGTTTTCCAGCTTTTCACGAAGTGGGAGGCTATGACGCCTTCATGGAAAAGTACATGAAAGCCATTCCAACCGTGGTTTCTGATGGCAACACCACCTTTCAGGAAAAGTGCTACACTCCGAGGGCCAACTCATTCCACCTCTTCCGAGATCCCCTCATGGGAGACCTCCCATGGCCTGGGCTTATCTTTGGGATGTCCATCCTTGCCCTGTGGTGCTGGTGCACAGATCAGGTACCCAAGCTGGATGTGCAGGACGGACAGAGTCTTCCCCAGGGTGCTACAGGAACTCCTGTCTGTCTGTGGTTTGTAGGGTTGGGACAGGGAGGGGAGAGCTCAGTGGTTTGTGAATTGCCACGCCCCAGTGATACAGG
>NW_012114833.1:4434-6219 GCF_000951035.1 Colobus angolensis palliatus | reverse complement strand
TATAGATATTTCAAGACATCATATTGTACACCTTCAATATATACAACTTTTACTTGCCAATTAAAAAATATTTTGAAAAGCTCTCCAACAGATGTTAACATGAAGGCTTGAACTAGGTCCAAGGGGTTTTACCTGGAGAATGAATTGACTTTTATGCTCTTCCAAGGAAACACATGGGGAAAGAGGCAAGATTTCAGCTCTAGGATGAGGGGGTCTGAGGCAGTAGATGGATGGGATTCAAGGCGGCTTGTCACCATAAAGAATCTGTTTTCCTAGGAGACTGAGTGAGTACTTAGCTGTGACTCCCAAATAGCTAGAGTTTTGTAGTTGACCTGTGGGATTATAGTCATGTTTCAGAAAAATCTCCTAATTCTGGCTCAAGGGATACAAATCTGGCTAGGGGGTTAGGTTAGGGGGTTTCAGGAGAACAAAACTTCAAAGTTATTACTTAGAAAAATTTAAGATAAACCTATAAAATTGTATTACTGAAAAGAAACTTAGAGACTAGTCAAATCCCTTCATTTTACAGTGGGGGAAACGGAAGCCAACAGAGGGGAAGTGAGTTTTCCAGGGCCAGGCAGGAACGTGGTGTCTGGCATTTGGCCTGCTTAACGCTGCTCAAGGCTGGAATAGAGGAATTCGGGAGAGTCTTTTAAAAAATTAAAAAACTACAAACTTCATGCATGACTTTGGGCAAACCACCTGCATTTCAATTATATAAAAATGGGAGTAGTAGTTAACTAGTCTACTGAGCTAGGCTGCTTATTCATTAAGGTTACAATTAGCAGGAGTCATAGTGACTCTTCTAAAGTTCTGGCATGGATTGCACTGGCCTCTGTGGAGTGTTTATGTTATTCCTTTAGGTGGGCAGACCTTCCTAGTGAGGACTGGAGCTCTAAACATTATGCGGGAGTGGACTGTGCACAACAGAAAGATGTGTGGCATGCAGAACAAAATGCCATGCTTCCCTGTGCCATTGCCAGTCCTTCCTTGTGGCTGTAATCTGGTTTCAGTAAATACTGCATTCCTTTTTTTTTATTTTTATTTTTGAGATGGAGTCTTGCTCTTATCACCCATGCTGGAGTGCAATGGCGTGATCTCGGCTCACTGCAACCTCCGCCTCCCGGGTTCAAGCAATTCTCCTGCCTTAGCCTCTGGAGTAGCTGGGATTACAGGCACCTGCCAGCACGCCCAGCTAAATTTTTTGTATTTTTAGTAGAGAAGGGGTTTCACCACGTTGGCCAGGCTGGTCTCAAACTCCTGACCTCAGGTGATCTACTTGCCTCGGCCTCCCAAAGTGCTCGGATTTACAGGTGTGAGTCACCACGCCCAGCCTACTGTATTCCTTAATGACCTCCCTGTGCTAGACTAAATAGATATTTTCCGTTCCTCACCTTATTGGACCCCTCAGTGGCATTCAGCATTATCGATCACTCATCCTTCTTGAGCTGTTCTTTTCTCTTGAATTCCATCATACTGTATTCCCCTGTTTGTCTTTTTAAATTTTCCCTATCCTCTCTGGCTGCTCCTTTTCATTCCATTTGCAGATTGAGCCTCCTCTACTCAGCAAGTAGGTGGTCCTCCTACCAATCCACATCAACTTGTGTCTATTTTGTCTCCTACTATACATCTCTCTATTTTTTCTTCTGTAACCCTAGTCTGGTAGACCATTATGTTTTGCCTGGACCACTGTAAAATTATGTTCAGCAAATATTTGTTGAGTAAATAAATGAATGGAGTCTGATAAGAGTGTCATACAGAGTGGAAAGTTCTATCCCAGCTTAC
>NW_012114833.1:0-1273 GCF_000951035.1 Colobus angolensis palliatus | reverse complement strand
GTCAGTGGAGTATTGAAGTCCTCCACTATTATTGTGTTGCTTTCTATCTTATTTCTTAGGCCTAGTAGTAATTGTTTTATACATTTGGGAGGTCCAGTGTTAGGTGGACATATATTTAGGATTGTGACATTTTCCTGTTGGACAAGGCCTTTTATCATTATATAATGTTCCTCTTTGTCTTTTTTTTAACTGCTGTTGCTTTAAAGTTTCTTTAACAAAGACAACAAAGGTTGTCTTTTTCCACCCTTTTACCTTAAGTTTATGTGAGTCCTTACGTGTTAGATAAGTTTCTTGAAGGCAGCAGATACTTGCTTGATAAATTCTTATCCATTCTGCTATTCCATATCCTTTAACACTAGTGTTGAGATGTGAGGTACTATTCCATTCATCGTGCTATCTGTTGAAATACTTCTCCCGTGATCTGGACCTTCAGGTTCCCCAGTGAGGGTCTGTGTTTTGGGGCGATGATCCCCCCATCTCACGTTCACAGTTTGGGCTCTCACAGTATTTGGGCTGTCTCCCGGGTCCTGCAGGAATAATCTGCTTCCTTCAGAGGGTCTGTGGATCCTCTTGGCTTTCCTGGTATATTCCTGCAGTAGTTCCTGGAGCAAAAGTTCATGATGTGAGTCTCTGCATGCTGCTCTGTCCATCTGAGTGGGAGCTACAATTTAGTCCTGCCTATCTGCCAGTTTTTCTAGATCCTCCAGTGGCAATTTAACTTTAAATTGGAGATCATTGAACAATGCCCCGCGGGAGTTGGAAGGGACATAAGAGACACTTAATTTACCCCTCAGGCTGTCATTTGCGTTGAGGCTCATCTTGCCTAAATCCAAACTGTCCGGACAGTGGCAGAGACAGGACTGGAATCTACAGCCACTGAGCCCTTGTCCAAAGCTCTTTCTACTGCCACACACTGTCTTCCTCAGCCTCTCACACTGCAGCTCTCCACACTGGCTGTCTTTGAGGCCCACATGCCTCTGATTCCTCGACCCCTTGATGCAACATTTTGCAGAACCATTGTGAAGGCTCAATTGTGCTTGTGAATATACTCTGTAAAGCCTAAAACACCAAGTGCTGTGCACATTTCTTGTTGTCAGATGGGCTAATAGATGCAATAGGGTCCTGAAAACATTGAAGTATCAACACCTGGGTCAGGTGTGCTCATTATCATGATTATCCATGGAGCAAATGCTCTGGACAGGATCAACAGGAGCCTTGCTTGTTCTTCTATGGGGCTAAGGCAGGTCAACCTCCTTAGGGCAGGTGGACCAAG
>NW_012114832.1:11452-11880 GCF_000951035.1 Colobus angolensis palliatus | reverse complement strand
GCTCCAAAACATCAATTTTCCCTTTCACAGGGACAGTGTTCAAATGCTGCCTTGTCAGAAAAGAGTTACAACTCCCTGAGTGGAATGCATACATCACAAAATAGTTTATCAGAATGATCTATCCACTTTAACTGAAGATATCTCTTCTTTCACCATAGGCCTCTATGTGCTCCGGAATGTCCCTTCATGGATCCGGGAATGATGGAGTTTCCAAACTGCATAATATAAGAAAAGTTTTAACTATTAGAGATGAATAATCATATCTAACACAAAGCAGCTTCACAGAAATCTTTCCAGTTTTAGTCTGAGGATATTTCCTTTTTCACCACAGCCGTCCCTGTACTCCTGAATGTCTCTTGGTACCTTTTTCTCCAACAGGGATTCCGGAATACTCTGTGAGAAGAAAGGCATATTTCTGTGAGTGGAAC
>NW_012114832.1:10246-11402 GCF_000951035.1 Colobus angolensis palliatus | reverse complement strand
TTGGTACCTTTTTCTCCAACAGGGATTCCGGAATACTCTGTGAGAAGAAAGGCATATTTCTGTGAGTGGAACGCACACATCACAAAGCAGCTCCTCAAAAGCTTCTCTCCAGTTTCCATCTAAAGGCGTTTCCTTTCTCACCGTAAGCCTCACAGCACTCCATAATATCCCATCGCAGACTAAACAAAAACAGTGTTATGATACTGCTCAATGAAAAAAGAAGCTTAACTGTGTGAGCGGAATTCACGTGACACAGAGCAGTTACACAGAAAGCTTCGTTCTGGTTTCTCTCTGAGGTTATTTCTTTTTCAGGATATTACAAAGAGCGTTTCCAAATGTCCTTTCTCAGATTCCACAGAAATAGTGATTTCAAACTGTTCAATCCAAAGAATGATTTAAATGCATGAGATGTATACAAACATCACAAAATGGCTGTGCAGAAAACTTCTCTCCAATTTTCGATGGAAGACATTTCCTTGCTCGACACAGGCTTCCCGTTGCCATGTACTATCCCTTCGCAGAACCCTCCAAGACCCACTTTCAAACTGGGAAATGTAGAGTAAACTTTAACCCTGTGAAAAGAGTGGACATGTCAGAGAGCAGTTTCTTCGAGTGCGTCTTTCTGTTTTTTATTGGAGGACATATCACTTTTTGCCAATTTCTTCAATGTGCTTCGAATATCACTCTTTTGGTTTTACAGGAAGAGTGTTCAAACTGTGCCTTATGAGAAGAAACTTATTACTCGCTGAGTGGAATGCACACGTCACCAAACAGTTTCTCAGAAAGCTTCTCTGCAGGTTTTATGTGATTATATTTTCTGTTTCAACATAGGCCCAAATGTGATCTCAAATATCCCTTCGTGGATCCATCCACGAGGGAATTTCTAAGCTGTGTAATGTAAAGAAAGCTTCATCTATGTGAGATGAATAAACATAGCAAAAAGCAGATTCACAGAAAGCTTCTTTCCAATTTTTATAATAAGATATTTCCTTTTTCACCATAGTCCTGAATGTGCTAGTGAAGTTCCCTTCGTGGATCCGTCTACGAGGGTTTCCAAGCTGCGTAATGTAAAGAAAGCTTTATCTATTTGAAGTGATTACACATATCACAGAGTAGTTTCCTAGAAAGCTTCTTTCCTATTTTTGTCTGAGGCTAT
>NW_012114832.1:5449-5923 GCF_000951035.1 Colobus angolensis palliatus | reverse complement strand
TGTGTGATGTTCCCCTTCCCGAGTCCAAGTGATCTCATTGTTCAGTTCCCACCTATGAGTGAGAACATGCGGTGTTTGGTTTTCTGTTCTTTTGACAGTTTGCTAAGAATGATGGTTTCCAGCTTCATCCATGTCCTACAAAGGATGCAAACTCATCCTTTCTTATGGCTGCATAATATTCCATGGTGTATAAGTGCCACATTATCTTAATCCAGTCTTTCACAGATGGACATTTGGGTTGATTCCAAGTCTTTGCAATTGTGAAGAGTGCCACAATAAACATAGGTGTGCATGTGTCTTTATAGCAGCATGATTTATAATCCTTTGGGTATATATCTAGTAGTGGGATGGCTGGGTCATATGGTACATCTAGCTCTAGATCCTTGAGGTATCGCCATACTGTTTTCCATAATGGTTGAACTAGTTTACAATCCCACCAACAGTGTAAAAGTGTTCCTATTTCTCCACATCCTC
>NW_012114832.1:0-213 GCF_000951035.1 Colobus angolensis palliatus | reverse complement strand
CTTTTTGATTGAGTTTCTTAGGCCTGAGCTCTAGTTTGATTGCACTGTGGTCTGAGAGACAATTTGTTTTAATTTCTGTTCTTTTACATTTGCTGAGGAGTGCTTTACTTCCAATTACATGGTCAATTTTGGAATAAGTGTGATGTGGTCCTGAGAAGAATGTATATTCTGTTGATTTGTGGTGGAGAGTTCTATAGATGTCTATTAGGTCCG
>NW_012114831.1:8561-8875 GCF_000951035.1 Colobus angolensis palliatus | reverse complement strand
AGCCTGGGTGACAGAGTGAGACTCTGTCTCAAAAGAAAAGAAACACCTGAGGCTAGGTAAAGACTACTTAGTTGGCTAATGGCTCTGTGGGCTTTACAGGAAGCGTGATGATGGCATCTGCCTCTAGTGAGGCCTCAGGAATCTTACAATCATGACAGCAGTCAACAGAGAGCCAGCATGTCAACATGGTAAGCACAAAAGCAAGAGAGTGGTGTGAGGAGCTAGCAAACGTTTAAACAACCAGATCTTGTGTGAATGAACTGACGAATACTCACTTATCACATACGGGGATGGTGCAAAACCATTCATTGGAG
>NW_012114831.1:2489-3493 GCF_000951035.1 Colobus angolensis palliatus | reverse complement strand
GGGAATTTTCTGAAGAGTGCAGTCTGATTTTTAAATTATACATCTGAGCATACAAATGCAGCTCTTTTTACAAAGAAGGCATCTGGGACAATTCTGTGGAAGAGAGGCATAGACAGGAGGGTATTTCTGAGTTTTGCAGGAAGTCATTGCAGGGCAAGAGTGTCTTTGTATGTTCTTCTTCAAACATAGTGACATAAAATTCACCCTCAATAAATTATTTCCAAATTGAAAGCCAACGTTGTGAAGAACTGAGATGTCATGGGGTTGGCACTACAGGTGGAAATGGAGTTGCTTCACTTTTTCTTTAATTTGGGACATGTACTTTTTTTCTCTTTATAGCAGTGTAATGCCTAAGGAGATTACTGTTTCTTCCTCTTTCCAAGTTTATATTAGTGTTCTAAATAAACAAAGACAGTCACTCTTTCTGTGCACGTCTGGGTATTTGTCTGGGCTTTGTAGTCCTTTTCTCTCTGCCAGTCATAAAGTGACGTCTTTACATAAAAATCTTGCCTCAATTTCTTCTTTCATTTTAGCTTCTGTCTTGAATTTTAACCCTTTTAGTTTCCAGGAAGGTTACAAGGTTACGGATAGTTAGCTCCTGCTTTCTATCTTTTTTAATTCTAGTAGGAAGGAAAAGGAGAGAATCAATGATATGTTTTGCCAAAAGGCTCATCCTCCTCAGCATTTTCTAATATATTATTTCCTGTCAAATATGCTCCAAATAATCTTATATTCACCCTCATCCAACATACCTTATAAAAGGGTTTTGAGGAACACCTGAAAATATGTATACAAAAATGACTCACAGACTTTAAAGATTTATTGGATTAGTCGATGGACTGATTTTTGTGTACATAGTTATATTATCTGAGTATTGTTGAGGAAGTCTTCTAAAGCAAAAATAGTCTCACAAAAACAGCAGGAAATACAGAAAGTTGTCATCATTTGGAAAAATCTCCCAGTACTTTTATTAACATGTAAGATGTAATGCATAAAAAGACAGA
>NW_012114831.1:0-658 GCF_000951035.1 Colobus angolensis palliatus | reverse complement strand
CCTTACAAATGTGTAAGTACCTTAAACTTTTCAATGTTTGCCAAAATGTTGAATGGTAACAATCTCATTTTAATTGCACTTAAATACTAGAAATTAAGAATTTTTTTGTATAATTGTGTTCATTTATTTTACTCATAATATTTCTAGTTCATATTGTTTCTTTGTTTTAATATTACTTGATATATATAATGTTGTTGTCATTCATAAATAGGCTAGTCACATTAGTTTTTTCTTTGACAAGAATCTCGCTCTATCGCCAAGGCCGGAGTGTACTGGTGCAATCTCTGCTCACTGCGACTTCTGCCTCCCAGGTTCAAGCAATTATCTTGCCTCAGCCTCCCGAGTAGCTGGGATTACAGGCATGCGCCACCATGCCTGGCAAATGTTTGCATTTTTAGTAGCGATGGGGTTTCACCATGTTGGCTTGGCTGGTCGTGAACTCCTGACCTGAGGTGATTCACCTACTTTGGGCTCCCAAAGTACTGGGATTACAGGTGTGAATTACCATGCCCAGTCCACATTAGTGTTTATATAACATTTTTTAAATAGCATTTTTTGAGTATATGATCATATAATTTTTTAAACCACAATTTTCTACCTTTCTTCTAAAATTAACCATCTTAATAATTTATCTAGTTTTATTCACAAAGGTCTCTAG
>NW_012114830.1:11467-11867 GCF_000951035.1 Colobus angolensis palliatus | reverse complement strand
GGAGGTTGCAGTGAGCTGAGATCCCACCACTGCACTCCAGCAAAACTCTGTCTCAAAATAATATGGATATATACAAATATACATGCATATATATATGTTTATATATGGGAAGGTATAAAAAACAAATTTTCAAAAACCAGTAGTAGCCCTAGCATCAGATTACCAAGTCTTTCCCTTCTTTTTTCTGTGAATGCATTGGCATAGCCTATAGAGGTTTACTGTCCTAGGGGTGTGCAGTAATTTCTGTAATGGTGCTCCGGCATTGGTCACTGAGGTTGGGCTTTTTTCCTGTTATAACGGATACTATGAATTTTTCTTCATCTCTAATTATTTATTTGGGTTAGTTTACAGGGTAGCATTCCCGGTTCAGAGGGCGAGAACTTTTTTTTTTTTTTTGAGA
>NW_012114830.1:4420-5327 GCF_000951035.1 Colobus angolensis palliatus | reverse complement strand
AGTAGCACAATCTCAGGTCACTGCAGCCTCTGCCTCTGGGGTTCAAGCAATTCTCCTGCCTCAACCTCCCAAGTAGCTGGGATTACAGGCACCCGCCACAACACCTGGCTAATTTTTGTACTTGTAGTAGAGGTGGGGTTTTGCCATGTTGGCCAGGCTGATCTCGAACTTCTGAGCTCAGGTGACCCGCCTACCTCAGCCTCTCAAAGTGCTGGGATTACAGGCATGAGCCACCGCACCTGGCCAGAACCCTCTTTCTAAAAGCGACTCCTCTCTGCACTTCCACAGTCACCATTTCCTGCCATTGTGAAAGCTGTGTTCCCTAGATGAGCAACTCTAAATAACGTGGTTCCAGTTTGCCTGGTTTTGAACTTTATATGAAAAGAATAATGAACTGTATATGTTGTTCTGCGTCTGGCTTTTTCACTTAGTATCATGTCCGAGAGGCGCATTCTGGTTTGGAGTCAATGCATTTCTGGTCCTAAAGCTCATTTTCCTTGATAGACAGACAAGCTTTATTAGTTCTAATATTTGTGCATTTTGTTTAGTGAGTATTAGAAAAAAATACAATGAATCCAACTGGATGTTCTTAAGGGTTTAGTCAGTGAGTTGGTTGAAAGGATCACGTTCGGTAAATAATAGTACAGGTGGGCTGCAGTTATGCCTGAGCGGAGGTGCGTGACTTTGGACAGTTTGGGAGCCTCTCCCAAAGGAGAGAATGAACGTACATGTGGTGCACACCGTCGCTCCCCTCCCTGAGGAACCAGTGTTATCGCTGGGCCTCTGCCTCCCAGATCTTTGCTCTGCAATGAGCTTGGTAGGTAGATAAGAGTATAAAATATGTAGCTTGAAAGATTTTTAGGTACTAACTTCTTTTTTTTTTTTTTTTTTTTTGAGACGGAGTTTC
>NW_012114830.1:0-2292 GCF_000951035.1 Colobus angolensis palliatus | reverse complement strand
GGTAGATCACCTGAGGTCAGGAGTTCCAGACCAGCCTGGCCAACATGGCAAAACACCGTATCTAATAAAAATACAAAAATTAGTCGGGCTTGGTGGTATGGGTGCCTGTAATCCCAGCTACTTGGGAGACTGAGGCAGGAGAATTGCTTGAACCCAGGAGGCAGAGGTTGCAGTGAGCCAAGATCGTGCCACTGCACTCCAACCTGGGGAACAGTGAGACTCTGTCTCAAAAAAAAAAAGAAAAGAAAAAGAAAAAATGATAATAGCCAATACTTGCTTGTCACTGCAGGCCAGGGATATTCTAAGCCATGACATTTATTAACCCACATCTTTCGTAAGAGTTAAGCTGTATTATTATCTCCATTTTACAGATGGGAAAACTGAGGCATAGAGAGACTAGGTTGCCTGTCCAGGGTCTAGCTAGTTAAGTGATGGAGCTGGGAATTGAACCAAGATAGACTTTGCTTCTAACCACTCTGCTACAGCCGCCACACCAGGGAAGACCTCCAGCATCTGGTGATAAGTGAGAGAGGCAGCTGTGAAGGTATTCTTTTCTTTTTATTTTTTGTTTTTTTGAGACAGAGTCTCATTCCATTACCCAGGCTGGAGTACAGTGGCGCAATCTTGGCTCACTGAAACCTCCGCCTCCTGGGTGCAAGCAATTCTCATGCCTCACCATCCGGAATAGCTGGGACTACAGGCGCCCACCACCACGCCCAACTAATTTTTTTGTATTTTTAGTAGAGACGGTGTTCCACCATGTTAGCCAGAATGGTCTCGATCTGATCTGATCTTGTGATCCACCCACCTTGGCCACAAAGTGCTGGCATTACAGGCGTGAGCCACCATGCCCAGACATCTAGCTCTTTTTGTACAGATACATGGTATTCCCTGGAATAGAGACACCGAGACTCACTTAACCCTTCTTGTGCTGTGGGCATTTGGGCTGTTCTCAGTTCTTCTGTATTACACCAATGTAATACAGTCAAACCATCGTGTATCTTTCTTGATGTAGACTGGTGTTACTATCAGAGAGACAGATTTCTGGAAGTGGAATTGTTGGATTAAAATAAATAGAATGAGGCCAGGCACGGTGGCTCACGCCTGTAATCCCAGCACTTTGGGAGGCCAAGACAGGCGGATCACTTGAGGTCAGGAGTTCGAGACCAGCCTGGCCAACGTGGTGAAACCCCTGTCTCTACTAAAAACACAGTAATTAGCTGGGCATGGTGATGCATACCTGTGATTCCAGCTACTCAGGAGGCTGAGGCAGGAGAATCGCTTGACCTGGGAGGCAGAGGTTGCAGTGAGCCCAGATCACACCACTGCACTCCAGCCTGCGTGACAGAGCAAGACTCCGTCTCAAAAAAGTAAAAATAAAAGTAATAAAATAAATAGAATGCACACCTAAAATGTTGATGCATAATTCCCACTCTGTCTCTTCCCCCAGTCGGGAAAAACTGTACTGATTTAACACCCTTAAAAGCAGAAGGGCGTGGTGGCTCACAACTGTAATCTCAGCAGTCTGGGAGGCCGAGATGAGAAGACTGCTTGAGCCCAGGAGTTCAAGACCAGCCTGAACAACATAGCGAGACCCTACCTCTACAAAAAAAAAAAAAAAATTAAGAAGTAGCCAGCTGGCACACACCTGTAGTCCCAGTTACTCGGGAGGCTGAGGCAGGAGGATCACTTGAACCCAGGAGGTCGAGGATGCAGTGAGCCATAATCATACCACTGCACTCCAGCCCAGGCGACAGAGAAACTTAAAATTTTGATGCACGATTCTAACTTATTCTTTCTATTCCCCCATGGGGAGGAAACTACTAACACCCTTAAAAGCAGAGCAGGTCATGCAGGAGCCCTGACCTGTGTGGGAGCCTTGCCAGTTTGAATGTAACAGCTGGACGTGGCCTCCCTCTCTCCTGTGGGGACTACCCTTGGTCCTGGGTAGGAATTTGGGCTCCCCCTGGATGCTGGAGATTTGTTTTAGAAACACCAGTCCTCAGCCAGGCGCGGTGGCTCATGCCTGTAATCCCAGCACTTTGAGAGGCTGAGGCGGGCGGATCACCTGAGGTCAGGAGTTCAAGACCAGCCTGGCCAACATGGCAAAATCCATCTCTACTAAAATTACAAAAATTAGCTGGGTGTGGTGGTGTGCGCCTGTAATCCCAGCTACTCGGGAGGCTGAGGCAGCAGAATTGCTTGAACCCAGGAGGTGGAGGTTGCAGTGAGCCGAGATTGTGCCACTGCACTCCAGTCTGGGTGACAGAGTGAGACTCCGTCAAAAAAAAA
>NW_012114829.1:6427-6788 GCF_000951035.1 Colobus angolensis palliatus | reverse complement strand
TATTCTAAGGATTGTTCCCAAATGTCCTTCCTCAGATTCCACAAAAACAGTGATTTCAAGCTGCTCAAACCAAAGAATGGTTTAACTCTAGGAGACGAATAGAAACATCACAAAGCAGTTGCTCAGAAATTTCTCAGCAAGTTTCATCAAAACACATTTCCTCGCTCACCACAAGCCTCCGGGCATCACTAAATATGTCTTCACAGATTTTTCAAAGACAGAGTTTCGAAACTGGGCAACATAGAGTAAGTATAAACTCTCTGAATGAATGCACATATCAGTGAGCAGATTCTTGGAACGCTTCTTCCTCGATATTATTTCAGTATATTTCACTATTCGCCATAGTCCTCAATGCATACTG
>NW_012114829.1:5145-5842 GCF_000951035.1 Colobus angolensis palliatus | reverse complement strand
AATGCATACTGAAATATCACTTTTTCTCTTTCTGAGGAACAGTGTTCAAACACTGTTTTGTAAGAAAAGAGGTATAACTCCCTGAGTGGAATGCATACACCACAAAATAGTTTCTGAGAAAGCTCGTATCCAGTTTTAATCTGAAGATATCTCCTCTTTCACCGTAGGCCTGAATGTGCTCCTGAACGTCGTTTCAGGGATCTGTGCATGACAGACTTTCCAAACTGCATAATAAAGTTAAAGTTTTAACTATGTGAGATGAAATAATATATCCAACCCAAAGCAGTTACACAGAAATCTTCTTTCCAGTTTTTGTCTGAGCATCTTTGCTTTTTAACCATAGTCGTCACTATACTCCTGAATACATCTTGGTAGCTTTTTCTCCAAAAGGGATTCCGGAATCTTGTAGGAGAAGAAAAGTATATTTCTGTGAGTGGAATGTACACGTCACTAAGCAGCTCCTCGGAAAATTTCTCTCCAGTTTCTATCTGAAGACGTTTCCTTTCTCACCATAAGCCTCAAAGCCCCCCGAATATCCCTTCGCAGACTAAACAAAAACAGTGTTATGATACAGCTCAATGAATAGAGAAGCTCAAATGTGTGAGTTGAATTCACATGACTCATAGCAGTTTCACAGCAAGGTTCCTTCTGGTTTGTCTCTGAGGTTATTTCTTTTTCAAGATATTCTAAAGAGCAT
>NW_012114829.1:849-1408 GCF_000951035.1 Colobus angolensis palliatus | reverse complement strand
TTTCGGTTTTACAGGAACAGTGTTCAAACTGTGCTTTATGAGAAGAAAGGTATAACTCCCTGGGTGGAATGCACACCTCACCAAGCAGTTTCTCAGAAAGATTCTCTCCAGTTTTTATCTCACTATATCTCCTATTTCACCACAGGCTCAAATATGATCCCAAATATCCCTTCGTGGATCCATCCACGAGGGAGTTTCCAAGCTGCATAATGTAAAGTAAGCTTCATTTACGTGAGATGAATAAACATAGCAAAAAGCAGATTCACAGAAAGCTTCTTTCCAGATTATATCTGAAGATATTTCCTTTTTCACCATAGTCCAGAATATGCTACAGAAGGTTCCTTCGTGGTTCCGTCCATGATAGTTTCCAAGTTGCATAATGTAAAGAAAGCGTTATCTAAGTGAGATGATTACTCATATCACAGAGTAGTTTCGTAGAAAGCTTCTTTCCAGTTTTTGTCTGAGTTTATTTCCCTTTTCATCATCAGCATCAACATGCTCCAGAATATCACTTGGTACCTGTTTCTCCAAAAGGGTTTCCCTGACGGTGTATGAGAAG
>NW_012114829.1:0-799 GCF_000951035.1 Colobus angolensis palliatus | reverse complement strand
ATCAGCATCAACATGCTCCAGAATATCACTTGGTACCTGTTTCTCCAAAAGGGTTTCCCTGACGGTGTATGAGAAGAGATGTATAACACTGTGACTGGAATGCAACCATCACAAAGCAGTTCCTCGGAAAGCTTCTCTCTAGTTTCGTTCTGAACATATTTCCTGTTTCACCGTTAGCCTCACAGTGCTCCCGAATATCCCGTCACACCCTAAACATACACAGGGCTAGAAAACTGTTCAATGAAAGAGAAGCTTATCTGAGTGACAGGAATTAAGATGAGACAGAGCAGTTTCACAGAAACCTTCCTTGTGGATTTTACCTGAGGATATTTCTTTCCCCATATTCTAAAGATTGTTCCCAAATGTCCTTCCTCAGATTCCTCTAAAACAGTAATTTCAAGCTGCTCATTCCAAAGAATGGTTTACCTCTATGAGACGAATACACACATTGCAAAACAGTTGCTCAGAACGTTTCTCGGCAGGTGTCATGGGAAGGCGATTCCTCGCTCACCACAAGCCTCCAGGCGTCACTAAATATCCCTTCACAGATTCTTCAAAACTGATTATGCAAACTGGGCAACATTGGGTAAGCATTAACTCTGTGAAGTGAATGCACATGTCAGAGAGCAGATTCTTGCAATGCTTCATCCTGGATTTTATTTCAGTATATTTCACTACTCACCATAGTCCTCAATGCATTCCGAAATATCACTTTTCGGTTTCACATGAACAGTGCTCAAATACTGCCTTGTGAGAAAAGAAGTAAAACTCCCTGAGTGGAATGCATACATCACAAGAT
>NW_012114828.1:12974-14163 GCF_000951035.1 Colobus angolensis palliatus | reverse complement strand
TTTCACCACATTGGCCAGGCTGGTCTCAAACTCCCTGACCTCAGGTAATCCACCCACCTCAGCCTCCCAAAGTGCTGGGATTACGGGAGTGAGCCACTGTGCCCAGCTTCGATTTGTGTTTTAAGAACACAATGACTGTGCTCAGTAGAGGACAGATTGCTTTCAAATGTTAATAGAGATGGAGGCGAGTGGATCATCTGAGGTCAAGAGTTCCAGAACAGCCTGGTCAACATGGTGAAACACTGTCTCTCCTAAAAATACAAAAATTAGCCAGGTGTGGTGGCATGCACCTGTAGTCCCCGCTACTCAGGAGGCTGGGTGAAAGAGCGAAACTCTGTCTCAAAAAAAAAATTTTTAATAGAAGCAAGGCCCCTCCTTACAAAGATGTACATGTACATATGTACAGTATTCTGTATTCAGTTCCTGGAAGTTCGTGAGTTCGCTGAAGTTCTCAGAAGTTGAAAGATTGAAGTTAACCCACACACCCTAGTTCCTAGATGATAATCTAATTCCCAAGTAATACCCTTAAAAAATTCTGAGTGAGTTCAGCTTTTCACTTGAAGAATTTGTTTTAATAGTGGAGGTACACAATTTTTGCTAACTTAGAATGTTTTTTATATGCCAGACTCTAAATTAGGTACTTTATTTACACTATCTCATTCATTCTTCACTGCAATTTAGTGAAGTTTATACCATTATTATCTTTACCCAAGATCCATGGAGTTGCCCAAGTAGTGAAGCTGGATTTCAAACTCAGTACCTGTTCTTTTACCTACTAAACCAAAAGTGCTCAGTATAGTCTCTAGGATATGTAGTATGTAATGAAACTGTTGCTGCTGCTGCTGTTCATTGATGTAGCAAGTATTTTTTCTTTCTTTCTTTTTTTTTGGGACAAGGTCTCGCTCTGTTACCCAGACTGGAGTGCAGCAGCATGATCTCAGCTCACTGCAGCCTCCACCTCCCAGACTCAAGTGATCCTTCCCTCTCAGCCCCCCAGGTAGCTGGTACTACAGGTACAAGCCACCATGCCTGGCTAATTTTTGTATTTTTTGTAGAGATGGGGTTTCACCGTGTTGCCCAGGCTGGTCTTGAACTTCTGGACCCAAGTAGTCCTCCCCATCTCAGCCTTCCAAAGTGCTGGGATTACAGGCATGAGCCACTGCACCTAGCCAGTGTAGCAAATCTTTTT
>NW_012114828.1:6547-7529 GCF_000951035.1 Colobus angolensis palliatus | reverse complement strand
GATGGTCTCGATCTCCTGACCTCGTGATCCGCCCGTCTCGGCCTCCCAAAGTGCTGGGATTACAGGCTTGAGCCACCGCGCCCGGCCTCAAACATTTAAATTTGAAAGAGAATATTGTGATACAGTATTTGGATTGAGAATGTAATTGTGTAAAAGTACACGTGTATGTGGAAAAGGATTAGGGCCACAGCCCCAGAGTCACCATTACTAAATAGAAAAAGGTCCATTTTGAACAGATGGACCTCTGCAGAGATGTAGCTCAGCTAGCAGGAAAATTTCCCACATGTGAATTAGAAGGATCCCCACCCTTCATGCTTATGCTGTCTGTGTACCAGACACATGGCTTAGCAAGTGAAGCATGGGCTGAATTTCCACCCTCTCTCATCTCCTGTGGTGGGTGTTCTTGTGTGGGACAGAAGCTATAACAGTGTTGTTTACTCTGTGTTAGGCCCAGTGCTAAGTGCTTTACACTACTGAACAATTTAATAACTCAATTAGATAAATACTATTATCTTTGTTTTACAGTTCTTCTGCTCAGACATCTTCTGAACTTCATAATTCTATATCTAACTGCCTATGTCATTTATTTTCTATATAGTGACCCACCATGCCGGGTCAATTTTTAAATTTTTTTGTAGAGACAGGGTTTTGCCATGTTGCTCAGACTGGTTTCGAACTCCTGGGTTCATCTGCCCACCTTGACCTCCCAAAGTGCTGGGATTACAGGCATGAGTCACTGTGACTGGAACAGTCCTTTTAAGATTAAAGCCTAGCCAACACAGTGAAACCCCATCTCTACCAAAAAAATACAAAAATTAGTCGGATGTGGTGGCACATGCCTGTAGTCTCAGCTACTCGGGAGGCTGAGGTGGGAGAATCACTTGAACCCAGGAAGCAGAGGTTGCAGTGAGCAGAGATCATGCCACTGCACTCTCCCTGGGTAACAAAGTGAGACTCCGTCTCAAAAAAAAAAAAGCAAAAA
>NW_012114828.1:3532-4695 GCF_000951035.1 Colobus angolensis palliatus | reverse complement strand
CCTCCCACCTCAGCCTCCCAAGTAGCTGGGTCTACAGGTGCATGCTGTGACACTCAGCTAATTTTTGAAACTTTTTTGTACAGACAGGGTCTTGGTATGTTTCCCAAGCTGGTGTTAAACTCCTGGGCTCAAGTAGTCCTCCCATCTCAGCCTTCCAGAGTCCTGGGATTACAGGTGAGAGCCACTGTGCCTAGCCCATGAACAGTTAACTTTTTTTTTTTTTTGTATGTTTGGTTTACCTTTTTTTTTGAAACAAAGTTTTGCTTGTGTTGCCCAAGTTGGAGTGTAATGGCGCGATCTTGGCTTACTGCAACCTCTGCCTCCCGAGTAGCTGGGATTACAGGCGCACGCCACCACGCTTGGCTAATTTTTTGTATTTTTAGTAGAAATAGGGTTTTACCATGTTAGGCTGGTCTCGAACTCCTGACCTCAGATGATCTGCCCGCCTTGGCTTCCCAAAGTGCTGGGATTACAGACGTGAGCCACTGCGCCTGGCCTACTTTTTTTTTAATGCTTATCTTTTTCCTGCAGTGTGGTTTACTTTTGATATTTTACTATGCATGTAGTACTTGGAAGTATTAAATTGTATTGGTATTGGTGACAGATGACACTGACCTTATTCTTAAATTATGGAAAATGACGTGTGTGTGTGTATGAAGGGATCTCACTGTGTTGCCTAGTTGGACTTCAATGGCTATTCACAGGTGCAGTCATGCACTACAGCCTCAAACTCCTGGCCTCAGGAGATCCTGAGTAGCCTCCTGAGTAGCTGGGGGTAGACATTCTTTCAGTTTCCTGGGAGGTCTTGTTTTTAAACCTGTCCTGCCTTAAATTGTTCTAATTTTAGTTCTGTGGCTTTAAGTCTGAGGTAATTTTCAGTTTATTGGTATTAGAAACATTCCTGTGTTTGTGTAGTGCTGGGTGTGAAATGTGAAGTTAAATCTTTAAATAGTTAATAGATACTATTAGATTGCTATACTTTTGTGGTTTATACTCTTCACTGTGAGAGTAGATTACTTCAAATGCTTGTGCTAGATGTTTTGTCTTTTCAAATTTGCAAGTCTGGCCGGGTAAAGTAGCTCACGCCTGTAATCCCAGCACTTTGGGAGGCTGAGGTGGGTGGATCACCTGAGGTCAGGAGTTCAAGACCAGCCTGGGCAACA
>NW_012114828.1:0-1936 GCF_000951035.1 Colobus angolensis palliatus | reverse complement strand
GGGTTCACGCCATTCTCCTGCCTCAGCCTCCCAAGTAGCTGGAACTAAAGGCGCCCACCACCACACCCGGATAATTTTTTGTATTTTTAGTAGAGACGGGGTTTCACCCTGTTAGCCAGGATGGTTTCGATCTCCTGACCACGTGAGCCACTGCGCCCGGTCCTTAGCCTGCCTCTTAAGCTGTAAGTGGTCTCGATATGGAGACAGAAAGTAAAATACTGTGAATGATAAATAATCTAGAACTTGAATTAAAGTAGGTGTATTTTTATTTTGTCACTTTTTATTAAAAGTTACTGTAGTATGTTCTCTACTAAGTACCAGCACTATATTTTGAGTGCCTGCAAGACTTGGAATTCATTGTAAAATTACTGTTCTTGGACTGAGGTTACATTTTAGTCTTGTCAGTGGGTTCTTCACCAGTCAATTGGAATTGATTCCAATACAGTCTTCCCCCACAGTTGAATATAGAATAAAATCTGTTGCACACTGGGTGTAGGGGCACATGTGTGGCAGGACTGCTTGAGCCTAGGAGTTCAAGACCAGCCTGGGCAACATAATGAGACCTTATCTCAATTGAAATATGTATCTATACAAAAAATAAAATTCATTATAGTTCATCTTGCTGGAAAACAAAATACTGTTTTTTAATTAAAAAAATTTTTTTAAATTTAGAGATGGGGTCCTGCTGTGTTGACCAGGCTGGTCTCGAACTCCTGGCCTCAAGCAATCCTCCCATCTGGGCCTCCCGAAGTGCTGGGATTACAGGTGTGAACAACTGCGTACGGCTGACAAAGTATTTTTTAAAGACGTACCACTAAATGGAGATTTGATTCACATTTAATAGTTTTTGACAAGTCTTTCCTATTTAAAAACATTACTTTTTTTGTAGCATTATTCTGGCTTTTCACTTAATTTAGTAAATATTTGAGCGCCTTTGTATTCCAGATACTGAGCAAGATTGGCAGGGTTCTGCCCTTATGGAGCAGAAAGAAGGGGGGGACTGACTAAAACTTGAAAACTATCTAACGTAAGTGCCATGCAGAAAATGAAACAGTATTAATTGGCAGAAGGAGAGCGGGCAATTTTGGCTAGTGTGGTTAGGGAAAGCCTCTCTAAAGAGATGTCTCTTGGGTGGAGACACGATGTGAAAAAAACCAGCTTGCCTGTTTTTGGGGTTTCAGCCTTCCAGGTGAAGAGAAGCACAAAGTTCAGAAGTCTTGAGGCACAAAGTCTGGCATGTTCTGAAAGAAGGCCTTTAGACGCCTTGTCAAGGAGTTTAGATTTTTTTTTTTTTTTTTGAGATGGAGTCTGGCTCTGTCACCCAGGCTGGAGTGCAGTGGCGTGATCTCGGCTCACTGCAAGCTCCGCCTCCTGGGTTCCCGCCATTCTCCTGCCTCAGCCTCCCGAGTAGCTGGGACTACAGGTGTCGCCATCACACCCAGCTAATTTTTGTAATTTTAGTAGAGATGGGGTTTCACCATGTTGGTCAGGATGGTCTCGATCTCCTGACCTTGTGATCCGCCCACCTCGGCCTCCCAAAGTGCTGGGATTACAGGCGTGAGCCACCGCGCCCGGCCGGAATTTAGATTTTATTCTGAGTTTTAAACAGGGAAGTGACACAATGAGTTGCATTTTAAGCTTGTTCAGGCTGTTACATGGATCATTAGGAACCATATCGTTTCAGGCTAGTGAGATGCTCAGATGAGTCTTCCTTCTGTCTCTTCCCTCATCTATTTCTCTCTTATCTGGTCTTAAGCTCCTCCATCTTTTCCTTTTTAGTTGGAAAAAAACTCAAATATCTAGAAAAAGGAGGAGCTATATGTACTCCAAAAAAGGGACCTCATAGTAACCTGGGGATAGAGTTAGGTAGGAGTGAGTCAGGGCTCAAGTTGAGGTTCTAGAGGCACGAGGCAGCGAGATCTTGCTCTGGCATCCC
>NW_012114827.1:10021-10714 GCF_000951035.1 Colobus angolensis palliatus | reverse complement strand
TCTTAGAAACTTCTTGGTGATTTGTGAATTCATCTCACAGAACGGTATGGAATGCAATGGAATGGAAAAGAATGGAATGGAATATGGAAAGGGCTGCAATATTTATCGGAATGGAATGGAATGGAATGGAATATAGAATGGAATAAAATGGAATGGAATGGAATGGAATGGAATATGCAATGTAATTAAGTGGAATGGAATGGAATGAAATCTGGAATACTATTTAATGGAATAGTATGGAATGGAATGGAATGGAATATGGAATGGAATGAAATATGGCATGGAACTGAACGGAACTTACCTGAACGGAAAGGAGGGAAATGTGAAATGGAATGGAATGGAACGGATGGGAATAGAATGGAATGGAAAAAATAAGGAATGGAATGCATTGTGGAATAGAATGTAATTTGGAATTGAATGGAATGGCATATGGAAAGGAATGGAATGGAATGGAATTTAATGGAATATGGGATGGAATGCAATGGAATGAAATGAAATATGGAATGGAATGGAATGGAATGGAATATGGAATGGAATAGAATGGAATATGGAATGGAATGGAATATACAATGGAATGGTATGGAATGAAATGAATTATGGAAAGGAACGGAATGGAACAGAAATGAATGGAATGGAATATGGAATGCAATGGAATATGGAATGGAATGGAATATGGAATGGAAAGGAATGGAA
>NW_012114827.1:6518-7763 GCF_000951035.1 Colobus angolensis palliatus | reverse complement strand
GAATGGAATGGAATATGGAATGGAATGGAATGGAAAGGAACGGAACGGAATGGAATATGGAATGGAGTCGAATGGAACGGAATAATATGGAATATGGAATGGAATGGAATATGTTATGGAAAGGAATAGGGAATGGAATGGAATATGGAATGGATGGAATACAGAACGTAATGGAATGCAATTGGGAATGGAATGGATATGGAATGAAATTGAATGGAACAGAAGAGAATGTTAAATGGAATGGAATGGAACTAAATGGAAAGGAAAGGAATATGGAATGGAATAGATTATGGAATGCAATGTAACGTGAGAAGGAATGCAATATGGAATGTAATGGAATTGAATGCAGTGGAGCAGAATGGAATATGGAAAGGAATGGAATCGAATACAATAGAATGGAATGGAATGGAATATGGAATGGAATGGAATGGAATAAATATGAAATGGAATGGAATATGGCGTTCCATGGAACGGAATGGAATTGAATATTAAATGGAATGGAATGGAAAGGAATATGGAATGGAATGGAATAAGGAAGGAAATGGAATATGGAGTGGAATGCAATATGGAATGTATTGGAATGTAATGCAGTGGAATGCAATGCAATATGGAAAGAAATGGAATGAAATGGAATGGAATATGGAATAGAGTGGAATATGGAACACAATGGAATGGAACGGAATGGAATTGAATGGAAGGGAATGTTATTAGATGGAATGGAAAAATGAAATGGAGTGGAATATGGAACAGAATGGAATGGAACGGTACGGAACGGAATGGAAGGGAATATGGAATAAAATGCAATGGAACAGAATGGAATGGAACATGGAATGGAAAGGAATATTGTATGGCAATGAATATGGAATGGAAAGGAATATGAAATGGCAAGGAATATGGAATGGAATTGAATGGAATATGCAATGGAAAGGAATGGAATATGGAATGGAATGGAATGGAAAGGAATATGGAATGGAATGGAATATGGAATGGAATGGAATATGGAATGGAGTGGAATGGAATATGGAATGGAACAGAATATGAAATGGAATGGAATGGAACGGAAAGGAATGGAATGGAATTTAAAGGAATATGGAATGGAATGGAATATGGAGCGCAATGGAACAAGGAATGGAATGGAATGGAATATGAAATTGAATGGAATGGGGTGGAATGGAATGGAAATGAATATGGAATGGAATGGAACAAAATGGAATGGAATATGGAATGGAATGGAATGGAATATGG
>NW_012114827.1:0-283 GCF_000951035.1 Colobus angolensis palliatus | reverse complement strand
GGAATGGAGTGGAAAAGAATGGAATCGAATGGAATATGGAATGGAACGGAATATGGAATGGAATGGGATGGAATATAGAACAGAAGGGAATATGATATGGGATGGAATGCAATGGAATGGAATGGCATGTGAAGGAATATGGAAGGAAGGTAATACAGAATGCGTTGGAATATGGAATGGAATGGAATATGGAATGAACTGAAACGGAACAGAACGGAATGGAATATGAAATGGAATGCAACGGTAAGTATTGCAATGCAATATGGAATGGAATGGAATATGG
>NW_012114826.1:11085-12724 GCF_000951035.1 Colobus angolensis palliatus | reverse complement strand
CAGATGTACTGAATTATTTGCATGTTTTACCTCTACTATTTAAATTCTTGCCAAATTCCAAATTAATTTTATTCAGCATTATTTCCTATAGTCAAGCAATAAAAGAATATTGTCTAAATGCTAATCTGCTGTTTATTCATTTTCCTCGTGCAGCTCCAGTCCCCCAGAGTTTGAGATTTCAATAAATCCTTAAAAGAGATTATAATGCTGCCCTGCTATACTTTGTTTTCTCCAAGAAAATAAATTAAGAAACTTCCCCACCTTTCACCCTTTAAAAATGAGAAAGAAGTGTATCTTTCTGCCTGTAGAAAATAGGCTTTGAATATGGAATTAATTACAAGCATCTGCCATAAAAAATAGTCCCTGGCTAAAAGAAAATGATTTCAATAGATTCTGGTGACAGGTTTTCTATAATTTGTTTCCTTCAGAACAATTTGATCAGCCTCATTCTCATACGATGCTAAAGCAGAGAATCCCATATGTGCTTATGCAATATGCAAAAGGTCTTTGGATTTTT
Organism: Colobus angolensis palliatus; assembly: GCF_000951035.1. Classification (NCBI taxonomy): domain Eukaryota; kingdom Metazoa; phylum Chordata; class Mammalia; order Primates; family Cercopithecidae; genus Colobus; species Colobus angolensis. Next base: position 12,207 of record NW_012114826.1, on the reverse strand, counting down.
TCTGCAGCTTTAACTACAGCCCTTGGGTTTGCCTGTCATTGAAGGCAATCTGTGCGTAGTTGATTGAAAATGCAATTCATGATGTGATTCTTCGTAATGTCACAAATTGAGAAGAGTGGTTAAACTTTGAGTCATGATTGGGGGAAAGAAGACTTAATATGCAGGAGCTAATTCATATGAAAACGGCTGATGAATTAACAGTTATACAGAGTTGACCTGCTAAAATAGAGCAGGTTATGTGGAAGAACCCAATTCAATCCTGTTATTCTCCTCATGCCCTCATTACCAAATACCCGCATTGAGCAGGTAGAGGCTGTGTAGTGCACAATTGCCTGTGCTTTAAGGTTTATTCCACTAAGTAGTCTACTCCCTTCGCACACCAGGTTTACTCTACAACTGCCTGAATTTGTAAGAGCCTCACCATTGCCTCAGGTTGCCAGATGTTCGCAAAGTGTGGTCAGTTGTTTTTGTTTAATTTTGTTTTGTTTTGTTTTGTTTTGTTTTGTTTTGTTTTGTTGAGACAGCGTTTCATTCTTACTGCCCAGGATGGAGTGCAATGGCACGATCTCTGCTCACTGTAACCTCTGCCTCCTGGGTTCAAGCGATTCTCCTGCCTCAGCCTCTCGAGTAGCTTGGGATTACAGGTGCCTGCCAGCACCCCTAGCTAATTTTTTTTTTATTTATTTATTTTTAGTAGAGACATGGTTTCACCATGTGGACCAGGCTGGTCTCAAACTCCTGACCTCGGGAATCCACCCGCCTCGACCTCCCAAAGTGCTGGGATTACAATCGTGAGCCACCACGCCTGGCTGGTCAGCCTTATCAAGAGAATTAACCCCTACAGCCAAGTCATTTCTACAGTTTGGCATTGTTCCACACGCATGGTAAACCCAGCATTTTAATGTGACATTTAAAATGTAAATGTCACATTAAAAATGTAGAAACAAATCTAAAAAAAGAAGAAAGAAAAGAGAGAGAGAAAGAAAGAAAGAAAGAAATTAAGAAAAGAAAGAAAGAAAGAAATTAAGAAAAGAGAAAGAAAGAAAGAGAAAGAAAGAAAGAAAGAAAGAAAGAAAGAAAGAAAGAAAGAAAGAAAGAAAGAAAGAAAGAAAGAAAGAAAGA
>NW_012114826.1:10260-10590 GCF_000951035.1 Colobus angolensis palliatus | reverse complement strand
ATTACAATCGTGAGCCACCACGCCTGGCTGGTCAGCCTTATCAAGAGAATTAACCCCTACAGCCAAGTCATTTCTACAGTTTGGCATTGTTCCACGCGCATGGTAAACCCAGCATTTTAATGTGACATTTAAAATGTAAATGTTACATTAAAAATGTAGAAACAAATCTAAAAAAAGAAGAAAGAAAAGAGAGAGAGAAAGAAAGAAAGAAAGAAAGAAATTAAGAAAAGAAAGAAAGAAAGAAATTAAGAAAAGAAAGAAAGAAAGAAAGAAAGAAAGAAAGAAAGGAAGGAAGGAAGGAAGGAAGGAAGGAAGGAAGGAAGGAAGGAA
>NW_012114826.1:5973-6749 GCF_000951035.1 Colobus angolensis palliatus | reverse complement strand
AAAATTAACCATCATAGATAGACAGATCTTTCTAATTGTAGAATGCTGGCAAATAAATCTAGAAAGTACAATTAGATAACCACCATAAAATCACACGCAACTATTATGATAAAAAGTGACTTAGTCAAAACTATTCAATGGATACTAAATCTGGGGCAATAGAGATAAAGGAAGAATCTGGTGAATTATAAAGGAAAAAACTATACAGTGGAGAAAACAGCACCTTATCCAAATCACCAAAATTAACGTTATTGATAAGGTACAATTGGACATGGTGTCCTTTCAGATGTGTTACTCTGAGAAAGACATAAGATCATATATGCAGTATTTGAGTCAAAAATGTATAGCTTCAAATGTATAGCTTTGATCTTGAAGAACTATCAGACAAATCCAACATAATCAACACTGCATGAAACAACTGGTCTATACTCAAGAATATTAAGGTTATGAATGGCAAGGAAAGACAGAAGAACTATTTCAGATTGAAAGAGACTAAAGAGACACAGTAACTGCATACAATACATGCTTCTGAACTGAATCCTGTATGGTAGGAGTGGAAAATGTCATAAGGGATTTTATTGTGACAGTTGGCATAGATTAAAGGATTGTGTCAGTGTTTAATTTCCTGGATTTGATGGTATTCTGTAGTTATAAGGAAATATCCTTATTCTTAGGAAACACGCACCAAAATATCAAGGGGTAAAAGTACATGCTGAATGTAACCAACTCTCAAATCGTTCAGAAACAAGTATTATATATGTATTTAAAGAAAAGAA
>NW_012114826.1:0-678 GCF_000951035.1 Colobus angolensis palliatus | reverse complement strand
ATTCTTTAAATTTAGAAACTACAACCTTTCATTCAACATCCCTGCCATTGTGGTAAAACTTTAATGATAAAAAGTCAAACCTCCGATTTTCTCTTATAAAAGAATAAAGATGTTTCAGTAAGCACAAATTATAATCAATATCATTTTTTCTTGAAACAAAAGTAAGAAATTATTTTTAAAAACAGTCAAACTCATAGCCATTTGCAATTTATTGTTTCTGCTTTCGGAAGGAAAGCATTAGCTTCAATGTGGCTTCCATGTCAGGTTCATCATGATAAAGGACCAGAAATTGGAAAATGTGAGACGATATAAATGATACGGCCGTTGAGAAGCCAGAAGTTGTCATATTTTATCACGATTCAAAACAAAAAAAAGTTCTCAGTCCTACATCTTGAAGGGCACAGAGGTTAGAAAAAAAATTAGCAGTTGTTTTCTGACCATTTTGGAAAAGAAGTCCCTTAGGACAAGCAACGCCTCTTTTCTCCCACGATTTGAGGACTGACAATTTATCATGGTGCACGAGGCTGATCCTAGTCTTTTCATGATGCATGATGTTGATGTATAAAGACAATGCTTCATCAGCGGTATGACCCTTTTCCTCTGTTACCCTGAGCCTATCGTGGCTACCTACCCTTCCCCCAGTGACCATTCTCTAGAACCCATAATTCATTCTTTTTT
>NW_012114825.1:8120-9105 GCF_000951035.1 Colobus angolensis palliatus | reverse complement strand
CTGGTCTCAAACTCCTGACCTCATGATCTGCCCGCCTTGGCCTCCCAAAGTGCTGGGATTACAGGCATGAGCCACTGCACCTGGCCTCAAGATCAGCTTTTCATGAGAGAAAGATCATTCTAGCTGCAGTGGACTTAGGAAGGGTGGGCTGATGTGAGGTGGGAGGTGAGCACAGCATTTGAGGAGGCTAGTGCAGCTGTCCCTAAAGGGCCTGCCTTCAGACAGTGGTGGTGGGAAAGAAGAGAAGGGCCTGATGCAAGAGGTATCTGAGGGTAGCATTGATATAGGATTCAGTGGCCCACTGGATGTGGACATGGTATGTGGGCTGGTGTGTGTGGTGTGTTGAGGGCAGAAAGACGTGGCAGGACTGCATGAATTATCTGAGTGCCATGGTTGGAGGGAGAGCAAATGGAACAAACCATGATGGAGAATATAAGAAGAGAAGCAAATGTGGGAGAAGAAAATGATGGGTCCAATTTCAAGCAGGTTGACTCTGAAGACCCATGGCCATGTCTCAAAGTTATATCCAAGACAAGACTCAGGGGCTCTGTCTAGAAGTTCTTTTCTTCCCCCCGACCCCCCAATAAATAGAGATGGGGTCTTGCTGTGTTACCCAGGCTGGTCTCAAACTCCTGGCCTCATGCGATCCTCCCAGCTTGACCTCTCAACGTGCTAGGATTCCAGATGTGAGCCACCACACCTGACCTAGAAGTTTTATCTGTGACAGTGAAGCTCAGACCTGAAGTCAGGACTGGAAATGGAGATCCAAGAACCATAACCAAGCAGATGGGGTTGTAGCCATGACTATAGATGATGGGCTAGGAATATTCTGCAGTGGAGAAGAAAAGAGACTGAAAGCAGAGCCCTTCAAAAGATCAACATTAAGGCCGGGCACGGTGGCTCACTCCTGTAATCCCAGCACTTTGGGAGGCCAAGGCGGGTGGATCACAAGGTCAGGAGATGGAGAACATCCTGGCTAACACGG
>NW_012114825.1:3285-3815 GCF_000951035.1 Colobus angolensis palliatus | reverse complement strand
TTTGGGAGGCCGAGATGGGAGGATCATGAGGTCAGGAGATCGAGACCATCCTGGCTAACACGGTGAAACTCCGTCTCTACTAAAAATACAAAAAATTAGCTGGGTGTGGTGGCGGGCGTCTGTAGTCCCAGCTACTTGGGAGGCTGAGGCAGGAGAATGGCTTGAACCTGGGAGGTAGAGCTTACAGTGAGCCGAGATCGCACCACTGCACTCCAGCCTGGGCGACAGAGCAAGACTCCATCTCAAAAAAAAAAAAAAGAAAAAAGAAAATTGGAAATGTGTATATGACTGTGGGCCAACCGGAAGAAGATATTTGAAAGGGAGAAGTTACAAGAGACGGGATGAGAAGCAGAGATAGAAGGACTAATCTCAGGCCAAGGGAACCTCGCCACTGAAGGTATGTCATGATAGATAGGAATAGCCTTGCAATGAGTTAGAACTTCATCTTTGCTTTGTGACTTAGTAGCTGTGTGATTTTGGGTCTTTACTTAACCTCTGTGAGCCCCAGTCTTCTCCTCTATGAAATAAAT
>NW_012114825.1:760-1343 GCF_000951035.1 Colobus angolensis palliatus | reverse complement strand
GCCTCAGCCTCCTGAGTACCTAGGATTACAGGCACCTGCTACCATGCCTGGCTAATTTTTGTATTTTTAGTAGAGATGAGGTTTCACCATGTTGGCCAGGCTGGTCTCGAACTCCTGACCTCAAGTGATCCGCCCGTCTTGGCCTCCCAAAGTGCTGGGATTACAGGCTTGAGCCACCGCCCCCGGCCTGAGCTACGTGTTTTACATGGATGGGCCCATTGGATCTTCATAACAACTCCACGAGATAGGTGCTGTTATTAATCTTGTTTTACTGATAAGGAATCAGAGGACTTTGTGGAAATTAAGTAACTTGACTAAAACCACACAGCTTAACAGTTGTGGAGTCAGGGTTCATACCTGGCAGCCTGACTCCCAAAACTACTATGATATTCAGAGTGTGAATAAACTGCTGCAAACAGATATTCATTGTATTACAACTTTGCCTTCTGTGTCCCATAAACATGGCGAAAAGATGAACTATCTGACCCTAGTGATTTGTTTTTCTAAGACCAGCCGAGCGGGCACAAAAGAACCAGCGGGTAGGCAAGTGTAGGAGCAAAACTGCAAGTTTATTTTGGTCACT
>NW_012114825.1:0-658 GCF_000951035.1 Colobus angolensis palliatus | reverse complement strand
ATATCAATGTGTCTTTATTATGTGGCCCTGCTGCCTGATGTTGACATGTATGCAGCTAATTTCCCTGATGAGCTGTGGCTGCTTGAGGACAGAGCTGTGTCTGGCTCTCCTTCACACTCTTGGCAGTGCCTGACTTTTGCATCTTCACCCGTCTTCTCTCCTACCTTCCCTTCACCTGCCACCAGAGAAGTGGCCTCAGAGTCAGATGGGATTTCATCCTGTACCTGACCAAACTCCCTAATTCTGGACCTAACTAACCATTCCAACCTCTTCTCCCACTGCCTGGGAGAAAACGGTTTTTTTTTTTTTTTTTTTGAGACAGAGTTTCGCTCTTGTTGCCCAGGCAACAATGGCGCTATCTCGGCTCACGGCAACCTCCACCTCCCAGGTTCAAGTGATTCTTCTGCCTCAGCCTGCTGAGTAGCTGGGATTACAGGCATGTGCCACCACGGCCGGCTAATTTTGTATTTTTAGTAGAGATGGGGTTTCTCCATGTTGGTTAGGCTGGTCTCGAACTCCCAACCTCAGGTGATCTGCCCGCCTTAGCCTCCCAAAGTGCTGGGATTACAGGAATGAGCCACTGGGCCCAGCAGATAAAACTCTTTAGATTCAACTATGACACTCACCTTCACTCTTCCTTTTTTTTTTTTTTTTTTTT
>NW_012114824.1:13362-13717 GCF_000951035.1 Colobus angolensis palliatus | reverse complement strand
CCCCTGCTGGTCCTGAGCGGCACCTGCGCCCGCCCCCTCCGCCTCCCTGCAGGGAGGTTTGTGTCTGGGCTCACACTCGCCTCCCCTCACTGTGTATCTCGCACAGTAATACACGGCCGTGTCCGCGGCGGTCACAGAGCTCAGCTTCAGGGAGAACTGGTTCTTGGACGTGTCTGTTGACATGGTGACGCGACTCTTGAGGGAGGGGTTGTAGTTGGTGCTCCCACCACTACCATAGATATACCCAATCCACTCCAGTTCCTTCCCTGGGGACTGGCGGATCCAGCTCCAGTAGCTACTGCTGATGGAGTAACCAGAGACAGCGCAGGTGAGGGACAGGGTCTCCGAAGGCTTC
>NW_012114824.1:7961-8297 GCF_000951035.1 Colobus angolensis palliatus | reverse complement strand
CTCCAGGGACCTGTCTCACCCAATTCATACCATAGTTGGTAAAGCCGTAACCAGAAGCCTTGCAGAAGATCTTCACTGAGGCCACAGGCTGCTTCGCCTCAGGCCCAAACTGCACCAGCTGCACCTGGGAGTGGGCACCGGTGGAGAGGAGACAGGATTGTGTGAAGTGTCACTTGACTGGCCTGGTTTCTCTGTCAGCCCTGGGACTGGGAAGCCCCTTAACTTTTGCTGCTGCCACCAAGAAGAGGAGCCTGTAGGTCCTGTCCATGGTAGGGTGTGGTCCCGAGGAGGGGTGTGGTTGTTGGGTGATGCTCTCAGGGCACAGAGTTATCTGTA
>NW_012114824.1:1485-2231 GCF_000951035.1 Colobus angolensis palliatus | reverse complement strand
AAATTTTCATGATTCTTGACAATGGGGTCTCAAACTTCATGGTATGCAGAAGAAATGAGCTCATCATGGTTAGACAGAGGCTTCTTTTCCTAGGACGTTAGTCTTTCAAACTAAAGCAACAGAGAAGTGGTTTCCTGAGATCTTGTGAACTCCAGCCATGAAAGTCCAAAAAAACGCCAGTCAATTTTTTGGTTCATGTCTTACAACTCAAGAAGCAATGAAAAATCTACAAAATAGGAAGCCTACTCTAACAGAGATAATTTTCCCTAGTTGAAAAATAGACCAGTATTCATAAAGAGACACTTTTTCATGGGACCTACAACTTACACAGATTTCTGTGACCTGAAGAACCGCCTTACTCAGACACACAACCTAGGAGCTTGCAGTGTACCTAATCCAACTCTAGGGCATTATACATGGAGTGTCTCATTGCCAGGGTCTCTTATTCTCATGAAAGGATGTTCATTATGGGATTCACCAGACTTTTCAGGTCTTTTAGAGACATGAACCTGCCTCTAAAATTTTACAAATCTTACTCTCTGGGAATGAGCATTGTAAACCAGAAGTCAGATAATCTGTAAATTGATATATATTTGTGGATTTTGAAAGAAAGAGTTCAAATAGTAATAGCCTCATTCACTTTTCCTCTGACTAATATCGGTTCTAGAAAAAATCTGTGGTGAAAAAACCTGTGGTGCTCTGAAATATTTTAGGTTTGTTATATTAGGGCATCACCAGAAAAAGAA
>NW_012114824.1:0-715 GCF_000951035.1 Colobus angolensis palliatus | reverse complement strand
TGTAAATTAATATATATTTTGTGGATTTTGGAAGAAAGAGTTCAAATAGTAATAGCCTCACCCACTTTTCCTCTGACTAATATCAGTTCTAGAAAGCACTGGAAAAACCTGTGGTGCTCTGAAATATTTTAGGTTTGTTATATTAGGGCATCACCAGAAAAAGAAGGAACCAAGTGTCCTTGGAGATTGATCCATTGTAACTGATTTGTGCCTGTGGGGCAGGATGGTCGTGGTGGAGGAGGCTGTGCCTGTGTAGGGCAGGGATTAGTGGGAATTCTCACACCTTCTGTTCAATTTCTTTGTAATCCTAAAACTGCTCTAAAATAAACTTTATGATAAGGAGGGACAGCAACATTTGAAAGACATTTTTGCCACTTTTTAAGAATCATTCTTAGTGTCACCATGTGATCAAATAACCTTGCTCCAAATCATGTATTCATCCCACTGGAAAACTTGTTCACAGTAGCACCTTCACGGAATGTTTGTATCAACTTTATTGAGTGTGGCCTTTCCCACTCCGTGAATCTGGCTTATATGACGACTCTTGAATGGAATATTTATCTTAAAATTAGAATATGTACGTGTTTCTATTGTTCTTTTTTTCTCGAATATATAACGCATTTTGCAAACAAACTTAAACCTAATAACCCCTGTCATCTCCTCAGCCCCGCACAGCTGCCTTCTCCCTCAGGGTTTCTGACACTCTCAGGATGTG
>NW_012114823.1:11709-12053 GCF_000951035.1 Colobus angolensis palliatus | reverse complement strand
TGTTTGGGAGCACATTGAGGTCAAGATGAAAAAGGAAATATCCTCAGAAAAAGTGGAAAAAAGCTTTGTCATAAACTGCTTTGTGATCTGTGAATTCATGTCACAGAGACACACCATTCTTTTCATGCAGCAGTTTTCTAGCACTCTTTTGTGGAATTTGAGAAGGGACAATTTGGATTGCCTTGAAGCCTATGGTGAAAAACGAAATATCCTCAGATAAAAACTGGAAAGAAGCTCTCTGAGAAACTTCTTTGTGATGTTTGAATTCTTCTCACAGAAATTCACCTTTCTTTTCAATGAACAGTTTGCTAACCCTGTTTTCATGGAATCTGCAAATTGATATT
>NW_012114823.1:4964-6804 GCF_000951035.1 Colobus angolensis palliatus | reverse complement strand
ATCATGAGGTCAGGAGATCAAGACCATCCTGGCTAACACGGTGAAACCCCATCTCTACTAAAAACTACAAAAAACTAGCTGGGTGAGGTGGCGGCACCTGTAGTCCCAGCTACCCGGGAGGCTGAGGCAGGAGAATGGCATAAATCCGGGAGGTGTAGCTTGCAGTGAGCTGAGATCCGGCCACAGCACTCTAGCCTGGGTGACAGAGCGAGACTCCATCTCAAAAAAAAAATATAGAAGGGAGTTTTTTGAGATACTCCTTCTTGATGTATGAATTCATCTCACAGAATTACACCATTCCATTCTTTGAGCAGATAGTTAACACTGTTTTCATGGAATCTGCATTTTAATATTCGTGAGAGCATTGAGGAATGTGGTGAAAAAGGAAATATCCTCAGATAAAAACTAGAAAGAAGTTTTCTGAGAAACTTCTTTGTGATATGGGAATTCATCTCACAGAGTTACACCTTTCTTTTCATTCAGCAGTTTGATAACACTGTGTTCGTGGAATCCTCAAAGGGATGTTTGGGAGCACAATGAGGCCTAGGGTAAAAAAGGAAACATCCTCAGATAAAAACTGGAAGTAAGCTTTCTTAAAAACTGTTTGGTGGTATATGAATTTATCTCACAGTGTTACACCTTTCTTTTCCCTTAGCAGTTTGCTTGCACAATTCTCAAGGAATCTGCAAAGGGATAATCAGAGTGTTTTCAGGCCTATGGTGAAAAGGGAAATATCCTCAGATAAAAACGGCAAAGGAGCTTTATGATAAAGTACTTTAGATGTGTGAATTCAGCTCACAGAGTTACACCATTATTTTCATGGAGATGTTTGCTAACACTGTTTTTGTGGAATCTGAGGGGGGATATTTTGGATCACATTGAAGCCTATGGTGACAAAGGAAATATCCTCAAATACAACTTGGAAAGACGCTCTCTGAGAAACTGCTTTGTTATGTGTGAGTTTATCTCAGAGAGTTACACCTTTCTTTTCATTGAGAAGTTTGCTCACACTGTTTTCGTGGAATCTGCAATGGGATATTCGGGAGTGCTTTGAGGCCTATCGTGAAAAAGGAAACATTCTCAGATAAAAACCAGCAAGAAACTTTCTGACAAAATACCTTGAATTGTGTGAATTCATCTGCCAGAGTTACACCTTTCTTTCACATAGCAGTTTACCAACACTGTTTTCATGGAACCTGCAATGGGATACACGGGAGCACTTTAAGGCCTCTGGTGAAAAAGGAAATACTCTCAGCTAAAAACTATAAAGAAGCTTACTGCAAAACTGCTTTGTGAACTGGGAATTCATCTCACAGAGTTACAACTTTCTTTTCAATGAGCATTTTGCCAACACTGTTTTTGTGCAATCTACAATGGAACATTTGGGACTGCATTGAAGCCTGTGGTGAAAAAGGAAATAGCCTCAGATAAAAACCAGCAAGATGGTTTCTGAGAAACTGCTTTGTGGTCTGTTAATTCATCTCACAGAGATACACCATTCTTTTCATGGAGCAGTTTGGTAGCCTGTTTGGGGAATCCACAAAGGGATATTTTGGATCGTGTTGAAGGTTATGCTTACAAAGGAAATATCCTCAGATAAAAACTAGAAGAAGGCTTTGTGGTATACTGCTTTGGAATGTGTGAATTCATTTCACAGAGTTACACCATTCTTTTCATGGAGCAGTTTGATAACACTATTTTTGTGTAATCAGTTAAAGGATATTTTGGATCACATTGAAGTCTACAGTGACAAAGGAAATATCCTCAGGTTAAATCTAGAAAGAAGCTCTCTGAGAAACTGTTTTGTGATGTGTAAATTCTTCTCACAGGGTTACACCTT
>NW_012114823.1:0-1785 GCF_000951035.1 Colobus angolensis palliatus | reverse complement strand
CCTTGAAGCCTATGTCAAAAAATGAAATATCCTCAGAAAAAAACTAGGAAGAAGCTTTATGAGAGACTGCTTTGTGGGAATTCATCTCAGAGAGTTACACCATTCTTTTCTTGGAGCAGTGTGGTAGCACTATTTTTGGGGAATCTGATACATTGAAGCCTATGGTGACAAAGGAAATTTCTGAGAAACTGTTTTGTGATTTTTGAACTCACCCCAAAGAGTTACACTATTCTTTTCATTGGTCAGTTTGGTAGCGCTGTTTGGTAGCTCAGAAGATAGAAACTTTCTGAGAAAGACTTACAGCTTTCTTTTCATTGAGCAGTTTGCTAACACTGCTTTTGTGGAATTCTCTGTTGAATTCTTGGGAATCTGTTTTACTTGGATACTGCAAAGTGATATTTGAGAGCACATTGAGGCCTATGGTGAAAAAGGAAATACGTTCAGATAAAAACTGGAAAGAAGCCATTTTTTAATTGAGCAGTTTGCTAACACTGCTTTCGTGGAATCCTCTGTTGAATTCTTGGGAATCTGTTTTACTTGGATACTGCAAAGTGATATTTGAGAGCACATTGAGGCCTATGGTGAAAAAGGAAATACGTTCAGATAAAAACTGGAAAGAAGCCATTTTTTAATTGAGCAGTTTGCTAACACTGTTTTGTAGGATCTGCAACGGGATATTTGGGAGTGCCTTGAGTCCTTTGTTGAAAAAGGAAATATGTTTATATAAAAACTAGAAAGAAGCTTTCTCAGAAACTGCTTTGTGATATGTGAATTCATCCCACACAGTGACACTATTCTTTCCATGGATCAGTTCGGTGGCACTGTTTTTGTGATATCTGAGAACAGATATTTTGAATCCCATTGAAGCCATTGGTGACAAAGGAAATATCTTCAGGATAAAACTAGAAATAATCTTTCTGAGAAACTGCTTTCTGATTTGTGAATTCATCTCACAGAGGTACACCAGTCTTTTGAAGTAGCAATTTGGTAGCAATGTTATTGTGGAATCTGAGAAGAGGTATTTTGGATCACATTTAAGCCTATGGTGACAAGGCAAATATCCTCAGATAAAATCTAGAAAGAAGCTTTCTGAGAAACTGCTTTGTGATTTGTGAGTTGATCTCACAGAGATACATCTTCTTTTTCATTCAGCAATTTACTAACACTGTTTTCACTTAACCTGCAATGGGATATTCGGGAGCTCATTGAGACCTATGGTGAAAAAGGGTATATCCTCAGACAAGGACTACAAAGAAGTTTTGTGATAAATTGCTTTGTGATGTGTGAATTCATCTCAGAGAGTTACACCATTCTTTTCTCGGAGCAGTTTGTTAGCACTGTTTTTGGGGAATCTGAGAGGGTATATTTTGGATCACATTGAAGCTTATAGTGACAAAGGAAATGTCCTCAGATAAAAACTATTAAGAAGCTTTCTGAGAAACTGCTTTGTGATGCATGAATTCATCTCATTGAGTTACACCTTTCTTTTCTATGATCAATTTGCTAACACTGTATTCATGGAATCTGCAAAGGGATGTTTTGGAGTGCACGGGGGCCTAGGGTGAAAATGGAAATACCCTCAGCTAAAAACTAAATAGAAGGTGTCTGAGAAACTGCTTTGTGATAGGTGAATTCAACTTTCAGAGGTATACAATTCTTTTCTTGGAGCAGTTTGGTAGCACTGTTTTTGTGGTATTTCAGAAGGGATATTTTGGATCTCATTGAAGACTATGGTGACAAATGAAAAATCCTCAGATAAAAACTAGAAAGAAGCTCTCTGAGAAA
>NW_012114822.1:3910396-3920120 GCF_000951035.1 Colobus angolensis palliatus | reverse complement strand
GTGGACTCATTGTCACAGCAGCAGACTTAAGAGGGAAGTGCTGCTGCTATTGCCAGGACACAAACAGAGAAATGGGATGCCTGATCCCAGGTCCCACAGCTGCTGAGTGGGGCAGCAAGGTGGGGTTTGCCTGACTCCATGGTCATAGATGTGGAGTTGAGTGGTACCAACGGAGAAGCAGGTGAGAGCTCAAGATGGTTCAGCACAGGAAGAGGGGTCCCAGCAAAGCAGCTGAGGGTGGTACACAGAATCGTGCCTCCCTAGGGATGTCCTCATTCCAGTCCCCAGGACCTGTGAATATGCAACCTTACAGGGCAAAAGGGGCTTTGCCGAAGTTGTTGAATTAAGGACCTTGAGTTGGGAGAGCATCCTGGATTCCCCGGGTGGCCCAGGGTCACCACAGGAATCCTATAAGAGAAAGGCAGGGGGCTCAGAGTCAGAGAGAGACTGGAAGATGCTGCCTTGCCAGCTTTGAAATGGAAGGAGGGTCCACACAGCAAAGAATGCTGGTCGCTCCTAGAAGCTGAGAAGAGGAGAACAGGATCTCTCCTCTCCTAGGCCATTCTGGCTGCTTAAAAGAAATACCATAAACTGGTGCATAACGAAGACCAGAAATGTATTCCTCACAGTTCTAGAGGCTGTGAAGTCCACAATCAAGGTGCTGGTGGAGTTGGTGTCTGGCAAGGACTCATTCCTCATAGATGGCGCCTCTTGCTGTCTCCTCACAGTGGAAGGCGTGAGCTAGATCCTGGGGCCTCCCTTATGAGGGCACTAACTCCACTCAAGGGCCCCATCTCCTAGTGCCATCCCCTTGGGGGTTAGGTTTCAGCACGGGAATTTGGGGAGGACACTCAGCCAATAGCATCCTCCCAGAGCCTCCAAAAGAAAGGAAGCCTTTCCCTCATTTAGCTCTAGCCCAGTGAGATCCATGGCAGACTCCCAGCCCCAAGAACCACAAGGTATAAGTGCATTTGTGTTGTTGTGTTTTGTAAGGCACTCAGTGTATGGTACCATGTTACACAGCAATGAGAGACCCAGGCACTGAGCACACAGACCCCAGAGGGACACTGATGGGTGGGGCCCAGCTGTGCCCCTTGCCAGTCACATGTCCAAGCACAGGTAGAGTCTGCTTAACAGAAAAATGGGAAAAATAATAAAATCTCTCCCTCAAAGGAGCTGCCAGAAAGCTCTCAGGGCAGTGTCTGGCAGGTGGAAGTGTCCATTCAGTCAGAGTTGGCTCCCATCAGGACGCAGAGCGGGACCCGTCAGTGGGGATTTGGAGTACTGCATTCTGAAGCCAGCTCCATCTTTCAGAGCCTGCACTCTGTGCTGCCTGTGCCTACCCAGGTGTTAGTGATGGGTGAGAGGAAGGGGTCCTCTGGCTGCCGGAGACCTTTCTTCACTTTCTTCCTATCAGAGTTCAATGGACCTCCCTGGCAACCTTTGTCACTGCATTCTGGCAGCTCTTCTGGAACACACAGCATCATTTGCAGTGATGTTTCAGTGACTTGTTTCCTGTCCAGTGACTCTTACTAGATGATAAGCTTGGTGGGGCAAGCACCATATCTGCTTTGCTCAGCCCAGGGCATGGCACACATGTAGGTGTAGGTGTTGAGGAAATGGATGAGTGACAAATGCATAGCAAACCCACCTGTTCCCCCCTTGCATGTGCAGCCTGAACCAGACAGTGACATGGGCGAGAAGCAAGGAGTAACAGGATTTCAGAAGGAGCAAGGCTCTCCTCCCATAGGACCCTCCATGACCCCCATGACCTGATGCAGGAGGAGAAAGAGTCCCCCACATTCTCTTCTTGTGAAATCATAGCAGGAAGTGAGCAAGACAAGCAAAGAGAAGAAAAGAAACTTTTTAGATGAAGATATCTCAGATTCAAGATAGACGGGGCACCCTGGGAGTTCCCATGCACAGTGGTGGGGGGAGAACCGGGGTGGAGAACACTATTCAGCTATTAGATCTCACTGGGGAGGAAGAGGTGTCCCGAAGAATAAAGAAGAAAATTGTCCTCAAAAGGTCAAACGTTTTCTCTCACTTTGCAAAGCCTGAGGTTTTTGATTTCTCAGTGGACAACTAATTCACTTTCAGACAGCCCTCAGCTTGTTGAATTCCCACCAAGAGACGTGAACGGTGATTTCAATTTGTGTTTGAATTAATGCCCTCATTGAGGAGAGATGGCAGGTCCGAGGCAGCCAGTCCTAAACGGTAAGAACTAATGTTCCTCCACTGACTCAGTAGGCTGTGCTGTCACAGGTCAGGGTATAAGTTTCTGCTGTCTCTAAAGGGTAACAGAACCTTCCAGATCCACCATCCTGATGTACATAGGACACAGACTTTGGTGAAACAAATGTCTTGAGTCCATTTGTATTACTGGAAAACCTGGTTGCTGCTGGAACAAGAAAAGAACAATTAAATAGTAGGGGGCTTAACTAGCCCCCATACCCCCAAGAACACCCAATCCTAGAGGAAGTCCAGTAGATCTACTCATGCCATGAAAGGAGAGACCCTGAGCTGGAGGGTCAGCTCCAGATAGCAAGTTCACATCGGGGCTGGGAGTGTTTGCAGCTGTTATGAACCAGAAGATGGAAGAGTTTCAAACTCTTTGGAGCCTTAAATGCAGCCTACCTGATCACTGTAGGTGTTTGGAAGGTAGTTGCGTCCTTAGAAAGGCCACTTGCATGAAGCTGGAGTTGATGGCATGAGGGTGTTACCTACCCTCTCTCCTGCTTAGCTGGCATTTCTCCCTCTCGCTACAGTTGGCACCATTGGTTATCACAGAGGAGACACCAAAGGACAGAGAGAAGCAGCTCTTGGTATGGACTGGCTCTCCCAGGTCTCCAACTCTGCAATGCAGTTCAATTGTTCACATTCTTCAGCTGGGATCTAGAGGCTGCATTCCTAGACAGAGGACTGAGGTGATATGGTTTGCCTGTGTCCTCACCCAAATCTCATCTTGAATTGTAATCTCATGATCCCCACATGTCATAGGAGAGACCTAGTGGGAGGTAATTGAATCATGGGAGTGATTTCCCCCATGCTGCTCTCATGATAGTGAGTAGTCACGAGATCTGATGGTTTTATAAGTGTCTGGCATTTCCCCTACTGGCACTCATTCTCTTTCTTGCTGCCCTGCGAAGAGGTGCCTTCCACCATGATTGTAAGTTTCCTGAGGCCTTCCCAGTCATACAGAACTGAGTCAATTAAACCTCTTTTCTTTATAAATTACCAAGTCTCAAGTATTTCTTCATAGCAGCATGAGAATGGACTAAGACATGAGGCAAGCCACAAATTCAAAGCTGTTGCCTGACCATCCTTGCTCCCTTCTGGAAAGCCAAGGTGGCTTATAAGCAACAGAAATCTCAACTAAAAAGGGAAGAAAAGCAGAGTTATTGGAGATCTCCCTGTGCAGTGCTCTGTGTCCTCACCCTCTGAGCCTCACACTCCTTTACTCTTTCCAGTTCTGCCTTTCTTAATTTGAAATCCCAAGAAGGAAGTTCTGTAAATATAGAGTCTTGACGAAGTCATCCACGTCTCCCATAAATTTTCGGGGCCATTTTTCATGCCATAAAGGTTGTTTCATGATCACTGCCTGGCTTGATTGCCAGCTTGGAGTGTTTGCCGGGTAAGAAGGGAGCAGATAAATCACTGAAGATGCAGCCTCATTACCATGTGACATTTAAGGGTAATTTATCCTCAACATCACACCACTTCTCGCTGTGGAAATAGCATTGTCGGTCGTCTCAGTCTTAGCCACTACCACAGCTGTGTCGAGAGAATGGAAATAAGTTGATCCAGCTGACTTCTCTGTGCATTTTTATCGCCTATTTATCAATGCAAGTGAGGAATAATATACATATAATTGCTTTTGGGTCCTGGAATGGGGGTGGAGCAGGGGAGGAGGGAGAGTTTCCTAAACTTTTAGAGAATGCAGCCTTGAAGAGAAAAGATGGTGGCCTTTGACCACGCCAAAGAGGTGACCAGAGTCTTGAGTCCATTTCTTGTTTGACTTTTTATATGATAGTTATTACAAATACTGAGCATGAAACCCCTTCTTCCCAGCTCTTAGGGACACGCTATCTCCCCTCACACAGGATCAGTCCCCTCCTTGGGATTAGCTGCCAACCTTAAATGCAGCAGAATTTTTGCTCATCTGACTTCTGCAGCCGATTAGGTCTCCTTCAAGACCTAGTTGTCCAAAAGTGTGTGTGTGCATGTGTGCATGTGTTCCCACAACTCACATGTACTTTTGTAACTGTTACTATGCCCCCCACCCCAGCTAGGTAGTGTGCTCACTGAAGTCAGAAACAAATCTTCATTCTGTATGTATCCTCCAGGTAAAACTGGGTCATGCCCTCTTGAGAAAGAGGTTTTAGGTTACTTTAACAAACCCTACCAAAAATCCAACCCAAGTGAAACCAGGGCTGCAGACACCCAACAATGTAGAACTGATTGGAAAGAAAGGAAGAAAGAGATAGTTCAGGAAAGGAGGGGACTTCACTCAGGGGAGAGTCCCAGTAGAGAAAAATGCCAATTGACTGCACCAATTAGAAGAGAATGATTGTTATAATACAATGAGTCACTATGTTTCTCTGCAGTGACTTCTTCCAGTGGTTTGGTTCAAGTTCAGTTCTTGTCTCGCAGTGACTCATGAGTGGTGGCATGTGTCAGGAAGCACAGCCCAGGTCAGCTTCCTCTGCTGAGCTCCTGGGTGCTTCTTCGGAAATGCTCTGGAGTCTCCCTGCTGTCTGTACACTTGGATTAGCCCCAGAGGGCCACGGACTCTACATGGCCAACAAGCTCTCTGGGTATCGCAGCTCCTGCTTGGGCTTAAGGTCAGATGATGCTGGATCTGAATCTTGTTTCTTTCCATCCCCACCCCAGGGATCTTCCAAATGTCCTTGGTCAGTAAGCTCTTTAAACCTAGAGCTCCCTCTTCTGTGAAAGGGGAAGGAAATAGCTCCCTCCTGGGGCTACTGGGAAGACTCCAGGAGACAAAGCCTGAGAAAAACACAGGCAGAGCAGCCTCCCAGAGGACCTGCCCAGCACACAGTGTGGGAGCACCCTTAGGATGCCAGGCTTTGAATCTAAAGCTTGGGTCACAGCTCAGGGTAACTCACTCACTTCTCTAGCCTGATCTTCCTCTTGACCTCTGTGTAAGAGGCTACTGGACCACTTTAACACCTTGTGATTGCATTTTCCTTCTGTATTATTGGCTCCACTCTTCTCACAAATGAGGATTGGCTTAGAGCATCCTTTTGTTGCAATGTGAGGACGGCAGGCATTGCTGTTCCATGGAGCAGTCGCTTAGGCAAGACAGCGACTCGAGTGCTGAGTCAAGCTGAGCATACAGAGACTCGAGGAGTGGGCAAAAAGCCCCAGCTTAGTGCCCAAAGCTGGTGGAAGAAGAGAAGCAGGCTACCTGGAGATTCCAGAGCTGAATGCAGCCAGGAGTGACACGCATTTTTAGGAATCCCTTATCATTCCCAGACCTGGGGATTTCAGACCAAGGTGGGGGCTACTACCCAAGAACCAAGAAGATGAGTCAACGAATGAACAGGAACGTCCTCTGCCCAGATGGAAGGCACAAACAGCTCCCAAAAGGATTGGTGACAGGTACAGGGAGCCCACAGATGCACCGGGCCCCGTTGTGGGTTTGTATTTCCAAGGGTGAAATAAGAGTGGAAACCCAGCCAAGGGAAATTAATTAAAACAGCATATCTTTAACTATATTTTTCTGCGCAAGTGGATCCAAGGCCAGGGAGCTATGAAGTGGTAGATAATTGTATTGGGGGAACATGGGGAACTTGTAATTTAATGAAGGGATGGCCAAGTGGGACCTCGGGAAGGGGGACGGACCAACACTAGCAAGTGTAGAGCAAGGAGCGGGAAATTCTATGCCGAGTAACCCCGAGAGAGCTCCAGCCATGTCACAGAGTGACTCATTTGTAGAGCAGTAAGTGTAGACAAGGGATGTTGCCCCAAAACAATTGTTTCTCCTTAATCCCTGCCTGCCAAATTGTCATGGTTTGTGCTCAGTTCCACCCCATCAGCTCAATGTTGTCACAGAATCAAAGACATTTACATAACAACCCAGCGTGGGTTCACAGATGGGGAAACCCTGGGAGGGACGAGACCTCTTAGGGCCACCCTGGAAGGTCCCAGCAGCCCTGACAGTAGA
This sequence comes from Colobus angolensis palliatus, assembly GCF_000951035.1. Lineage (NCBI taxonomy): Eukaryota > Metazoa > Chordata > Mammalia > Primates > Cercopithecidae > Colobus > Colobus angolensis. Next base: position 3,913,930 of record NW_012114822.1, on the reverse strand, counting down.
ACCCACGCCTCTGGATTTGCATTCGTCCTAGTAATTATTCAGTGCTTGCTATATCCCTGACACCATTAAGCCTCAGGGTTAGATGGCTAACTAAGGTATGGCTGATACCCTCAGGGTGGGGGCTTGCTTACAGAATTTTGGGGATGACAGATAAAGAAGCCACCACCCGTGGTGGAGCCCTGGTCCTAGATGCAATATCCAACAGGGTGAAGCATGTGTGAGGCCTCAGGGAACCTCACAGGCAGGCCAGGGAAGAGGCAGTGGCCCCACCACAGGCAGATTTATTCACCCTGGTTCAAGTAAAAGGACAGCACAGAGCGGGCCGGGGGTCAGAAAACAAGCGTGAGCGAGTGCTCTCTGGTGGCAAGGAGCACACATATGCTGGCAGCTCGGAGGTGGTGTGACGGCCCTGCCCGGGGAGGTGGAGGCAGCACACAGACAGCAGCTCTGACAGCAAACCACGCAGGTGACAGGGCCTGGGGCAAGCTACAGGGTCATGGTCTCATGCACAAAGCTGAGTTGGTGCAGGAAGAACCTAATACAGTATTAACCTCAGGAAGCCGGGGGATGAGAACCTAATACAATTTTAACCCCAGGAAGCCAGGGGATGAGAACCTAATACAATTTTAACTCCAGGAAGCCGGGGGATGAGAACCTAATACAATATTAACCCCAGGAAGCTGGGAGGTGAAAAAAATTACCCAGAATCACAGACTCGCTTTCCCATCAGCCTCGCCTGGGGCCCTTCCTCGGCGACCCTGGCTGTGTCCCCCGCCCTCTGCTGTCAGGTCCACCCATTCCCGGTGCCCTTCAGGGCCCTGTGGCCCTTGCAGACCCTCCCTAATGAAGCCAATGGCTGTCCCCAGATGGAATCTCAGGCTGGCTTGTGATGGCCCAGAGCTCTCAGCCCAGGTGACCAATCCCAGGTCTTTTTTAGCCAAGCAGAGACCTGCAGCGACTTCTCCAGGGAGGGTGGGGGTTGGGCAGTGGTTAGATTGCCTGCACAGTGGGACATTCCCAGGTGCAAAGTGCCCAGTCAGGCCTGCTCTTGCTCTGCTCTTGCAAGTGTCTTCTCTCATTTTCAGACTGCTTGCCACCGAAGGACAAACAGTGCCTTGGTGCTGGGCCTAGCATGACTCTGCCCAAGTAAGGTGGGGGGGCCCTGCATGCCCCCACCCTCAAACCTGGGTGGGCTGCTCATGGGCCCCTGCTCACCCTGACTGTTCAAACGCTCCCTCCAGTCAAAGCCGCCTGACCTCGTGGGCACTGGCCCAGCCGGCCCTACTAAGCCCAGGCAGCAGGGCTCTCCCTGAGGCTCCTGAAAAGCCATCCGCACATCTGTGCCAGCCTCACTGCTTCTCTCTAAGACCTCAGGATCCTAGGTCAGCACCACCCACTATGGTGGGTGAGAGGCCTGTTGGCTGTGGCTGCTAGAAACTCCCTCTGTGACGATTAATTTTATGTCTACTTGAATAGGCCATGGGACCCAAATATTTGGTCAAATACCAGTCTAGCTGTTGCTAGTGTTCTATGAAATACTTTCATAGAAAGTATTTTTTAGATGCAATTAACATTCATACCAGCAACCTTTGAGAAAACCAGATGACCCTCAATAATGTGGGTGGGTCGTCCAATCTGTGGAAGGCCTGAGAGCAAAGGCTGAGATCTCCCTAAGAGGACGGAGCTCTCCCTGCAGTCTCTGCCTCGGGACTGCAGCTCCTGTGTCAACTCATCCCCGGGTCTCCAGCCTGCCAGCCTGCCCTGAACACATGCCCTGGGGGACTTGCCAGCCCCACCATCATGACAGCCGATTATTTAAAATAAATCTCTCTCTCTCCCTCTCTCTCTCTCTCACACACACACACACACGTATCCTATTACTTCTGTTTCTCTGGAGGACCCTGACTAATACACCCTCCCTTCTTCTTCCCAAGAGCAGAGTCCTTGTGTATCCAGAGGCCTGGGTCATCAGGAGGGATATTCCCTAAAGGCACATTAGGGCTCCCCTTTAGAGCTTTAGGTTCACTAAGGCCTCTCAGTTAAAGCAAACCATCACCCTTGACTAGGGACCTATCAGGAGACACCATGGGCACCAGGTGCCTCGTGTGTGGGACTGCACCTGATGCTGCAGCAGGCTTAGGGTTGGCCCCCATCACTCCCATTTCACAGACCGGGCATGGATATGGGTGGCACCTGATGCCGCAGCAGGCTTAGGGTTGGCCCCCATCACTCCCATTTCGCAGACCAGGCATGGATATGGGTGGCACCTGATGCTGCAGCAGGCTTAGGGTTGGCCCCCATCACTCCCATTTCACAGACCCGGCATGGATATGGGTGGCGCCTGACTCTCTCCTAACCAACGGAACACAGCACAGGAGATGGGTGGTCTCCTCTGTGTTTACATTTTGTTATGCAAGACCCCCTCCTAGCTGGCCGGTGTGAGAGGCGCCCTGAAGCCAATCACCACGTGTGAACTGCCACTGGAGAGGCCCGTGGGCAGGGAACGCAGGTGCCTCTAGGAGCTGAGGCCCCAGTCCTGACAGCCACAGGAACAGGACATGAATTCTGCCCACAACCTGACTGAGCCTGAAGCTGAGTCTTCCCCGACTCAACCCTTCGGATGAAAGCAGGGCCCACCTCACATCTGGCTTCACCCTCTGAGACCCTGAGCACAGGACTGAGCCAGGCCCTGCTGGACCCCTGGCCTGCAGATACCCGCAGATGAGAAAGAAGGGTGGTTGGAAGCTGCTCCCAAACCTGGCATTCTCATGCTGCCCACATGCTTCCCTACCCAACAACTCAGCCCTGGGAATGTTCACGGAGTCAGCAGAATGGCCCTGGGAACGGGCGGGCATGGGCTCTGCCTGCGGCACACATGGCTCTTTCTTCAGCGGCCCATCGGGGGCTTCCACTCCGGGTCCTGTTGGTGGGTGGTGCTGGTGTTCGCTCGCACTGGACACGGGGAATGCCGGGCCTCTGCATTGGCAGTGATGAATGAGAAAGCGATTGGCTGCCGGTGTGGACAAGAAGCAATGCCACCAGGAGAGGAGTGCAGCTGCGGGGCCATGACCACCGCGAAGAAAGGAAGACAGAGAGAGCCCTGAGTGAGGATACACGCAACAGCCCCTGGGGGCAAGTGGGTGTCAGTGCTGGACATGAATCCATGCTCCTGGCTCTCACCACATCTTAGGAGGGCCCACAGCTCCATATGGGAACCATCGTTCCTGTTTTACAGATGAGGAAACTGAGGCACAAGGGAGTAACTTACCCAAGTGTCAGAGCCAGAGGTCCAGTGCCAGAGCCTCGGACCAAAGGACCACACTACTGAAAAACGATTTAACCTGCAGTCAGGAAACAGCCAACACTGCCTGTGCTAGATCGCCTTGTTTAAAACTGAACCCACAGCCACGCTCCAGTCACCTTCTATGTATTACACAGTCATTCAGTTATTTATAGAATGCACAGTGTGATATTACGTGGCACATTATAAATAATATACATGCATGTATATGAAATGTACATATTATTATTATT
>NW_012114822.1:3904742-3910006 GCF_000951035.1 Colobus angolensis palliatus | reverse complement strand
ATAATTATATATAATATATACATATGTATATATAAATACTTATACATGCATGGTATTAAATTAATATATATGGTTTTTTATGACTTATTTAATATATATGATATGTATTATGCTACACAGAATATATATGGGTATATAATACATAGACATAATACTAATTATTATATTTGCTAACTCTATAATATATATGTTATGTATTACATATAAATATATATTGTTAAGTTACTCATATTACATTCAGTAATTTGTATAATACATACTCATCCTCTAACAGACTTCCCTGTTGCTTAATTCTTTCTTCTCCCTTCTCCCCAGGGAGACGGAGTCTTTGTGTCTGTCCTGCTCCCTGCTGTGCCCTCAGGCCTAGAAGAGCAACTGGCACTTGGTGCTCAAGCAATATTTGGAGCATAACTGAATGAAGCCTTCCAGAAGCAAATCTAAGGGACAAACAGAACCACCACAGTGTGTGTACAGGGCTTGGACCAGGACCTCAGCAGTCACTGGTGAGAGAGGAAGAAAAGTGATGGATGGTGTGAATAAAGCCAGGAGAACCCATTTTGGACAGGGGTTCAGAGAATAGGCTGGGCACCTCGTGGGTCCTTGGGAGTTGGGAAAAACTTAGGACGAGTGCTGGGGTTCAGGCCAAGCCGTGTTCTTTGCAGCATCTACATCATTAACAGCTCAGCTTCGAGGCTTCTGAAGAGCTTGGTTTCCTGGAGAAAGGCCCTGCCATCAGTCCGGTTGCTGAGACGTCTACCAAAGTCTGCAGCTCTGCCAGGCTCTCCATCCCATTTTGAACTTATTTAAGATGAGAAAGGGGAATACAGTGCAAACATCTTTGGGTAGATTTTTAGTACTCCAAAAGAAGCCAGTCGAGTTGGAACCTCCACGGACAACACCTCCAGTTCTCACTGCACTGTGTCTACAATGGGGTGACCCCAGAAATACAATTTTGCATTGATGAAAAGCAGGGCTGAGTGCCGGGCCTCTGAACCTCACCTGCCTGCCTGCCTTGCCTCTCCTCTACCCCACCTCATGAGGAGCCCCATTTCTCCTGCTACCTTTCTGATGCTGTCCACGATCCTCCCAGTAACCTAGAGGCAGACGCGGAGGCTCTGCCCAGGGCGCCCCTGCATCGGGCCCTGTTTGGACATCTCAGTTCCTCTCTGCCATGTCCTTCCTGGGGAGTGAGCATGAGTGTTCCCCAGCTTCCTCTCAGCTGAACAGGAGTTTCTAGCTCTCCAAACTAACAAACCCAGCCCACTTAACACAGGAGAACAAACATCTTTAACGAAATCTTTGCTGCCTGGTCCCTGACAGTTCCCACTATGCACAGATGTTGGCCTCAGTGTCTTCCTGGAAGCTTCCATCATGCCCTGGTTATCAGAGCCCTGCCCTGCCACCTGGCACAACCTGCCCCCCCACCTCCTGTGGCTTCCTCTTCCATGAAAGCATGTGTCCCAACAAACTGTTCCAACAGACAAGCAAGAGGATCATTGGAAGGATACAATTAAGAGATTAATTCCAACACAGACTGAAGGACCTAATTTTCCTCACTCAAGCATTAAGTGAATGTCCAAAAAACCCTGTTAAGAGGAGACAGCCAATTTATATTTTAATCAGCTTTAACGAAAAGGATCAAAGACGCACTGAGAGGTACCCAGTTTCCATCAACCTACAAGGTACTCTTGGCCATTTCACCTTTAATGTTCCACCTAGTGTTCTGGAACATTCTAAAGTAGAATTTTCTTGTATTCAGATCTTCCTTCCTTTTTTCCCCGACTTCCTTCTCTGGCATAATTTCCCCATGAAATTAGGTCAAGAAGAATGCGTGTGTGTGTGTGTGTGTGTGTGTGTGTGTGTGTGTGTGTTGGTTTATTTGTTCATGAAAGCAGATTTGAATTTCTCTTAAGAGCATAGCCAATTCTCTCATTATCCAACTCAGTTTCCTTTAGACCCTGCTAAATCACGGGCATGCTGCTGTGCTAAGCCTCTCAGGTCACGCCACAAACCCTGCCACTTGGGATCCAGCCAGTTCAGAAGCCTTCTCAAAGCAAGCTCAGCCTTAAAGAGCAACAAGAAATGCCTCCCTCCAGAAGGCAGCAGATCTCCAAAACCCACTGGTCACTGCTGTCCTGGTTTCTGTCTTAGGGGAGTGGATACAATTCCTCTTTACAGGAAAAGAAGAGTCAGCCCCCTTGGGGACTGTGGGACATGACATAAGTTTTTTTTTATTTTTTATTTTTTTCCGTGACAGAGTCTCACTCTGTTGACCAGGCTGGAGTGCAGTGGTACGATCTCAGCTCACTGCAAGCTCTGCCTCCCAGGTTCATGCCATTCTCCTGCCTTAGCGTCCCCAGTAGCTGAGACTACAGGCACCCGCCACCATACCTGGCTAAGTTTTTTTATTTTTAGTAGAGACGGGGTTTCACCGTGTTAGCCAGGATGGTCTTGATCTCCTGACCTCGTGATCCACCCACCTCGGCCTCCCAAAGTGCTGGGATTACAGGTGCGAGCCACTGCGCCTGGCCAACATAAGTTTTTTTGTTTTTGTTTTGTTTTGTTTGTTGAGACAGAGTCTCACTGTCTTGCCCAGGCTGGAGTGCAGTGGCATGATCTCTGCTTTCTGCAACCTCCGCCTCTTGGGTTCAAGTGATTCTCCTGCCTTAGCCTCCCAAGTAGCTAGGATTACAGCCATGCACCACCATGACTGGCTAATTTTTGTATTTTTAGTAGAGACAGGAGTTCGCCATGTTGACCAGGATGGTCTCAAACTCCTGACCTCAGGTGATGCGCCCACCTTGGCCTCCCAAAGTACAGGGATTATAGGCGTGAGGCACTGCCCCCAGCCGACATCAGTATTTTTTTTTTTTTACCCTCTGCTCCTCAGTAACTACAGGCCACTCATCTCCTGGCTGCACAAGAAAGCAACCAAACAGAAACGCTGGAAGATGGGAAGCGCACATGTAAGCTTCCTCCTTGGTGCTATTATGATCACATTCCACAGCCTGGCGTGAGCCACGGCCATGCAGCAGCACCACCTTGGGCATAGCTGGGTATACACAATGAATCAGATATAAATCTCTCCTCCTGGAGCTCACACACTCCAAGGGGAGATATTAGACAAGCATAAATAATTCACAAGTAGTAAGTGGGAAGTGCTGGAAGAGAGGCCCAGGTAAAGTGCTTTGTAGGACAGAGGAGGACAAACGTGAGAATGGGCCTACTACCTCTCTGGCCAAATCTTCCAGAAACTTCTCATCACATCCAACAAAAGTCAAAGTCTTAAGTGACCTGTGAGGCCACTTGTCCTGCTCCCTGTTATTCCTCTGACCTCCCACTACTTTCCCCACACACCTTGAGCTCCTTGCTATAACGCAAAACTGCCAGACATATTCCCATCTCAGGGCCTTTGCACTTGCTGCTCACTCTGCAGGGAAGCCTCTTTGCCCTGAGACTGGCACGCCCATCTGCAGCCACTGCAAACTTTGACTTGGCAAGGCCTTCCTCGACCATCCCGCGAGAAATCACTCCTCCCGCCCGGCACTGCCTCCTCTCCCTGTCTCTGTCACACCTCCTCTGGGTCACTTATGCCTGTGTGTCTTGCTTCTTTATTTTGTTGGTTGTTTGCCATATTCTGCTAGATTTCAAACGGTGAAAACAGGGACTTCCGTTTACCCAAGGACTGGTTGTTTCCCAGTGCCAAGAACAGTACTCGGGGCAGGATAAGAGCTCAATGAATAGTTGTAGAATTAATGGATGGTCCTTTGGTGGCTGGGTTGGTCATCTCCCAGAAAGGATGCTGGAGGGAAGTTGGTTTGCTGAGAAATCCAGATGGAATCTCAAGGACAAGTGACAAAAGAAGCCACATAATCGACAATATAGTGAAGTCTACTGAGAATATAAGCCAGGTACAAGTACCCATTCAGTCACTGACTGCAGCAGCCGTGCGGGTAACTCAGCTTAGCCACACCTGGGCTTCCTCATCTGTGAAAGTATGGTATTTCAAGAACCAGCATGGTAGGATTTTGTTAGACAATGGCATAAAGCACACAGGGCAGCACTCAACATCAGCCATCATCAACGTTGACGCGCGGTCTCTAACCAGAGTTTTTATTGTCACTTCCATCTCGAGACTTTATTTTGTGCCTTGATGAATGGAAATTACCATGGAGATTGAAACAAATCTACTTCTAAGTGCAGGCCACTGACTGCATAGGTCTTGATTGCCAGATCTCTGTGCAGCAAATGCAGATGGCTGCTTTTAAAGGAGCTGGCCTGTCTCCTGTGGGGCAAGGGTCCTGGGAGTTAGGGGGTTCCTTGTGTGGGAGGAGCAGAGGTCCGCAGCTCAGGCATCTTTGATTTCTGCAAATTCCATGTAGGTCCATAGGACACATTAGGAAACTGGACAAGAAGGGGACTTCTTGGTCTTCCTGCTCCCTACAGAAATTATTATTTATTAGTAGTAGTTGTTGTATTTGTGACTAGCACCCCCGTGCTATTTTAGAACTATGTAGGAAGATCTCAGTATTTATATATCCCCAAACCCAAAGAGTTGACACATGGCTTAATATATAAAAATACATAGACTTACAGGGACAAGAGTAAATAACATGAAATTGGAGCTCTAAAGGATAACTTTTATTTAAAAAAAAAAAAACTTCAGTGAGCTATTCTCATGTGACATGGATATACTAAAAAACAAGGACAGACATAGCTCCAGTTAGAAAAGAGAAAAAGAGAGAATTGAGGGAGAGACAAAAAGAGAAAAATCAGCAGAAACTGACATAGGACGTGACAATTCCGGCAGCTATACCTGCCCTGTGATGGTGCTGGGGGTGCCCCTTTCAAAAGCTTCAGCCCAGATGGGCAGCCAGGGATCACCCCCGCTACGGGGTGAAGCGTGTCCCATCCCCAAATTCGTAAGTGGGAGTCCCAACCCACGGGGCGTTAGCATCGGACGTTACCGGGAAATAGAATCCTTGTAAGTAGATTGAGCTAAGCTGAGTTCGTACCGGAGCAGGTGTACGTACTCGTACTCTAGTGCCATATGACTGGCGTCCGTACAAAAGGAGAGAATGCGGGCCCAGACACACACACACAGGCAGACACACACACACACACAGGGAAGACACCATGTGAAAACAAAGGCAGAGACCAGGGTGACGCGCCTGAAGGTCAAAGACTGTCAAAGCTTATGGCCAAAGCATTAGAAGCTGGAGAGGGGCCTGGACCAGGTTCTCCCTCGCAGCCTTGGGAGGAGC